>NW_020954569.1:25643783-25705529 GCF_900497805.2 Vombatus ursinus
CTATCTATCTATCTATCTATCTATCTATCTATCTATCTATCTATCTATCTATCTATCTATCTGTGTCTGTCTTTCTATCTGTTTTCTCTCTGTGTCTAATCTTATGCTGCATGATTAAAGCATTTCCTCTCTTTCTGCTTCATGTGTAGTCATCTAATTATAATCACTTGACCCATGGCATCCATTCCTACATCTCACCTGAATTCTAAGATCATATAATGCATCATTTGTGAAGGCAAAAAGTAGTAACAGGTTCAGAAACACTTTGACCAAGCAATTTTCATCTTTGGAGAACAATGAGGAATTTTCAGAGTTGTTAGAGTCTACTTTATTACTTTGCCTTTTCAATTGGTGCTATGACAATATCTATAAAATATTGCAGCCAACATTATTTTAAAAGAAGAAAGGAAAAAAGCAAAGAAAGAGAAGAAGAGTGATACAGTGGAAAAGAGCTTAAGACAGAAGAAAGAAGGGAAGTAACGAAGGAAGAGGAAAAAAAAGAAATGATGGGAAGAAAGGGAGAAAGGAATGGCAAACCTTTCCTTAATGTTCCATATATTTAGCAGTCCCATCCAGTTTGTCCCGAAAATTTCAGTCATAGCCTTTTGATGCATTAGTTTTACCAAATCCATGGCATTGGCTAGAATATTATTTATACAATAATTTATGGATAAAGTGAAGACTACAAGCTTTCTACATCTTAGAAGATGGTCATTATGAATGACTATGGCTAAAAAATAATAAATGCACTAAATAACAGCCCCTCATTCCAGTGCTGATCCTCTCCATATTTAGTTCACCTTACTTTTTCAGTTTGGTGGTCAGAATTTGTGCTCCATTTCAAAAACCAAAGCTTACCTTCACTGCAAGATGACATCTTGGCATAGTACCCTAACGGAAGGGAGAGAGGAGGTAGACTACGATATAGTCTTAAGCATTGGCTGTTATTGTGGAGTTGTTCCAGTAGTGTCCAACTCTTCATGACCCTATTTGGGGTTTTCTTGACAAAGATACTGGAGTGGTTTGTCATTTCCTTCTCCAGTTCATTTTACAGATGAAGAAACAGGCAAACAGGGGTAAGCGATTTGGCCAGGGTCACAAAGCTAGTAAGTGTCTGAGGCTGGATTTGAACTCAGGTATTCATGACTCCAGGCTTAGTACTCTATCTACTATGCTACCTAGCTGCCTAAACAATGGCACCAAGTCTATATTGTCATATTTTCCTTTTGTGATGTTGAAAGAAGATTCTGTCACCATCTCTTCAATCTTCTTTCCTTTGTCTGATAAGCTTGAACCAATCTTTGACACTGTAGTAGGAAGGACTTCTATCTATGCATTCATAGATTCTTTAGGGCTATACAGAAACCTTTGGTTTGAGGGAAGACTGCATAGACCTGGGCCCCTTCATTCTTCGCAACCTACTGCCACATAAATGTCTGCATTCTGAATATGCTATGATGTAAGCCTTGATACGTACCCTCTTGATCTTAGTGAGAAGCTGCAGCATGTGTGGGCACTCATTCAAATACCAAAGTGATTTTTCTTAGGTTGCTCATATGGAATGTAAAACTGATAACCGCTCATTTCAAGTCATTATAAAACACAACCATAAACAACAGAGATAGTAAAACTGAAAATGTCTAAATATTGCAATACTCTCATTACCATATTTTGAAATATGATTTTTACACTTTCACAAAGGAATTTCCTTTTTAGCTTATGGCAGCATCTGTATTTTATAACCTTCATTATTTTCCCCTTTAGATATGTTTTTATTTGTTGGGCTTTTTTCTGGAAGTAAGGAATTATGGGGCTATGCTCTGGAATCATGTAGTTACTAATGTACAAATTATGACCTGTGGGAGGAAGAACAGAGTTCTAGGGTCTCAAAGTCCTGCTAGAATGCCAATTATTTGCAAAGATTCCATAGTAATACATTCTGGGTTCCTAGAGTAAATTTCATTTCCATTATCGCTTGTGGCCAAATTCTACCCAGGCGAGCAGTTTTTTTAAACTTCAATTTGTGTTACAAATAAAGAACAAGACACACCATCTAGCCCTTCATTTTGCCATACAAGTAGCTGGCTGCTGAGGAATTAACATTTTTATCTCTCAAAACTTCAACTCTAAAACTGAAGTCAAAAGAGTTTAAATTTAAAATAAGAAAACTAAATAGACAAAAAGTCTGATGTAATGATCCCACTGAATCCCACAGAAAGTAGTTCACTTTGGGGCTTCATCTGCATATGACAGTGTGTCAATTGGATGGCAACTATTGGTACCTTTGGAAATATCTGATTGTCGATTGATGGTTTTTAATTTTTCATCAAAATGAATGTTTTGTGTATGGCAAGACATAACCTATGAAAACTATTCACTGATCCATGTAACCTTCACTCACAACTCAATTCAAATGCAAATTTTTAAAAGATACTTGTCTTCTTGATTCATGTAGGACTAGAACGGCATGGCCATATGCTTTAGGAGAAACTGTCTCTCTTGTTTAGTTGAAATAAAGAAAGTTGAAATAAAGTGTTGGATATATCCAGCCAGACTTTCATTACTAGCAACTACATATGGAAGCATAAAAACAAAGCAAAACAAACAAACACCTCTGGAGGGTTCCAGGGCCAAGAAAAAGCTAATATAGAATGGGAACGTTAACCTTGCTGTCATTGTTGTTGTTAATTCTTGTTGTGTGTTTATCTGTGGTGTGTCATGGAACCTTTGGCAGCTGATAAGCCTTTCAACCCTTTCTCAAGAAATTATATATGTGTGTATGGATATGTGTGTGTGTATGTGTGTGTGTGTGTGTGTGTGTGTGTGTGTATGTACATATATATAGTAAATTTCAGTTAGAAGTTTATGAAAATAAAGATCTATTGTTTTTTTCCCCCATCCAAGCTCCACAGATGCTTTTAAATCTCTCTGAGGGTCTGTGATCCTCATGTTAAGAACCCTGATGTCTACTTGAAGTTCTTCAAATTTTGCCACTATATTGAGAGCTCTCCTTCTCCCCTCCCTCCCCCATCAGGAGCTGCCCAGAATCTATCTGGGCTCCGTAACTGCTCACGTGAGCTCAAATGAAATAGGAGACACCGACTCAATTCTATCTAAAGAAATGGAGGGCCACCCGTCCTCACCATTTGTCCCATAACTGCCTCATCAGGTCTGTCGGATGTTACCATATGCTCTGCACCACCAGAATTGGCTTCTGACCCACTTAGGTAATATTCCTTGCCTCTTAGGCTTTCCAGCCATCTGCCTTGAAGCTGAAATTTGTTTTATATGGTGTCTCTCCCATTCTTGAAAGAACAAACTGTCTTGCTTTTTCTGTTTGTAATCTGAGTCCTTAGCTTACTGCTTGTAGGCATTTAATAAGTGATTTTTTATTCCTTCCTTCCTCCATTCATTCACTTTGCTCTGTCTGGGCTTTGCCTGAATTGATAAATATACCGTACTTATAGGTAACCACTACCTACTCTCAATAAATTAATTGATCTCTGTACTGTCCCCAATCACACTCTCTACCCCCCAACCCAGGCAGTGGAGATGAAGAAGGGCTAGGGCTGAAAGCCTTCAATGGTTCAAGTTCAAGGCTTCCAGGCTAGGGAGCAAAAACAGGCTTCTGACTCAGGGAGGCAAGCAGAAACACCCAAAGGGTCACAGATTGAGTGTCAAGTTCAATTTTCAGCAATAGAGGACGCTGAGTTGAGGGGCCTAAGGCAAAAAGCTTATAAATTCTGAAGGGCAACTGACTATGTTCTCCAGTGGAAGAGGGCTCATAGTAGCCCACTATTTCCTATCTATGTAACCTCAGGCAACAACAACATTCACGAAGCACCTACTGAAAGTATGGCATTAGGTATGACACTGAGAACACAAAGGTTAGATGAAAATATTCTCTAAAATTACATTCTACTTTTAAATCACTATACCACCCTAGATCTTGGTTTTCTTATTACTTGTGAGTGATGCCCCTCCCCACCAAAATTTACTTTTAAATTAGATGAATAGATAGATAGATAGATAGATAGATAGATAGATAGATAGATAGTATTTACTTATCTGCACAGGGATTTGTTTGTTTTCCCTCTAGCACAGGGATTCTTAACCTTTTTTTTTTCTGTCATGGTGAAGCCTATGGAGCCCTTCTCAGAATATTTTTTTAAATGCATAAAATAAAATACATAAGGTTACCAAAGAAAACAGTCACATTGAAATATACTTATCAAAAATATTTTTAAAACCATACAGGTCCCAGGTTGAGAATCCCTGCTCTAGTTTTTTATTGTTGTATTGTTGAATGCAGCTCCAAGATACAGGCATAGCTCCAATTTTGTCCTTATAACTCCAGATGCAAGCACAGTACTTGGCACAAAGTAAGCATGTACTAAGTGCTTAATTAAATGAACCAAATTGCCTAGGTAATCTCAAGAAGGTCCTTTTTAGCTCTGAATCCCATATTCTCATTATCTTATGGCACCTCTACTTGTGAACTACCTCTCAGGCTATAAGACAGTGTCAAGACATTCCCTTAAAATTGGTAGTTGATAGATTAGGCATGGAAGGTATGGTAATTGGTCCTTAGACATTTGTGATGAAATACAGAATGGCGTTTGAGCGGAGATGATAGAGTTAGGTTTGGCTTGAGCAAAGAAAGTGATAGGTAACAGATACAAGCAGATAAAAGCAAAGAGTATTAGGAGATCATGAATCTAAGGCTGAGTAATTATTGGTGCAAGCTAAAAAGAGTAATAATTGGTGCCTCTGCATATAAGCATACTCAGAAAATTTGAGGGTCTATTTCATGGCAGCAGGAGCAGGCTCCTAGAGTGGATTCTGTATTTAGAGAGATTCTTGAGCTGTGTCTATGTAAAAAATGAAGCTATAGCTAGCATTTCTAGCTTTGTAGCTAGCCAGAGAGGTTGTATGACCTGGTGACCTATTGACAGCTCCCACAGAGCAACATTTTGGAGGCTGTGAGGATGAGCCCTAGTAGATGTGTGATATCTGATCAGCATAATTTTGATCTGTAGTCTCCACTTAGAGGGGGTAAAATGTCTAAGCCAGGGGTGGGGAACCTACAGCCTTGAGGCCACATGCGGCCCTCTAGGTCCTCAAGGGCTGTCCTTTGACTGTATCCAAACTTCACAGAACAAATTCCCTTCATAAAAGGATTTGTTCAGTGAAGTTTGGATTCTGTCAAAGGGCAGCCCTTGAAAATTCAGAGGACCACATGTGGTCTCAAGGGCCATAGCCTTGAAAATGCACATATGATTAAGTCCATGACAAAAAAAAATGAGTCAGCACCAGGATCAAAGAGGTATGTATATGAAAGAGGTAAGGATGTCAGAAAGAATTGTTTATAAAATTCACACAATTTGTAGCTACTTAATTCAATAAATACATATTAAGCACCTGTTAGACATGAAGTGAGGGCAGCTTCACGTAATAGATAGTGAGCTGGCTTTGAAGCCAGGAAGATCTGGGTTCAAATCCTTCTAGGAATACATATTGGTTGCGTGACCTTGGGTAAGTCACTTATTCTCTCTATGTTCTAAGCAAAAAAGTGTTCAGAGAAGATGCTGTTCTCCATTGGTAGAAGTTCTTTCACTCACTCCAGAGTTAACCAATAAAATCACTGGTCTAGTCCTTATAGCCATGTACAAAGTACAATGCTAAGTGAGAGGCAAGTTGCAAAGTTTCAATACTATAAATTCCCTGTGCTACTAGAATTTATAACCTAGAATTTATAAGTCTAATCTCCTTTTTTTAATGCCTAGCTAAGTGAGGGCCACCGCTTTCGGTTTATTTCTTAAATTAGTTTTAGTTCCATTGACTCCCTTAGGGATGACAACATGCTCCCTCCAGGAAATGTTCATCTCTAACTGGCGGTGGTCAGACAGCGAGTATCCATAGAACTACAGTATGTGCTACATTAGATTTTCTTTAAGAGATCCTACAAGGTCTCAGTTCACTGGCAGTTTAAATCTAATTACAGTAAAGAGGAATACTGAATATTCATGAAAGATTTTTAAAAACATGATTTACATTTTGGCTTCCCATTTGTTAGGGGGCTCTGGGTAGTTTTCTTTTGGCAGGGTATGAAAAACATTCATTTTTTTGCTCACAAGGACTTCTTTAGGCAAATTCACAGGGTAAGAAAGTTGGAGCTTTTTTTTTTATGGTGTGATGGACAGTTAGCACTTGTATTTTTCCTGACAAACCACTGGAATTCCTATTAATCAGGGGAAGCACCTGCATCACTCTGTTTTCTTCCATTATATCCATGACTGCCCATCCAATAAAAGTGGAATCTGAGTCCAAAGAATAAAAACTACAGGTGCTAGAGAGAAGCAGGTCAATGGTAAACTACATCATACACCAGAACCTTTTCAAAATAAACTGAATTATGCCATTATAATTACACTTAGGAAACTTGGAAAGAAACTCCTCTAGCCTATAATTATGACTGTATTTTTGTAACATATATATTTGGAGTGAAGCATAAAATTATAAGCACCAAGGAGACAAATCCCATGGAATCAGACAGACCTTGATTGACAAATATGAGATTGTCTATTTATAAAATATATAACCTCAAAAATGGGTTCACAATGTTAATAACTGCAAGCCCCAAATTGATAGCACTGTTTTTGCTCCAAATCTATAAATCCTTCAGATCATATAGATAATTGAAAATAACTATGAAATTAATGTATAATAATAATTTCCAATATGTAGTAAACAGATCATTGGGGGATTGTGGCATTATTACTAAAGATCCATTAAAAAATATGTGTATGTGTATATACGTACATATACACACATATGCAGACATACATACACGCAGACAAGAACAAAAAAAACCCTTACGATCTCATATCCTATCAAGTAATCAACAACAATTTGTTAAGTATTTACTGTGGATTAGGCCTTCTACTGGATTATTATTCCATATATGTGTATGTCTATATGTCTATATAGTAATATATTAATCATATAATAAATCTTTGGCAATAGTGCCCCCAGTGATCCCCAGTGTGGAACCAGGTATACACACATATAAATATACACATACACACATATATGAATGTATATACATATACATGTGTGTATGTATGTATATTTATGTGTGTGCATGCACACATGCACACATACACATATACACACATATATATATATATGGAATTATATCTTAGTAGAATGTGTCTATTCCACAGTAGGTATTTAATTAGTGGTGATTGATTACTGATAGAATATAAGCTATTTTTTGTTCTTGTCTTTATAACCTCAGTGTCTAAAAAAAGGTACTTGCATGTGATAAACTCTTAATCAATATTTGTTGAATCAGAATCAATATGTGGACCAAACACTGTCATTTTAATCTTTACTCTGTAGACTAAATTATATACACATACAGGAATGTCATATACATGTAGGAAAATTTTCATAAACATACATAACACATAGAATTTCTTATATGGATAATATTATGATTAAATACAAATGTATTAAAATGTGTTAAATATTTCCTGAATTCACAATAATTTTTGTAATATTGTATTCTCTCAGTTACTATATTAATATAGCTGAGCTATAATCATGTAGGTGTCAGTTTTTGATGAGAAAAGATAGATCCTCATAATTTAAAAAGTAGGAACACATAGAAAGCAAATAGTAGCTCTATCGTTACAAGAGAGGGAACAAAAAGCATAAGGACTAGCCCAGTAATTAATGTATAGTGGAAACTTTCACGAATTTGGAATCAGGAGGTTTAAAACTCACTTCTTTCTTCTTTTCATTAGTTACGTGATTACAGGCAAGACTGTTTAACAACCAGAGCCTCAGTTTTTCAAGCTGTAAAACAGATCTAATAATATCTGTATTATCTACTTCCCATGGCCCAAATGAGATGACAGTGGCATAATAGATCTTTGTGAATCATAAAGGACTTTATAAACATCAGTGATGATGATTCATCCTACTTAAATGTGAAATTAACACATCCATCAGTGCATAAAATAGTTTGAGATTTTGAGAATGATTAGAATTCCACATAATAACATTTCAGTACGGCAGTTAATTCAAGTATATTAGAATTTAGGGACTGTTTAACACCAAGTACCAAATTTTGTTCTATGAGCATGGGGCTCCCAAAGTCATATTAAGAATAGTTCCTGTCCTCAAGGTGCTTATAATCTATAGAAAGAAAAACATAACCACATGAAACAAAGAAACATACAAGGCAGTGTATGTTCAGTCTCCAGATATGCATTGCAGACAATGAGCATATCAAAATAGAGAGATATGAATGAGCACCAGAACAGTTTGAGAGTATCTGAAGTAAGAAGTTTTGGGCTCAATCCCTGACTTCGCAAGTTACTAACTTTGTGCCGTGAGGCAAGTCATTCCATCGTTCTTTATCTCAGTTTATTTACCTATGAAATAAGGGAACTGGATCATATTTCTAAAACTGCTTCTAGTTCTCAAACCTTATCTTGCTCAGCCTATCCTATCCTATCCCACTCTCTCCTTTTCTATCCTATTCTATCCTCTCCTCCCCTATCCTATCCCATGCTATCCTATCCAGCCCATCATACCATATTCTACATACAATCCTATCCTTGCCTACCTGAGATTAGTTTTATATAGTAATAGAATGAAGCAAGTGTAATTCAGTTTAAGAGAGATCTTTTTTCCCCCTCTGAGGAAATTAAAATTGAAAAATCACTCTTCAGAGGCACTTTCTTCTAAGTCTCACATATAGGAAACTTTTCATAAATCTTCTGAAAAGGATCATGGAGAAAGAGATGGCATTGGGAGCAATTGATCAGACTTAGCTATGATTATTCATAGTTAATGACCCAAATCTCAGGTAGTCAACTATCTCATCTAAAGAATTACTGAGGCAACAAATCACCCATTTTCTAGAGTTTTTTTTCCTTTCCCCTTTTCTTTTAAAGACATCCTAAGTGGCAGTGATCCAAAAGGCTGTTAAAGCAGGCAAAACCACTACATCCACCGTTTCTTCACCTGATATCTTTCGACATTGCCTGAGTGTTAACAACATAAACACTGGTTTTATCTCTCGAAAACATAGCTTCAAGTGCTTTTATGGAGCCTGGCTATATAAATTTGATGATTCCACAGTGAAGGTTTTAACAGTTAAGAAAGTCTGAAATAGTCACTGTTTCTATCACTGTGAGAGGAGTCTGCCACAAATGTTGATAGATATTTAAAAGAAACAAAATAAAGAAATTCTCTGGCAGTCAACAATAGGCTTTGACTTTGCTTCAGTGAATCACAAAGCACATTTCACATTAAGAAGTATAACTCGAACAATTAAATTTATAGTGTTGTTGCCAATAATTTAACCACCTATTTATGGGATTATTTTGTTTTATAGTGGGGCCGAATTTCTTTTGCTCTCTTATTCAGTGTGCCAAGAGATCAGTCAAATTGAGCTGAAAATAACCTGGAACAAATGACTGCAGCACATTTAAGATCACAATCTGTGAGATTTATACCTTTTTCCTACAAGATTTTAAAAAGAGATATTAACAATTCATTTATTTTATCCAACTTTTAAACTCTTCCCTTCCATTGACTATAGATTTGAAAAATACCAAAAGACTTGAAAAAGGAGAGCTGGAAAGACCCAATTTCCAGCTAAACTTGGAAGGAAATGAAATATTCCAACAAGTACTTAGCATATTGAAAAACGTTCTGATGTTTATAGTGTGGCAATAATGTTCACTTCTCCAGAAACATTGGCTCCAGATATGCAGCCACCATAACAGAAATGTGTCTAACTATAGCAATCTTCAGTAACAAAACCAACCATCCACATATCCAGTACAGACAAATTCTCAAGAATAAGCAATTACCCATCACTAACGACAGAAAACTGCTATAGCTAAAAGGAACCAAGAGAATGCCAGCAAAGCACCTCCATTACATATGATTTTTTGAGTCTCTCATGGGGATCAAATTTTAAATTTATTTCATGCTCTATAGAAAAGGTGAAACATGTAAACACCATTTTTAAGCTAATAAAGTTTTATGTCTATAGGGTATTCTCTCAAGAGGTCACTCAGGAATAAAAAAAACTGGTAGGTAAAAGAGAAAAAATATGCAAAGGAATGTGCATCGAGAATTAAGACAGCTGTACATTTCATGGAAGGTAAAACATGGATTCCAGTAGTCATTTTATGGGAAACTTGTTTGTCTTTAAGGCATAGCGGTATAGTTTGTTTAAGATATAGTTTATATTTTTGTGTAGTACTCTATCTTTGGGTAATCCTCACCCCTAATAAGCCCAGCAACCTTGGGTTCAAAATACTCCGTGGTTTCACATTCCTAAAATTCTGGTTCATAAGCCCTCACTAGTAAATGTACCTTTAATATTCAACCCTCAAAAAAACTAAAATCAAAGGCATTGACTGAAATGCAGTCTTAAAAACAACAATAGCAAAGTATTCCCCTCAAAAATCTCTTGAGCACCATAACTACACACAGTGTCAGTGGAAAGAATGGGTAGACACATAGGGTATAATAATAGAGAGACATATGTTCAGGAACACATGTGGCTGAAACAATTCATGCGCTCAGTATTGCCTTCCCTCTCATAGGGCCATGATGCTCCAGGGAGCAGCTGGTTAAGTCACTTAGCTGGGCTTTTGAAGCCTCTTCCTGTCCACAGTACAACCCCCAACAAGGGATTGTTCTCATCTCTCCTACCAGAGATCATAGTCCTCAGAACTGTATCCCTAGAGAATGTGTGTCCTACTTTTTAGAGGGCCACAAGAGATATATATGGCTGAGCCTTTTTCTAGCCTGTGGCTGTGTTCTAATTCCATTGATTTTGATCATGCACTTTCATATCTCATAATGGAGTTACATGGTGTAGACACACTTACACTTTAACTCCTCAATACATTGTTGTTTCTGTTACCTGCCTGCTTTTTTCTGTGATTTCATCACTTGGGAAGGGGGGGGATCATTTGATCATGGATAACCTGATCAATTCCCCTTACCACATCTGTAATGTTTTCTAATATATCTCTCCATACCAAGAGAAGTTGTATGGTTTATTGGTAAAATCACTGGTCTTGGAGTAAAAACAAAAACAAAAACACCTTATCTTTGAATTACAATTGTAACATATGACTGGCCAAGTCACCTAACCTCTTGGGGCCTCAGTTCCTCAACCATAAAATGGGAATAATAATACTAGCATGACTTACCTTACAACCTTGTTGGGGAAAAAGTACATTGTGAACTATTAAACAGTAAGAAGCTCACAAATGTGGCCTTTTATTACTATCTAACCTTTGTCTTCTGTTTCTTCTCACTATTCCTCTTCTCATTCCAGAATGTTCTGGTGTTTGGTTTTATTGAAATTGACCTAAACTTGCCTCCTGCCAAAGAATTCCTGCTGAAGGATCTAGGTTGGTGTTTACTCTTTGTATGGCCACACAAACAGGGTCTTTCTCTGACTTGGCTACATTACAACCTGTATAGAACACCAGAGTAGGGTAAGCAGAATGACACCGTGGGACAAATGAAGCAATATCTTTAGATGGACTTGTATCATATGGACTTGGCCCATATGCCACATGAGTACCTCATGTTTTATTTTTATTGATCATCTGGCTTCAATAATCCTAAATAAGACATATACATATATTTTATTACCTAGCAATGCACAAAAGTATCTGAAGCCTTTCATGATTTGAATTTGTGCCTCCCTTTTAAAAAAAACTCCCTCTTAGATGATGGTCTATAATAAATAAACTGAACTTAACATTTTATGAGGTCTGATATTGGATTCTTACTCAGTAAGACAATTGTTGGTAAGCTATAATCCCATAACCATACACATTATCACCATAGAGGCATGATTTACACAACACTGAAACTTGTTTTTAAGCAAAAGCTACTTTATTTAAAACCATTCTAAAGGTTGTGTTTTATGCAGTCACAAAATTTAGGGAGATATATGTTATTTGTACTTGTATGATTTACCAGATCTTGGCAGTGTTTTTGAAATAATGAGTAAAGACAGGTATAGACAATAAAAGCTACTAAAGGATTTGGGAGAAAATAAATTGCATTCAGGAGTCTTAAAGAGTTTCCTGGAAGTAAAGAAATTATGAGCTTCATCCTGTCCCAGAAAGGTGAGTACAATATTTAGTTCCACATATCAATTTTATGATATGTCTGCACTCCTCAAGTATTTTCAGCTATACTCTATTTGGGGGGAAGGGGAAAACATTTTTTACTTACTTATATTCATAATATTATAATCCAAATAAATGTAGTGTGCTTGATCAAACAAGGAAACATTCAACTTGTACCAGCTGTCTTGTGTTCATCACCTAAAAGATCATGGAAACTTTGCCGTCATTCATGCCATCCCCTGTTTGCTCACGACTCAGCAGATAGAATCATTATGTACTCCTGCATAAGAACAAAACTTGTCTGATTTGTACCGGTGGAGGTCAGTACATGCCAAAGAACATCTGAGATGAGAGAAAGAGAAGAGCATTCCAAAGCACTCATCTAATGTCAGCTTTTTTTGTGGTTGAAGACGTCACTAAAACATCATTGCAAACTAAACTCAATTTGTCTTCATTGAAGCTCCCCCAATAGTTCCTTTCCCTCACCATGATCCTTTCAATATCCTCCTAAACAATGTAAAATCATAGAATAACTTTTTAAAAGATTATACACCAAAAAAAGGGAACTTACTTTCTCTAAGAATATTTGACGGTAAGTATTTAATTATTTCATCTTACTATACTCTTTAAACATCATAGAGGTGAGGATGTGAGAGACACGTGTCTGCTACTGTTCTTTTCCTTTTCCCACTCCCATCTCTACATTTTAAATCGCAAAAAGGTTATAGTATCTTTAAAAAAAATGATGATCTTTCCATTGATTCCTGTGAATTGGACCGTCTAAGAATCAGGACAAGAATCTGAACAATCAACAATCAGCAAGCAGTTATTAAGTACCAATTTTTCTCCAGGCACCAGGGTGGGACCTAGGAATGCAAAAGCAAAAATGAAACCATTTGTATTCTTAAAGAAGTTGTATTATTTAGTATATTAAAAGAAACAATATATGCATACATTCACATGTATATACATACATATGTAGATAGATTGTATACATTGATCAATACTCAATAAACATTTATTAAGTGCCTAATGTGTAACCTAATCCACCTAACTGTGCTAAGAGCCGAGGATAGAAAAAGAGGCAAAAGATAGTCCTCCCTTCTCAAGGAGCTTACAATCTAATCAAGGAGACAGCATGCTAACAAATACATACAAAGCAAGCTATATGCAAGATAAATAGAAAATAATTAACAGATGGAAGGCACTAGAATTAAGAGGGATTGGGAAAAGGCTACTTATAAAAGAAGGGATTTTAGCTGGGACTTAAAGGAAGCTGGGGAAGTGTGTGGAGTTGAGAAGGGAGAGCATTCCAGGTAAGGGGGCGGGGGGCAGCCAGGGAAAATTCCTGGTGCCAAGAGATGGAGTGTCTTCTTCGTGGAACATCTCGGAGGTCAGTGTCACTGGACTGAAGTTCATGTGTCAGGAGTAAGGTGTAAGAAGACTGGAAAGGTAGGAGAGAACTAAGTTATGAAGGGCTTTGAAAGCCTAACAGACACTTTGTATCGCCTAAAGGCGATACGGAGCCATTGGACTTTGTAGAGTAGGGGAGAGACATGATCAGACCTGCACTTTAGAAAAGTCACTTTGTTGGCCGAATGGAGGATGGGATGGAGTGAGGAGAGATTTGAGGCAGGCAGACCTATCACCAGATTATTGCACTGGTTTGGACATAAGGTGATGAGGGCAGTGGCAGGTGTCGAGGAGAGAAGGGGGTATTTTCAAGAAATGTTACAGAGGTGAAATTGAGAGGCCTTGACAACAGATGGGAAGAAGGGGGGAGGCAGAGATAGTGGGGAGTCTAGGATAATTCCTAGGTTGTGAGCCTGAGGGACTGGGAGAATTGGTGTGGCTCTCTGAAGTAATAGGGAAGGTAGAAGAAGGGAAAGTTAGGGGTTATGCATTCTGATTTGGGCATGTTGAATTTAAGATGTCTGCCGGACAACCATTTGGGGATGTCTGAAAGGCATCTGAAAGGCAGCTGGAGATGTGAGACTGGAGGACAGTAGAGAGTTTGGGGCAGGATAGGTAGATTTGAGAATCACCAGTAGAGAGGTGGTAATTAAATTCATGGGAGCTGATGAGATCACCAAGGGAAGTTCTATATGTATATGTATGTACACAACTACTTACCTACTTGTTTCTGTCTCTCTCTCTGTCTGTCTGTTGCTGTCTCTGTCTCTCTGTCTCTCTCTGTCTCTTTCTCTCTCTGTCTCTGTCTCTGTCTCTGTCTCTCTCTCTCTCCAGTGTGGTATGATGGATAAATACCACCTTTGAAGTTAGAAGACCTGATTTCAAATCCTGCCTTTGCCACTTAGTGGCTGAATGACCCTAAGCAAGTCATTTAACCCAATAAGGACCTCTGCAATTATAAATTGCAAAGAATGAACCTGCATCTGTAAAGGAAGTTCTTCTTGAGAAGTTCCCTATTCCAATATGAAAGGTCTTCTAACAACAAGGGCAGCTTTTTATCCACCATACCACCACACTGTTTTCTCTTTCTCTCTCTCTCCCTCCCTCCCTCCCTCTCTCCCTCCCTCCCTCCCTCTCTCTCTCTCTCTCTCTCTCTCTCTCTCCCTCCCCCTCCCTCCATATATTACATACATAGATATGGGTGTATGTGTATATATAACATATACATACACACACATATATATATATATGTGTGTGTGTGTATATAAAACACATATACACACAAAATAAACACAAAGTGATTTGGAGGAGGGCACAAGTAGCTGAGGGGACCAGGAAAGGTTTCATGCAAGGGGTATTATTTGAGTTGAGTGCTTGAGACTTGGTTCCTCTAGAGAGCAGGGATACTTTCAAGGAGGAGGAACAGACTGTGTACTCATTTCCTTAATGAAGTTTTCAAGCAGATGAAATTTGGTCATAATGAACATCAAAGGAAGTTTTGAAAGGGAAAATGAAGTCACAAAAGGCCTACATATAATCCAAAAAACCTGCATAGAAGGGCCAATCCCCCAACCCTGCCTCCAATTTTCCTGCTGGGAAACTTTGGGAACTGACTGTTAGTTGAGCATTGGCTGGTTTTCTGAGATACTGCCCAGTCCCAAGATGGACTCAGAGATGATTTCTACAATTTGAGATACCCTGGAGATTTTTCTGTCTACAATTCTATCTATTCATCAATTGACAAACGTTTATTAAGAGCCTCCTATATGGCAGGCACTGACCGTGCTAAGTGCTGAAGGTACCAAAAAAAAAAGGGCAAAAGACAGTCTCTGTCCTCAAGGAGCTTACAATCTACCGAGAGAGACAACATGCAATCAGATATATACAAAGCAAACAATAAGATAAATAGGAGAAAATGTACAGAGGTAAAACATTGGAATTAAGAGGGATTGGGGAAGGCTTCCTGTAGAAGGTAGGATTTTCAATGGGACTTAAAGGAAGACAGGGAATTTGGTAAATGTAACCTCTTTAACACTACATTTTCCAAAAGTCAAATATGCTGTCTGTATATAAAGAGAATATTAAGTTCTGCACACACAAAGTTCTGCTTTAGATTTGATAACCTAGTTGTGAGAATGGATTTGCACTGAGCCATCTTTCTAAAAAATGACATGGATTTTTGAAATACCTGGCTAGGTTTAAAGTTGTTGCCTGCGACGATGCTACAACAATTCATAGTATCATAGGATTTCCAACTAGAAGAGTCTTTAGACATCGCTTAGTTTAACACCTTCATTTTACAGAGGAAGAACTTCATTTTCCTCATCTAGAAAAGGAGGAAGTTGGGCTAGATGACTTCTAAGATCCTTTATGTGTCTAAATATAAAGTCCTATGATACTAACAAATAGAAGGACTTATTGGAGTTTCTGACTTCTGGACACAAACCTGGCCTCTTCATATTATACAACAATGCCTATGTGTATATAGAGTCCTCAAAGAGAAAGGATCAATGTCATTCCCTAGACAATTCCAATGTTGCACCCTCTATCTGAACCACCACTTTCATACCCTCCCCATCAGAAACTTGAACTACACTCCTAGAACTTCCTCAGGCTTTGCTTATCTCATTTTGGACTTGTCTTTCTCTGGTTCCAGTTCTTTAGGACATCTCCAGCCATATTACTCTCTCTCTTCTCTGTATTTCCCTTCCCTCGCTTTTACATTAGAATGTAAGCTCCTTGAGGGGTAGCTAGGTTGTGAAATAGACTTGTAGTGTTGGATTTGAGTTCATTCCTGATTCAACTACTTATTAGCTATGTGACCCTGGACAAGTCACTTAACATCTCTCAGCCTCAGTTTTCTCATCTGTCAAGTGGGGATAATGATGAAGAAGATGATGATGATAACATCTACTTCGTAGTTGTTGTGAGGATTAAGTGAAATAATGTAAGTACAGTGGTTCATATTTCTTAAAGCACAATGTAAGTGTTAGTTATAATAACCACTTATGATATGATGTAATATAGTAATGGTGATAGTAGTAGTAGTAGTAGCAGTAGTAGTAGTAGCAGCAGCAGCATATTAGCATCCTTAGTACTTAACACAGTGCCTGGAACAAAGTAAATGCTACATACTTTCTCCTTATGAACTAAAATATTTGGTTGAACAAGTGTTATGTCTGGCAAACGTTCCTTTAGAAGGAACAACTAGGTAGATAATTCCCCTCCTTTCTCAAATCATCGTTCGTAGCAAACTTGACCACCATTCTTATCTGGTATTTGTAAAATGATTAGGTAATAGAGTTGTATAACTCTGATATCGTAACTCCAATGTATAGGAAAATTAGAAACAATGACAGGAACGACACAAAAGCCACTAAAATGTGTCTAATATGATCAATAAGATACGATGACCAAGCCATTACATTTATCAGGGTTTCTGCTATGTTAGTTAAAAGAATTATTTAGAAATGAAATATTTTTAGGGAAGTTACTTGATTTAAAAGACAAAGTCAAACTCTGGTTAAGTTCCGTTTCAGAATTTGAACCCTCTTGCACAAAACAGATGTTTAGCTGCTAGAACAATGACATTATAAATTTCGTTTCGTAAAAATTAAAGCAAAGCCATAAACCAAGACCTCAAGAGGATTCAGCCCACACAGTTGCACTCAGACAAGTGACAATTACTCTCCCAGGTTCAAGCTGGAAGGTTTTGAGAGCTACATAAACTATATGCACTGAAACCTGAAACCAGGAGAAACTCAAAACGAATCCAGCAAACCTCCTGGGGTCTGCAGCAGAGGGAACAATGAGGTAAGCACTTGATAGGACCACTTGCAAGGTTGAGTGGCAGCAATCCTTGGCCATAAATTTGATTGGCACCTGTGTGGTGAGTATATAGCAGAAACACACTGCTCCAATGATCATGAGAAAGATAAATACTGATTAAAGAGAATACATGAATCAATGCCTTTAAAAAAATGTTGAGGATCACAGGGTAAAGACACTGAATACTGAATTACAGCATGGCCAATCAAATACTCAAATTACAACTATAAAAAGGGTAAGGAGACTGAAGTGATTTTTTAAATGATATGTTATGCTTTACTGTAGGTTTGGCACAGATATTTCTATCTTCTATATTATCAAAGACACAGTGGGATAGAAATGTATTAATGGTCTTTCCATTGGTATTAAACAATAGACTCAAAGAATGTTTGATCTGGTAAGGACGTCAGACCATCTAGTTTAACCAACTCATTTTACAGATGAAGAAATAGAGACCCTAAGAGGGGAAGGAACTTGCCCTAAACTAAATAACACAAACAGGAAACCTTCCCCTTAGTTAAAAGAAATCAATGTTCTGAATTAAATATTTTGATTAATGAAAGCAGTTGTTTAAAACACAAGCTCACCAGACTATTTACTATCATGTTATATACAATACAATATTTTTAGTAGGTATAGTAATATTTTCAAGTGATCAGCTGTGACTATTAGTGACTTGCTAAAGCTTTAGTTTGAAATTTCTGTTTTCCTAAACATATGGTACTCAGATAAATTTTAGGCTCTTGTTCAACTTTTAATGGGAAAAAATGTTTTAACCACAAAAATCCAGTCAACATGCTGATGTTTGTTAGGAGAATGCTTTCAGTTGACTAAGTACGTTAGAATGATGTGAGGTTTTAAGAAGGGAGTCATAGTATGAGTGAGTGATACTTTTTAAAGCGAAAGGTCAGCAAATTCAAAGGGCTCAACATTTTATCTGACTGATAAAAAATGTCTTGTCCCATGATAGGATCAATATATTTTAAAATCAGTCATTTAACATAGAAGGATAACAATGTTGTTTAAATATGGACATTATTTACTTACTTTGTAATAAAATCAATTTCTTTAAAAAAAATCTTAGAAACTTATTAGTCATACAACCCTTAAACTTCATGAGGGTAGGACCAATTTCCTCACTCAGAAATAGGTAGCCAGAACAGAAACTTGGGATAACTTTTGCACAAAATACTTACTTTTAGTTTTGTTCTACGCATTGTTCTATGCTCCCCAATAATCCCTTCAAAAGATGATACTGATCCACTATGTGTTGTGCTGAAATCTCCCTGGTTTAATGTAGTAAATAAAAAGTACCTAATTGATGGTCTTTTGCCAATTCAAGTTACCATTGAACTGCTAGCTCTTAAAGAAAGAAGGTGCTAGATTAGAGGTCCTCTGGAAGAGCCTATTCATTTGAAGTCTTGTTTCTGTCCAATTTATCCATAGCAAAGTCAGTATCTCCTGATATTTGGCTCCTCATACTTTTTTTCTTACTGCAGCCTCTTTCTAAGTCACAGAACATTTTTCTCCACACAATCTCCAAGATCAGTTTCCTTTTCAGTCCCATTAACAAATTGTTGGTGGAGGTTCTGATCTCTATTAGAATGTTTTCCTGTCTTGTCTCCTATTTTCCCCCCCTCCTATCTGATTTTTTAAAATCCGTTCCACCTACCACTTTTACATGGCGAACAGGTCTTTAACAAAGACTACATTTTTCTTCTCTTCACCTCCACCCCCAGTCTCCCTTTTACAAATACTCATAACCTATCCATTAGGTAGTTTGGCTGAGTGAAGATGCAGGTTTCCTTCCATTCAAGAAGTACCTTTCTAAAGTTTCATATTTTTACTGTAAAAACATGCTGTCTTGTTAGAAACAGTCAATGGATATTTTGTTCACAGAGATGATGACAGTTTTTTAAAGCACAAATTAATCACATTTTATGGCATAGAAAATTTATTTCAAAAAGACATGAAAATGTAGCCAAATTCTTTTCATTTTAATAGCAAAGATTCTATTTTTAAAAAACATGGAAAAACTACTGTTTTTTCTACTAGTGTTATTTCAATAGAAACAAACTAGAACTTACAAAATGGTTAGTCTTTTCAGTTTTCAAGTGCTATGAGTTTATTTAACAGAGAATGTCTATATAATATATACATATAAAATATATTACATGATTTCCAAATATAAATAACAAAAGCAATGAAAACTTCAACAGCTCCTCACTGCCTAGAAGTCAAAATGAAAACTCCTTGGCCTGGTGTTTATGGCCCATTGCCATCTCACTTGAACCCATAAAACCAACCTTGTTATACATTACTCTTGGCTCATTCTGCATTAGCATCAAACTGGAGCATGATAGATGTCTTTCTTCTTAGGCTATCCTAAATCTGTACAGGTGATCTCTGAAGCCTGGAGTGTATGCCTACCACACCTCTTCCTGCAAGTTATAACTCAGAGATTGCCTCTTTCACAAAGCCTGTCATGACTCTTGTCCCCTCCCCTGAATGTGCTCTAGCTTTTCAATAATATGTGGTAGCCAAAAGTGATCACAGCATTCCAGAAGTGATCTGAACAAGATAAAGAAAAGTGAACTATAATGTCCCTTTCAGAGAGGTTGTAACTTCTCCTATTATATGGTAAACTCCTTGGGGCAAGGCATTTTTTTTTTCTTTTTAGATGCTTTGCCTACCTTGTATAGGGCATTGCACATAGAAGGTTTTACACATACATATATATGTATATATATATAGAGAGAGAGATATGAATATATATCTTTCTATATATATTTATATGAAAGAGAGAAAAATCAGAATTTACTCTTGTCATTTCCATTTGTATTGGGAAAAAATACAACATAAAATGGTAGAAAAATTGTTCCACATTCAAGATAATGTGGTTCTTGGGCTTATAACATAAAAAATAGGTTGACATTTGTTAGTGGAAAAAAAAACTTCTTATAAATGTAAACAGAGTAGTGACTAAGTTGGGAGCTTTTGTAAACATTACTTCATTTGGGGATGCCTAGACTCCAGCTGTGAGTCTCTACTCCAGGGTATTTTTATTTATATATGTTCCATAACTACTTCTAAAACACTTTTATTATAAAATTGTTGAATACAAAACAATGTGAATGTCTTTTTAGAAATATTTTTCAGCAACAAGACTACCTAGGTACAGTTGTCAATTGATAGCTAGATTAATATGCTTCTATAGAAATTGCCATTGAAAAGCTTTAAAATATCATCAGGCATATTCAAATTTAAATAAAATTTAATAAGGTCATGAAACTAACATGATAAAATATACAGGAGATTCTAGAAATGACTACGAAACATGATCATTTATAAAGTGCTATTAACCCATTCTTTTTTTTTTTGTTTTTAAGCCATTTGAAGTTTTATTCATTCACGCTGGCATTCACCTATCTTCAATGCCTTTCACTAAGGCTTTCTAAAAACAACAACACAACACCAATGTTCTCATTACAATCTGGAAATAATAATTTCCCTCTAGTTAGGGGAAAATTCCCCATTGTTTTAGGGAAATTTTTAAACCAAAAAAAAAAAAAAGGTGAAGCCATGATTTATCCATGAAGAGCAAAGCTAAATGACATACAAGAAAAGATCCATTCCCAAGACTTTTATTAGTATTATTCAATAATGCCTATTAGATTTTTGGTATTTTATTGTGGTTTTAACATCATAAAAATAGCAGAGGAGGAGATGTGGAACTGTACAGAACCTTTTATATAGATCAGGGGCTTTGAAATTTCCTGAGTGTGAGAACTCTTTCTCAAGAATCAGATGAGATAATATATGTAACATAACTAATACAATTTTAAATTCTACATAAATGTCAGCTATTCATATTATTAATCTCATTTTCCTCATCTTTTTCACTATAGCTCAAATAGAACCAATCTTGGGACGAATCATCATCTTGCTATTATTCTTTTACATTTAATGTTCTACAGATATTAAATATAAAAGAACATTATTGATTCATTAATTATTAATTAAAAGAATATTAAATATAACAGAATAATAATTGCAGGTGGACAAAATTTTTTTTTGCAAATGAATAAAAGTATACCAAGGGAAGCTTATCTTCCATGGGCTCAATGAAAGCATCTGTGGGAAAACTCCCATATCAGACAAAAGTGATGATATGTGCCTCTCTTTGCTCCTACATGATTTGAGTTTTGTTTGGTATCTATGTCTTGAAAGTTTTTTGTTCCATATGGAGCAGAGTATTTGGTATGGAGACATAACATTAAATTGTCATTCTCAAATTTTTATGGATCAATGATATTTCGAGGCAATTGTGGACCTCTATTCTGTATGTGATAACACTGGTTCTAGTACAGTTTAGTTGTTGAATTCTCAAGGATATTTTGTAGTCTTTACTTACAGTGTGGAGATTTGTCATCAGTTAGTTTTGAAGGAGAGAGAGCTTTCAATATGTAATTCTAGCCAACTGATCATGCCCTGTTAAGTATTCAGTAGGTGCTAAATTTTTGCCACGTTTAGTACTGTGTTGTGTGGTTTCTAACATTTCCTTGCATAATCTACATTGATCAATAAATCTAGGTTCCTTAAAGATATCCATTTATAGTGGCTGTGGCCTGATGTTGATTGAAATCATAATCATTTTTACTAGTATAATCCTAATCCATTGCTATTAACAAATCAGCAAGATTCTACCATTTATCTGAAAGTCCTTTGTCAACACAGTGAGTTAGGATCATATGAATACTGTCAGTGAGGGCCTTTTGATTTCCCTTTTCGGTCTTGATTCTGTCAGAGATTCCAGGTAGACATGTTTATCACCATCGCTTTTAACAAAATTTGATAAATTCAGTGTTATGTTGTACATTGTATTTACATGTTGTCTTTCCCATTAGACCTCCTCAAGGGCAGGGATTGTCTTTTACCTTTCTTCACAAACCCAGTACCTAGCACAGTGCTTGGCATATAGTAGGTGCTTAATAAATGTTTATTGATTGATTATTATCTGTCAGATGACATAAGATCTGTAATTGTCATTTTTGACATTATTATTACTCATAACCATAAAAATTATTAGACCTCCCCCTACATGACAGTAGAGGTACTATTAATAACCATTAAGAAAATTCATGCTACTGTAAATTCAGATTCAATAATGCCTTAAAGTTGATTTAATTAATTTTAATGAATAAACTAGTTAATTTGATTAATAATACCCTCCACATTTTAAAAATATCAGTATAAGGGTCAAACACATAATCTCCTCACTCCTGATATTTATTTATTTATTATGCTATCACATACTTTTTTTTATTAAAGTTAAATAAATATCAAAAAGACAGTACTTGTTGCAATGATGCAGTTATATGTCCTTTGCAATAACTACCATGAGGCTCTAAAGGCCCCCAATCTACAAATAGGAAACACCTTTTTTAGAGTATGAAAGTCATTTTTTCAACAACTTCAAAAAGTAAAATTGATTTGCTATCTAGGTGGTTGAACAAGCTCTCAGGAAGAAGAAGAATAGGTCTAGCAGACCACATGTTTTTTATATAACTTACTTATTTGCCATTATGAAGGTACTCCAATGATGTTATTATCTAAAGCAAGAGTTCTTAACCTGGAGTCTAAGAACTTTTTTTTAAAAAATTGATAACCTATTTCAATATAATGATTTCCTTTGTAATATTATGTATTTTGTTTTATGCATTTAAAAACAATTCTGAGAAGGGGTCCCTAGGCATCACTGGAGTGCCAAAGAAGTTCAGGACATATACGCATGTACACATATACACAAAGGTTAACAGCCCCTGATATAAAAGACCTTCATGACAAATGAATGCAGAGCTCTTGAAGAAGGTAATTTAGAGGGGGGCAGCTAGGTGGCACAGTTGATAGAGCACCAGCCCTAGAATCAGGAGGACCTGAGTTCAAATCTGACCTCAGACACATAACACTTATTAGCTGTGTGACCCTGGGCAAGTCACTTAACCCCCATTGCCCAACAAACCAAAAAAAAAAAAGGTAATTTAGGAAACAAAATCGACATCAAAATATTTTTGAATTTGTGTAGGTAGATAAGTTCAGAACAAATGTTTTTGTGCCTTGCCTTCTTCAAGTAATATTTCAGTTCTTCACTTAGTCTAGATATGGGAGATATACAGCAGGGAAGTGTGGTCCAATGGAGGTATTCTTACAGGAGGCAAAGCAACTGGAGTCTGTGGAACCCATAAATGGCTTGCGTGAAAGGTTGAAGCCAGCACTCTCCATTCACAGTCAAGCTTTGAAAGCCACAACCACAGAGGAAAGGTAGAGTTAAGCTCTATAAAGGGAACTTTGCTTCTTTGAGAATTGTTTCAAACAGGAGAGAGGAAAATATTTGCAATAAGCAGCTTGAGTCTATTTACAATGTTCCTTACCACTAAATAGAACAGGCATTAGCAGCAACAGTTGTCACAGGCAATGTGAAGTCAGTAAAGCTGAAGAAATTCCCTAAGTGTAGGTTAGTACAGAAGAAAAATCTACAGCTTTTATCAGCTTCATACGCAAGTGCCAAATGCCCAAGAGTAGAATATAAAGTATAGTATTTTGCTAGGTCAAAAGGTAGATTTAAGATTTTTCTCTTGTTAATGTTCGTTTGGAACTGGGCTTCTAAATTAAACTCTGAGGTTCTAAACTCCTCCCCAAAAGAATGATAAGCAAACAGAAGATTATTATTATATTCTTTTCTCAACTCCTAACATGTAACTGTTTTACTAAACTGTTTGCCACGCCATCCCCATCCACACACACGACCAAGTCCAGGACCAATATCCTTACTATCAACATGTCGCACCCCTCTATTAGCAGCCAGGTATTCCACAGGCCCTTTCCTTGACAATCATCCAGGACCATTGACTCACCATCTGCTTGCCTTAAGCATCATCTCCCCTTGCCCCATCCTCCATCCCATTTCATGTGTTGCTTAGGCCTTGATTATCAAATCAACATTATCATTGCTACTGTAAAGCACATGGCTGGAATTCTGAGCTATAGGCTACCTAGGTTGATATTCCCTTCTCTGGCCACCACTTCCCAATTCCTCATAGCCATCCATATTAGCCCTATCTATCCTTAAATTTAATATATAGATTAAATATCAAATACATACACACATGTACAGTACATGTAATTTTCTATATACAGTCTGTTCCCCCCTCTCCCATTAGAATCCCTGAGTTCAGAACTATTTCACTTTCATCTTTATATCCCTAGAACTCAGAAAAATTCCTGGCTGTTGATTGATGTTAATAAATGCTTTCTCAATTAAAAACAAAACCAGAATTAAAGGAAAAGTAAATGTTCAACCAATTTCTTATTTGGTTTCCTTGTTCAACTCTTTCACTTCCGAAGGATCTGAGACTAAATTTTATTTTTTATATACCTGTATAAAACATACCTCATTATTCATTCATCCAAATCCACTACTCCTCCAAATTTCCCCATTTCTATCAAGGTTAAATTATCATCTGCTGCTTAATGTCTCTCACATCCCGAGTGCAATCTGTTATTAGCTCCTCTGGTTTCTGTCTCTCCAATATCCCACATCCATTGCAGGGTCAAAGAAGAGGAAACTGTTGCTGATACACAACACTGCCCCATGAGAATGGTAGACAAATGATGGGGATATGCCAGTGCAGTGTAGGGCTTGCCTTCTTCCCACCATCCCCCAATGTAGAAGACTTTAGCAATTCAAACATGCAACAAATTGCACACTTCGATCGGAGCCTCAAGCTACTCAGGATTTAAATTAAATAAAAAGCTGATATGGCACTAAGAGGAGACTGCTCCATCTCCTGGGGGTTGAGGTAGTTTAAACCATTGAAGTTAGAGTTTTAAATTTTTATTTTTTCATAATAAAGAATGAAAAATGATGGACCAGGAAGAGTTACCCATGAAGTAACTCTAAATGTGCCACAGTAAGCAAGTGGCTGGGAAGAGGGGCATCCAGGTCAGTTAAAATAAGTAGCATACATGCATCTTTGGACCAAGGACCATAATAGTCAAAGTAGTTTTCACTTGCTTACCTCCATCCCTCTCTCTCCTTTCATATGGTCTTCACCCTGTTTCTGACCCTTATCACATCACACTTGGACTATTGCAATAGCCTCCATCAAATTTCTATCTCCTACCTCCTCTCCATATAGCTGCACAGACAATATTCTTAAAGCACAGGCCTGTGTCACTCCCCAGCTCAGTAAACTCCCAAATAACTATTGAAACAAATGCAAACTCCTTGTTTGACATGTAAAAGCTCTTACAACCTTGCATCTTCCTACCTTTCCAGGTCATAATATTTAATTTAAATTATTATATAATGCCTCCTTCCCCTTTATGCATTCTATAGTCCTCATAAACTGAACTTCTTGCTGTTTCTCATAAACAACATTTCATCTTCTCTCTCTTTCTTTGGGTAGGCTGCCTCCCATACTTCCAATGAACTCCCTCTTCACCTTTGCCTTAGAAACCCCACTTTCCTTCGAAGCTCAGCTCCAGAACCATTTGCATGAGGCCTTTCTTGATCCTTTCAGTTACCAGAGTAACCCTTCAAAAACTTATTTTGTATTTACTTTATACCAACTTTGTACACATCTTTATATATACATATTGTTTTTCAGATGGGATGTGATCTCTTTGAGAACTAGGACTGTTATATTTCTTTGTATTCCTAGTAGCTGACACAATACCTAGCACAAAACAACGCTCAACAGAAGCAGATTTATTGATTGATTATTTCTTCAATTTTGACGTTAAGATTCTGACAAACTCTCAAGGACATATGGAGGAATGGAGAATAGATTCCATTTCATATTTTTAAGAGTACAAAACACAATTAAATTATGAATTATGAATAGCTGAGAAATGGAAGCTGAGAATCCATAATTTTCTAGAGAACATGGCAAATGGACAAATATCCAAAATTAGACCAAATGATGCAACCATACTGAAAGTATTTGAATAATTATAACTCATGTTTTATATTGCTTTAAGGTTTATGAAGTACTTATTTCCTTTTTTAAAAAAATAACCATTTGAGATAATTAGTACATGTCATTATCCCCATTTCACTGATTTAGAAATAACTGAAAGGTGGGTTGATTTGCCTAATATCCCATAGAAAGTAAAAAAATCAGAACCTGGGCTAGAATCTTCTAACTAGAATATCAGAAGACCATAAACCTAGAGGGACTTTAGGGGCCATGCAGTCCAAACCCTTCACTTTGCATCCTGGGAAGATCAGTGGTCTGTTCACTAAACAATCTGACAAGTAAATTATGTGGGAATGGTTTTAAAAGAGATATTATCAGCCATAACAGTCATGCCATTCACTGAAGAGCAGACAATCTGAGAAATAATATAGAACAGAATTTTGTTGAGCTGGGAGAAAGGCCCTAGATCATCTATTTCATTCCCTTCTTTTTTCATATGAAGACTTTGCCCCAAGTCACAGCTAGTATTGGGACCCAGATATTCGTGCTTCTTGTCCAATACTCTTCCCACTAGATTACAAAATAACATTTTCCCAGATCCAATGAAATAAAGTTATACAGGGTTGTTGTCAAGTCTCAAAGAGATTAAGAACTAACTAGAGATTAGAAAACTAAAAAAAATGAGTTAGAAAGAAGTGTACAATCCACCTACGTCTTGTACTGTATCAAAAACGAGACAAAAGTATAATCAAGGCAGGGAAGAAGTGTATGCTTTATTACTTTTTTATTTATATTTTCTTAGTGGTAGTTATTTTGTAGGAATGTGCATATTCTTATTTCATAAATAGTCTTGAATGATAACTGCATCCTTCTACATTGATCATTTTAAAGATGTTTCCTTCTATAACTGGTAGGTAAAGGAAGTTTGTGTAATAATTCTCCTACCCATAATCTGCCCATCCTTAAATGGGAACCTTCACTTTTAAATCACTATTCACTTCATACTTCACTCTTCACTATTAAAAAATTTAATCACTGGGCCAGCTAGGTGGCACAGTAGATAGAGTTCCGGCCTTGGAGTCAGGAGGACCTGAGTTCAAATCCGACCTCAGACACTTACTGGCTGTGTGACCCTGGGCAAGTCACTTAACCCTGATTACCTCCCCAAAAAGAAAAAAAAGAATTTTTAATCACTTCTCTTTAAATAATGGAAAGGAAACAGATGCCTCAAAGAAATAATCTAGTATATAATATATATGTATATATATATCTTCATTGATTTCTTAATAACAGCTGATAAAATTTTCCATATTGTACGTTACATTATGTTATTTGTATGTGAGTACACCTGCATGTTGCATTTTATATAAAACACACATAAATATGTATGTAGCTTTTAAAAGAGATCTTATTTTAGAGGTGGAGCCTTTATTGGGGGGGAGGTGCTTCACTGGGTCCACCATCATATTTACAGAAGAGAAACAGTAGAAGCAGCTCTGAGGGTCCCCTAATATACATCTTTTTCCTCCAGCATCCTATTTGTAAAATAAGAACAGTAGTAGTAGTAGGAAATTTCCCTTCTTGCCAGACTTTCAAAGAATGAAGTCTCCTTGCTGCTTATGTTCAACTTTGACTTTCTCTGTGTTCCATGTATTTTACCTGATTTCAGCCAGAAATAAAACATCCTTTCTGCTGATTTAAAACACAACAGTAACATGGTATCCTATTATTTATCCTTGGGCTGCTTATTTAATAATGTTTTTTAATGTTGATCTTGACCTAGAAATTCTTTCATAGACTCTATATCTACTTGGAATGTCTTTTATCTATAATCCAAAATTGAAGAAATTTCTCAGAAAGCGTCACATTTCCTTGTCTCTCTTTTTTTATACTTTGACACAAGGGGAAAATGTGTTAGTATTCTTAGTATGCCTTAATGTCACTGTCTAATTAGGATTTGTTCTGAATGGGTCACATCTATGTAGGGCAAGAAAATACTAGAAACTTGATTGAATTAAATTTAAAATGATTTGTAATAAATAGACAATTTGCAAATTTTATTCAAGATATTAAACAAAACATCCACTGTCCCTTTTATTCTATTATCCTTAATCCAACCCAATTGGAAGAATTAAACCTTCCTTTCAAAACGAGGATGAAAGAGGCATCACACCATGAGTTCTGATTCGCGATATTTTGCTGTTCTCTACTCCTCAGCATGGTACACTATACAAAGAGTCTTGCTTTGTTCTGTTGACTTGCCTAAAACAATGTTCTTTTTCTCTTAGAAACAGAAGTGTAGATCAGCAGCCTAGATGCAAGTTTTGCCCTCAAAAACCCTGTATTTTTCACCTATTTCTTTTAATAGTATGCTTGTGGAAAGATTGCCAATCATGAGTTAAGCTTTGGATGAGTGGAAATCCTCTGCTTTTCCATCTTAGTCCTTTTCTTGTCAGTGTTCACATGAAAGTCAGCATCTTGGCCAATACAAGGAACATGAGGGCAGTCAGATTTATCTACATAATGGACTCATTTTCAGTCATACTGTATTGAGAAACAGAAAAAAGAATCATTGTTGTGTTCTCCAGAATGGTATAAGGTATACAGAATATTTATTTGCTGCTGCTAAGGTTTTTGTATAGCCATAAGATTTAGGCAAGCCTTTAATTTTCATCAACAAGCAGGACACTAATCAGATAGCATGTAGGTGAGGATTAATTTTATGGTTATAAATCTTTCCAGGTCTAAGGGAAAGTTTAGAAGAAGGGAAGAGAATTAAAGGGATCAAGAAGGACTAAGCCTCATTGGAATGAAAAAAAAATAGTGGAAAATGTAAACAAGAGAAACAAGTCCAACATGAGTTTGAGTATAATGTTCAAACATTGGGCCAAAGATGTGACAAAGCTGGAAGATGAATTCAGAAGTATATATAAATAACTGACTCTAAAATGAACTTCTAAATCAAGAAGATGGATGAGTGCGCATTATATTAAATAAGAGAAAAATACACAAGAAAGTTCTTTCTCAATGAAACTTCTCAATATCTCCAGCATGTAAAGAAAAAGAAGAAAAGGTTTGTTCATGGATCTTCTTGTCAGTTCAATGGGAGGCAAGAGACTGTGACCACATAATAAGTCAGGAGAACTGGGTTCTAGTTTCTTATGTGCTACTAACTCTCCATGAGACTAACCTTAGTTAATCACTCATTTTTCTGGGCATCCATTTCTTTATCTGCTAAATGACAGTTCTCATATGGAAACATCAATTCTAGCAAGTGGCAGTCACCTTTCCATCTCTCTCCATGGGTGCATGTATAAATACATACAAAAAGACAGATTCTTTATGCTACTACCTGATGGATAATGAAGCAGAAATAATTTATTGTTCCTATTCTCTTTCCACCAAAGTTTGTCATCCATTGTAAGTTTCTGCTTTGGAGGATAAACTATTTAAATTCTGTTACCTAACAAAGAAAAAGAAACAAAAAATCCATAGCAACACAAGCCCTCATGGGTCAAGTACATGTTCTGGACCAGTAAAGAGTATGTTCATCACTGTAAAGTAATTGAGCACAACTTAAATCCATTGTGTTTAGGCTAATCAAAGTGTTTGATGTATCCGAAAAAAAAATAGAATATGGGGCTAACTAGAGTACAAATACTGGAGCATGGAGGTGATTATATTTTTGATTGGACATTTTCTGCCTCTATTCTCACACATGCAAAAATTAGATGTTCACTTAACTTATATTGACAAAAAAAAAGTAACTCACACCCTGTTTTACATGGCCAAAAGCCCAGATTTAAAATTTTAAATCTCTCGTATGCTACTGTTTAAGTCAAGCCCTGAACTGTTTCAGCTGCTACAAAGTGGAGGTCAGAAAAAGATGGGTGGTATTCCTTTATTCTGAGTAGACTCCATACACTAAGATCAGAGAATCAGGGACAGTATTTCCATCCCTTACTACAACATTGGAAATTATAGACTACTTTATCTTCTTATGTTATTCCAATATAGGCCTGAATTGGAATCGTGCCTCAGACACTTACTAGCTGTGCAACCCTGAACAAGTCACATAACCTCTGTTTACTTCATTGTCCTTAAAAATGGGGAAAATAACAGTGCCTATGATACAGGGTTTTTGTGATGATCAAAATAGACAGTATTTGTAAAGTGCTTAGCGCGGTGGCTGGCATGTAGGAGGTGTGATATAAATGCTTAGTCCTTTCCTTCTCTTCTTTTTCCTGTTCATCAGACATGCTAGCTATCTACTTTGAGTTTCACAATCTATATTGACCTGCTCAACGTATAATCTATGCCCCAACATTGATAGGGACTACTAAACAGAATGGGACCAAGGTGAGTGACACTGTATTAGAAATCTTCATCTAGGCTGACAATGGTGAGTTCATCACCATCCTTTGGGTCTGGTCATTCCATCAGCTCTGTACTCAAGTAACTGAACTGACCGACACCAGGCTCAAGTCTTTTTATCTTGTTAAAAAAGCTAGGGCAGCTAGGTGGCACAGTGGATAGAGCACTGGCCCTGGAGTCAGGAAGACCCAAGTTCAAATCTGGCCTCGGACATGTAACACTCACTAGCTGCATGACCCTAGCAATTCACTTAACCTCAACTGCCTCACCAAAAAAAAAAAAAGCTGTACCTCTCTTCAATTAAATGCAAGGTGCTTGAAGAAAGCATAACAGCATAACTCTGGTTTCTGTCTTTTTTTTCCCAGGGCCCAACACATAGTAAGGTTTTCTTAAATTGAATTTTATTTCCTGGGAAACTAGCATGTGCATTTTCCATGGGAAACTAGTATTTCAGCAAGGAAACAAGAGCTCTTAGATCACCAGAAGGCATGGTATACCTCTTTTGAATAATATTTCTTAAATAAAACTTTAAAATGTGGACTTGAATAGATGCATTTTAATGGCAGTGTTGTTCGGGAAAGATCTATAAGCTTTTAGGAAACAAGAATTCAATACCGATATCTGTGTGTGTAACCACATACATGCCATGTAACTTCTTTGTACTTAAAAAATAAATAAAAAAATTAAAAAAAACTTCTTCATACTTAAGATTCCTAACAAATGAGAAGGTTGGAATAGATAACCTCTTAAGTCCTAAAGTATTCTGATTCAGCATTTTTTACTGTGATTATGAGTTTTTATGGGCAGCGAGGTGGCACAATGGACAGAGTGCTGGAGTCAGGAAGACTATAGTTCAAATGCAACATCAGACACTAGCTGTATGACCCTGGGCAAGTCACTTAACCCACTATACCTCAGTTCTCTCATCTGTAAAATGAGCAGGAAAAGGAAATGGCAAATCTCTCTAATATCTTTGCCAAGAAAACTCCAATTTAGGCCAAAAAGAGTCAGACACAACTGAAATGATTGGGGAAAAAATGACTTTTAGGTTGAGTTAAATTCTCCTCTGTTGAAAGAAAGTAAATCCATATAATTTGAGTTTATTGTCAATTAATTATCATTACCATTGTAACACACAGGACTTATACAAGAGCAACTCATTTGTATTTGATTTTAAATTCCAGACAAAAGATATTCCCAAAAAAACTTTTGTGATCTAAATGAGTCTTCCAAGCAAACCTCAAGAGAAATTGAAAATATTTATAATGTTAGAATTTTTTAAAATTTCTGCCAAACTTGAGTCTTTTGAGGAAAAAAATCTGTGTGGGTATGTGTTTGTATACATTCAGCTGAAGGAGAGAGAGGAGAGAGAGTGGGGGAGGAGAGGGGAGGGAAAGGAGGTGAAAGAGACAAAAACCAGCCCACAAAATAAAACGTGGGTATAATATCCAAATGATAACAATAAACCTAGGTAACTGCTATTGTCAGAAACAATTTTCAGGCACACGGTATCCTCTTGAATCTTTCTGCTTGGAAGGCTGCTGGCTGATACTTATCCTTTTCCAGATTCCAACAGACAAGTCTCACTCATAACCTTAACTGTATAAGCACTTCCCAATCTGACTATCTATAGGCGGCTTCCCCACCTCCAGTTTCTGTCTTAATCCAAAGTCTCATACAACTTATTTCTGATTGCAGGTACTCTATAGGAATTTTAGCTTACAAAAAATAATTCTCACAGAAAATATCCTTGAGAAAGGTTTTCTGTTTGTTAGTTTTTAGTTTAATTAAGCAATATGCTTATGAAGTATGATTCTAAGGTGGGATTGCATAGGCTTCCCTAGTTAACTACTTTTGGATTGATAACATTCATTTGGATATACGAATCCTGATTTTTGTTTGTTTGTTTGTTTGAGTAAGTAAGGAAATGAGAGATAGACACCTTATGTACTTCATTGTTATTATATGTTAGAAATGTTGTCATGTATTAAAAATCATAAGTGTAAAGGTTCCAGTGCACTGGGTAGATCCTCTTGAGAAGATTTACAGAAAGGTATTGGCAAGAATCATTCATGGATGAATTATGATTTGCACCCCCAAGGAAAGTACCCGCACAAGTTAATTGATACTAATTCCAATGCTGTGTATCAGAATATTTTTTTGTAAATCATTTTTGAAATTCTATTTAGTTTCATTCTATAAACTGCTCATATTTGAAAGAAGAGTCACCCACTTGAAAACATTTGTTAGACAACAACTTTTTTTGATTCAATCAAACAATCAGAACCTTAAAGTGTCAACAAGATCTATGTACTTCCTTAAATCAGTTGTGAGAAAAACTTGGTCACCCTAACTTTTTTTCCATATTTTATTTTTTCCAATTATATGTAAAAATAATTTTTAACATTCATTTTTCAAAATTGTGAGTTCCACATTCATTCAATCCCTCTCACCCTTCCCCCCTCATGGAGAAGGCCAGCAATTTGATATGTTTTATATGTGCAGTCATGCAAAAGATATTTCCATACTAGTCATGTTGTGAAAAAAAACACAGACCCCACCAAAAAATCTCTAGAAAAATAAAGTAAAAAATAGTATGTTTTGACTTGCAATCAGACTCCATCAGTTCTTTCTCTGGAGGTGGATAGCATTTTTTCATCATAAGTCCTTTGGAATTCTCTTGGAGCTTTATATTGCTCAGAATAGCTAAGCCATTCACAGTTGATCATCATACAATATTGCTGTTACTGTACAAAATGTTCTTCTGGTTCTGCTCACTACTTTACATTGGTTCATGGAAGTCTTCCCAGGTTTTCCTGAAAACATTTTGCTCATCATTTCTTAGAGCACATCAGTATTCCATCACCATCATGTATCAGAACTTGTTCAGCCATTCCCCAATTTATGGGTATCCCCTCCATTTCTAATTCTACAAATTTTTTTTATATTTATGTCCTTTTCCTTTTTTTTTCTTTCCAATCTCTGGGATACAGACCTAGTTTTTATCTTGCTGGATTAAATGGTCTGCAGAGTTTTATAGCCCATTGGGCATAGTTCCAAATCACTCTCCAGAATGGTTGGATCAATTCACATCTCCACCAACAGTATATTAGTGTCCCAATTTTCCCACATACCCTCCAATATTTGTCATTCTCTTTTTCTGTCATATTAGTCAATCTGATAGGTATGAGGTGGTACCTCAGAATTGTTTTAATTTGCATTTATCTAATCAATAGTGGTTTAGAGCATTTTTATATGACTACAGATAGCTTTGAGTTCTTCATCTGAAAACAACCTGTTCATATCTTTTGACCACTTATCAATTGGGGGAAATTCATATTCTTATAAATTTGATTCAGTTTTTTATATATTTGAGCAATGAGACCTTAACTTGCTATAAAATTTTTTCTCCAGTTTTTTGCTTTTCTTCTAATCTTGGCTACGTTGGTTTTGTTTTACAAAACCTTTTTAATTTAATATTACCAAAATTACCCATTTTAAGCAGCAATCATCAAAACTACTTGGTACTGGCTAAGAAACAGAGTGGTGGATCAATCGAATAGGTTAGGTATGCAAGACGCAGTAGGCAATGACTGTAGTAATCTACTATTTGATAAACCCAAAGACCCCAGCTTCTGGGATAAGAACTCACTACTTGACAAAAACTGCCGGAAAACTGGAAAAGAGTATGGCAGAAACTAGGCATAGAACAAAATCTCACACCATATACCAAAATAAAGTGAAAATGGGTTCATGATTTAGATATAAAGGCTGATACTATAAGCAAACTAGGAGGGCAAGGAATAGTTTACCTATCAGATTTGTGGAGAACAGAATTCATGACCAAACAGGAGATAGAGAACATTATGAAATGCAAAATGGATAATTTTGATCACATAAATTGAAAAGTTTTTGCACAAACAAAGCCAATGCAACCAAGATTAGAAGGAAAGTAGAAAATTGGGAAAGAATTTTACAACCAGTGTCTCTGATAAGGGCCTCATTTCTAAAATATAGAGAGAATTAAGTCAACTTTATAAGAATACAAGTCATTCTCCAATTGATAAATGGTCAAATGATATAAGTAGGCAGTTTTCAGATGAAGAAGTTAAAGTCATCTACAGTCATATGAAAAAAGGCTCTAAATCACTATTGATTAGAGAAATGAAAATCAAAACAACTCTGAGAAACTACATCACAACTATCAGACTGGCCAACATGACAAAACAGGAAAATTATAAATGTTGGAGAAGTGGGAAAATCGGAACACTAGTGCATTGTTGGTGGAGTTGTGAACTGATTCAAACATTTTGGAGAGCAATTTGGAACTATGCCCAAAGGGTTATAAAAATGTGCATACCCTTTGACTCAGCAATAGCACTTCTAGTGCTGTATCCCAAAGAGAACATACAAATGAGAAAAGGACCCACATGTACAAAAATATTTAGAGCAGCTATTTTTGTGGTGACAAAGAATTGGAATGAGAGTATCTCTATCAATTGGGGAATGGCTGAATGAGTTGTGGTATATGAATGTAATGGAATACTATTGTGCTACAAGAAATGATGAGCAGGCAGACTTCAGAAAATCCTGAAAATACTTGTATGGTCTGATGCCAAGTGAAGTGAGCAGAACCAGGAGAATGTAGCACACAGTAACAGCCACATTGTGCAATGACTAACATTGATAGACTTAGCCCTTCTCAGCAATGCAAGGATCTAAGACATCTCCAAAGATCTATAATGGAAAATGCTATCCACATCCAAAGAAAGAACTGTGGAGTTTGAATGCAGATTGAACCATACTATTTGCTTTTTTTTTCTTCTGTTTTGTTTTGTTTTCTCTTTCTTGTGGTTCCTCCTCTTTGTTCTAATTCTTCCTTACAATATCACCAATGTGAAAATTTGTTTAGGAATGTATATGTATAGCCTATATCAGACTGCACTCTGTCTTGGGGACGGAGGTGGGGAGAGAGGGGGAGAAAAATTTTAAATTCAAAAGCTTATGGAAATAATTGTTGAGAATCCAAAATAAATTAATAAAAAAATTATTCATTTTATATCCTGTAATATGCTTTATCTCGTTTGGCCATAAATTCCTCTCTTATTCATAGATTTGACAAGTAAACTATTCCATGTTCCCCTAATTTGCTTATGGTATCACTCTTTATGTCTAAATTATTTACCCATTTTGACCTTATCTTGGTATCCTGAGTGAGGTGTTGATCTATACCTAGTTTCTACCAAACTGATTTCCAGTTTTTTCAGTAATTTTTTGTACCAAAAGCTGGGATCTTTGCATTTATCAAGCATTAGATTACTATGATAATTACCTACTATGGATTGTGTACCAATCGATTCCACCAATCCACTACTCTATTTCTTAGCCAGCACTAGATTATTTTAATGCTTACTCCTTTGTAATACAGTTTGAGACTTGTTACAATTAGGCCACCTTCCTCTCTTTTTTCTTTCATTAATACTCTTGATATTCTAGACCTTTTCTTCATCCAAATGAATTTTGTTATGATTTTTTCTAACTCTCTAAAATAATTCTTTGGTAGTTTGATTAATATGGTGCTGAATAAGTAAATTAAATTAAGTAGAATTCTCATCATTATTTCATTGGCTCAGACTACCCATGAGCAATTAATATAAGATAGCAATTAATTTAGGTAGAATTGTCATCAATACTAATTTTCTCTAGAGGTTTTTCAAATTGAACTTTTCTAAAATTCTATTATATCCTTAACTTCTTTCTGTTTATTTTTTGGTTAGATTGATCTAGTTCTGAGAGGGGACAGTTGAGGTTCTTTACTAGTATAGTTCTACTACTTGCTCCTTTAACTCATTTTACTTCTTTTTTAAAAAATTTGGATATTATACCATTTGATGCATGTATGTTTATCACTGCTATTACTTCTTTTCTCAATTTTTCTTCTACCTCTCATTTAATTTTTAAAATTCTTTTTGAGTTCTTTTAGGGATTCTTTTTTGGGCCTGACACCAATTCATATTCTTCTTTGAGGCTTCACATGTAGCCATTTTGAAATTGTTGTCCTCTTCTGAGCATGTTTTGCTCTTCCCTGTCACCATAGTAACTATCTATGGTCAGATTCTTTTTTTTTGTTTGATTATTTTTTCTAGCCTATTTCTTGACTTTTAACTTTATGTTAAAGTTGGGCCCTGCTCCTGGAGTGGACAGGGCATTGTTCTAAGCTTCCAGTTTTTTTCATACTGCTATTTTCAGAGCCAATTCTGGGCATCTGTAGGTTTCAAGTTCTTCCGAGGTGGTATGATTTAAGGAGAGGTGTGGTCACTGCCCTCCTGACCTGTGAGTGACCACAAGTACTATTGTCCCCATTCCCCTGTGACTACAGGCTCTAGTGTGCTAGTATTCCTTCTTTTCCTGGAACTAAGATGATCCTGTGACCAATGCAACAGAGTCCTGAACTCATTACTAACAAATATCCCCTGTAATCTCCTTCTGGCCATTTGACTCCCTTTCAGTCTGTGGGTTGAGAGCTCCAGAAGTCACTGCTGCTGATTCAGTCACCTCCAAGGCCTGTGCTTGCTTGTCAGGGCTCCACCTGCTGCTTGCTTGTTTGTAGGCCACCTGCACTGGACTGCGCTCCTCTCTCACCTAGTGAGACAGACTTTTCCTATCAACCTTCTAAGTTGTTTTGGGCTGGAAAATTGCTTCACTCCATCCTTTTGTTGGTTCTGCTGTTCTAGAATTCATTTTGAGGAATTATTTTAAAGTTGTTTGGACTGGAATTTGGGAGAGCTCGGGTGAATCCCTGCATTTATTCCACCATCTCAGCCAGCAATTTCTTCAAAAGGAGGAGACTATGTCAGAACCAGGGGGAAAGATTCTGAATGCCTAGATTCAAGTGGTTGAAGCAAGCACGGCATTCCAGCACACTTCTGAGGAACAAAGGGAGGACCTGGATATGGCAGAAAAGAGACATTTACAGTAGAGTCCTCAGCAATACAGGTGTGGTAGGAATGATATTTTAACCCCTACCACCCCTCACAGGTTAGGCGAGTTTTTTCCTTGAGAGGAATCCAGATACCTCTCAATATTTGGTTGACTCAGAGCAAAGTCTCAGACTGCTGACAGATATCACTTCCTTATTACCTGAGCACAAAGCATTGAGGGAGAGCAGCAGGGTACTGTTGAAACTTTGTCTGGTGGGCCATTATGAGTAATGAGGCAACAAGTTTGTTCAACTGAATCGACTTAAGGTATCCTCCTGACTATCCTTGCTGAATATCCTTTCCCTTCTATGGCTAAGGAAAACACTTTCTGTTAATGTTGAATGAATTACAAATGCCTCATTTTGTTCCAATATTGAACTTTAACTACGGGAGACAGGCCTGAATCAGTCTCAACCCAGAAAAACAAGAATCTTAGAGCAGAAGACCCAGGATAAGGGAAGTTCCTAGAAATGGTCATATCTTTTCTGAACTTCTCCCAGGGACTATCTATCCACAGACACTATAATATACTGTTATTTCACTACCCAAACATTTCCAGTAAACTGAATTTTCTTCAACAGAATGGCCACAAAGAGGCCATGGGTTAATTAGACATAGCTATAAATGTAAAGTTATGCAGGGTGCCCAACCTTCACCTAGATGTTAGGAATTTTCCTAACTAGGGACTTGGAATAGTTGTGACTGAACTCATACCTGTTTGTCCAAAATAAACTCCATAAAACTGAAGGCCTTTTAGGCTTTAAATCAGCTAATTATTGTAGTAGGGTATTTAAAACCAATTATTACAAAACTCCAAAGTTACCATTTTTAATAGGAGACTAGTGTTTCAGGTCACAAGATGGCTGTCCACAACTAAGTAAAAAAAAAAAAATTGACACTCCCAATCCCATAGCATATCTCTCCAAAACTTGACAAATTCCCAAAATATTTTTTTTCCATTTTTACAGTTCCCATTTATTTTCATACCACAATCATATCTCTTTACCTTTATCATGTCCTTTACCAACTCCCATAGCGAAGAAGAAAATCATTTATGCAAAGCCACTAGACTGAGCAACTCCATCATAATATATACCACAACCATGGTCAAGCACCATCTTCAACATGTAGCCTTTCCTGATCTTCACAATAGCTTGTGCACTTCTTCCCTAGGCTACTTTGCATTTGTTTTTATTTTTTCTGAATATATATGTACACGTATGTGTGTGTGTGTATGCATGCACACACACACACACACACATGTCTAGATAGATAGACAGATAGATATCGTCTCCCTCAATAGAGTGTACTCTCCTTGAGACCATGGACTACATTTTTTAAATGCCCAGTAACTAGTATACAATAGGCACTTAATAAATACTAATTGATTATTGCTTGATAAATCTCCACCTTTCTATTCAGAGGATGAAGAAAACATTTTTAGTCAGTTCTCTAGGGTCTGGATTGTTCATAACTCATAAGAATTTCATTGCTTTTGAAAGGGTTGTCATTTACACTATTATAGTAACTGTATATGTTATTTCTTGGTTCTGTTTTCTTCATTGTGCATCGTTTTATTGAAGTCTTCCCATTTTTCTCTAAATTCCACATATTTAGACAAAACAGGAAAATGATAAATGTTGGAGAAGATATGGGAAAATTGGAACACTAATGCATTGTTTGTGGAGTTGTGAAATGATCCAACCATTTTGGAGAGCAATTTGGAACTATGCCCAAAGGGCTCTAAAAATGTGCATACCCTTTGACTCAGCAATAGCACTTCTAGTGCTGTATCCCAAAGAGAACATACAAATGAGAAAAGGACCCACATGTACAAAAATATTTAGAGCAGCTATTTTTGTGGTGACAAAGAATTGGAATGAGAGTATCTCTATCCATTGGGGAATGGCTGAATGAGTTGTGGTATATGAATGTAATGGAATACTATTGTGCTACAAGAAATGATGAGCAGGGGGGCAGCTAGGTGGCGCAGTGGATAGAGCTATGGCCTTGGAGTCAGGAGAACCTGAGTTCAAATCCGACCTCAGACACTTGACACTTACTAGCTGTGTGACCTTGGGCAAGTCACTCATCCCCATTACCTCACCAAAAAGCAAAAAAAAAAAATGATGGACAGGCTGACTTCAGAAAAACCTGGAAAGACTTATATGGTCTGATGCTGAGTGAAGTGAGCAGAGCCAAGGAAACGTACACAATAACAAGTGTGATGACTAATATTAATAAACTTGACCCTTCCCAGCAATACAAGGATCTAAGACATCTCCAGAGGCCTTGTGATGGAAAATGTTATCCAAATCCAAAGAAAGAACCGTGGAAGTTGGATTGCTATTTTTTTTCTCTTCTGTTGAGTTTTGTTTCCTCTTTCTGATGGTTCCTCCTATTGGTTTTAATTTTTACTTACAACATCACTAATGTGAATATATGTTTAATATGAATGTAAATGTATAGCCTATATCAGATTGTGTGCCATCTTGGGGAGGGTGGTGGGGAGGAAGGGGGAGAAAAATTTTAAACTCAAAAGCATATGGAAGTGATTGTTGATAAATCAAAATAAATTAATAAAAAAAAGAAAAAATAAGTAAATTGTACATATTTATCCTTACTTACATTGAAATAATATCACATTCCATATGCCCCAATTTTTTCAACCATTCCCTTTACCAACAGATGAGCAACAATTTTTTTCTAGGCTTTTGTTTTGCTACCACAAAGACTGTTTGTGCATAAGATCTTTCTGCCATTGACTTCCTTGGGATGTATGCCCAGTGCTGGAATGTAATCAGAATTGGCTACCTTGTCTTTTAACATCAAATCAGTCTTTTACATTGATTAAGAATTCTCCTTCCTGCTACAGACATAAAAAGTCATAGATCCTTTTGCCTCTAGCCATTCCACTGGTCTCTTTTTATATTTTTAACGAGTTCCAAATGATTTTGAAGATTACTACTTTATAACAGGATTTGAAATAGCAAAATAACACTGACCTCTTCATTGCTGCTTAAAAACAATTTCCCTTGAAATTATCCATATTGTGTTCTTTTAAATGAATATTGTTCTACTTTGGTTCTGTAAAGTAACTCCTTGGCAGTTTGATCGGTATAGCACTAAATCCATACATTAATTTTGTACTATAGCCATTTTTAAAAATTACACTAGGATGGTCTGAACATGAACAATTATTTAATCCTATTTCAACTCAATGTATGTTATTAATAGCTAATAATAGTTAGCATTTGTGTAGCATTTACTACGTGCCAAGCACTGTACTAAGTGCTTTTAAAAAAATTATCTTGGTTTACCTTCACAAGAACCTTGGGAAGTAGGTGCTATAATTGTTCCCATTTTACATTTGAGAAAACTGATTGTAAACTTCTTGAGGGCAAATACTGTTTGCCTCTTTTTGTATCCCCAGTATTCAGCATAGTGCTTGGTATATAGTAGGTGCTTAATAAATGCTTATTGATTGAATGATTGATAGAGGTTAAGTAATTTGCACTAGGTTACATAGTTAGTAAGCATCTGAGGCTGAATTTGAACTCAGGTCTTCCTGACTCCAGGCCCAGTACTCTATCCCTTGAGCAACTTGCATATGCCACACCATTCTCCATTCTCTAACACTGAATCCACCTGACAGTTTGAAATCTTTATTCTTTCTTCCAGTCCACAGTGTCACATTGGAGAATGAAATTAAATCAAGTAGATCTGAACCCATACAACCTCCCCTTGTTGCTGCCTGTTTACTCATCTCTCATTAAATCTTCCTCTCTGAATCCACATCACCCTCAGATCAATATTAATAAAACCATACTTCCTATAATCTAAAATCATGTTACTTTCCAGCTTAAGAGGCCTCAATGATTCAGTAAATGCATCAAATATAGACGCTTCAGATTCCTTTTTTTAATACCATTTATAAAAGGATTATCTATTCTCTGAAATTTCCTTTATGTTCCCTTCCACCTATCCAAATTATACTTATCTTTCAATGTCTTGCACAAGTACAATCTTTTCATTAATATTTATCCAATTATCCCCCTTTTCCTTTTTCTAAATTCCAGTTGAACTTATGGCAAGAACTATAGCATTGAGCATTAATTTTTCTCTAATTTTTTGACATATATTAGTCTGTGTTAACAGATTGGACTATGAATTCCTTGAGGGTAGGAACCATGTTTCAATGTTTTATATCTTGACATCATGAGAAAATATTGAGCAATAGCAGTTATTTAAGAATTTCTTGGGGCAGCTAGGTGGTGCAGTGGATAGAGCCCTGGCCCTGGAGTCAGGAGGACCTGAGTTCAACTGACCTCAGACACTTGACACTTACTCGCTGGGTAACCCTGGGCAAGTCACTTAACCCTATTGCCTAACCCCCCCAAAAAAAATTCTTGTAGATTGACAACTGAGATTTAAAATTTTCTCTATCAGCAAAACACAAAAAGAGTGAAGAGAAAATAAAACCATTGAACTTATGGGCCAAAGACATGTTGATTGTTCTAACTGGAGAAAGAAATGGTATATGTATATGTTTTAGAAATGTAACAATTTATATAACTATATGTATGTATGTTATACAGACACAGAATATATTTAATGCCACCCACATCTCTACTAGTTGGATAAAAGAACATGAAGCAATGGATGAAAGTTGCAAAGAAGTAAATTTAGGCTCCACATATGTCAGGGAAAATTTCCAAAGAGTTCAAGATACCCAAATGCAGAATAGTGTGCCTCAGTCAGTGGTGGGTTTCCCTTCCTTGAGCAAGTTCAGAGTCTAGATGACCATTTACCAAATGTTATAGTGAAAAATTACATCTATATATAAGTTGGACTACATGGTCTCTGAGGCCCCTTCTGTCTCTTATATTCAGTGATGCCAGGCCCTTTAAAGGGTCCTCTTACAAAACCAGATGCATAAGGGATTTGACCTTGTCAGGAGTCACTGAAGAAAAAATAATCCCAGGTAAGGGTAAGAAAATGAATTAATGAACAGTAGTGAAATGATTAATTACTACACTAAGAAGACTGAATAGGTAGGCTGTGACTGGATAATATAGAGCCTGAATGTGAGATAGAAAAATATGGATTTGATTGAATAATCAATAGCATAATACTATGCATTCTTAAATGAGAACACTGTATAATGACAGCTAGGAATCAAAATAACTCTTTGGAGGTCACTTGTAGTTCTGTATAATGACAGCTACAGAGCTACAAGTGACCTCCAAAGAGTTATTTTGATTCCTAGACAAGGATTAGCTCCCTAGGAAAAGGAAAAAAAAATTTCCTTTTAATCAAATATAAAAATTGATTATATAGATACCCAGAATGACAAAGAAATCAATACAAGTTTAAAGAAAATTGAATGGCAAATGTAAAATAAACTTACAACATTCTTCCCTTTAGAATAAATACATACATGCACACACATAAATATAAATTTAATTTAAGTTGAATTAAAATTCAACTTCTAACTCTACCTACTACTAACCTAATACACACACATACATACACACACATTTAAATTTTAATTTAAAAAAGAAGTAGGTCTAGTATTTTCAGTCATCTTAACATTCACAATGAATCATTTAAAAGCCAACCTTAGCAAGAGTATTGTGACCATGATAAAAGTTCTTAATATGGCCATAAAATTAAATGAACCTTGCTAAGATTTATTTATCAGATATAGGCAAGTTTGAATATTGTTCATAAAAGCATAGGTAGTATGGTATATTCAAAGGGCAATAGAGTTGAAATCAGAAGATCTAGGTTTCAGTTAGACCTTTGTCATTTACTATCTATCTGACTTCAGATAAATCTTTTGACATCTCTGAATCTCAGTTTTCTCTTCAATAGGAATAATAACGTTTTGTTTTGTTTTGTTTTTTCAAGAAGATAGCTTTGGGGCAGGTAGGTAATGCAGTGGATAGAGCACCAGCCCTGGAGTCAGGAGAACCTGAGTTCAAATCAGACCTCAGACACTTGACACATAATAGCTGTGTGACCCTGGGCAAGTCATTTAACCCCATTGCCTAGTGAAATAAAAATTCTTGTAGACTGATGACTGAGTTTTAAAATTTTCTCTATTGGCAAAACACAAAAAGAGTAAAGAAAAAATAAAACCATTGAACTTATGGGCCAAAGACATGTTGATTATTCTAACTGGAGAAAGAAATGGAGTATGTATATGTTTTAGAAATATAACAATTTATATAACTATATGTATGTATATTATACAGACATAGAGTATGGAAAAGATGGTAGAATGAGAGGCAGCCTAAAGTAAATCATTTTCTTTCTCCATGCACAAATATATACACTACATGGTGCTATGGATAGAGCACGGAGCCTGGAGTCAGGAAGACTCATCTTCATGAGTTCAAATCTGCCCTCAGACACTTACTAGCCACATAACTTGGGGAAAGTCACTTAACCCTAGTCTGCTTCAGTTTTCTCATCTATAAAATAAGCTGGAGATGGAAAAGGCAAATCACCCCAGTATCTGTGCCAAGAAAACACCAAATATGGTCATGAAGACTGGGCCAGGATAGAAACAACTGAACATACACATGCGTGCACATACACACACACACACACACACACACACACACACACAACCAAAACCAGGGAAAAGTATCCCAAATGCATCCAATAGAGCAAAGGGAAAACTGGAATAACCTACCATTGTATATTTCATAGAGAAAAAATAACCACAAAAGAGCCCATGGCTTCTGACATTGCATCTCCCTCACCCCCTTCCCTATACACTGATCAGGGCCACAGGTTAGCCTAGAGCCATATTTCCTCTGAAGGTTTAAGTTTGGGGACTTGCTTTTACTGTTACCCCATTGTCATTATCCCAAGAGGATCCTTAGCTTTCAAAACAAATTGAGCCCTCTGAATGAGAAGAACCCCAAGGCTCAGGGGAAGAAAATGGATCAGCTACAGGGAAGTATGGGACAACCTTCCACTGAGAAGACTTGGGGAATTCCTCTAATTGGTTCCCAAAGACTGATTGGAGACAGTCAGGGGGCATGTACTCTTATCAGAGGAAAATCCTTTTCCATTGCATGCTCTAAGTATGGGCTGTGGTATGACTTGGCCTCTTTTCTTAGATTCTCTATCCATTGGACTACATATTGGAGTACAGCAAGGAGGGAGGGAGGGAAGATGAAGGAGGAGAAGACTTCTTTCTTCACCCCTCAAGCATAAAACAGCAACTTTGCTTGCCTAAAGTTGCCTGAAATTGGAGTTCCTGAAATTGCAGTTCTTAACCTTCTTTTGTCTTTCTGTTTCCTTTTATAAATCTGGGCAGATACTAATGACCTTAAGAATAGATTTTTTCCAGGCTTTGGGCTTATCTTATCAGTAAATATGAGTTTAAGAGTTCCCAAGTTCTGAAGCTCTAAAAAAATGTTTCTGAGTTTTAGCTAAGCACCAGCATCCTAGGGAAAAGAAATCTGCCCAAGTGTGTTTCTTAGAGGAGAGAATCGACCTGCAGCTGAAGGCCCAAGGCTACAGCATGAAAACCCAGGAGATCTGAACTTTAAAAATTCTCCATGATATTTCTGGGAATTCATCAAATGGTTCAGATCTTAAGAGAACTGCAAAGGGAAGTGGGGGTGGCATCTGTTATATAGGCATCCAGTACTGTTTTGTTTTTTTAACCTAGGGGAAGTCTAATATGCTTACTTCCTCACTACTGGGCCTATTTCCCCAAGAAAGTCAAACACAGAAACAAAGGTCCAATACATACCAAATTATTCATAGCAGTACTCTTTGTGGTATCAAAGAATAAGAAACAAATTAGGTACCCATCAATATGAAAATGAATGGAAAAAAATAAATCTGTGGTGGGATATTAGTGTACAGGAATAAATTATAACTAAAAATAATTCAGAAGAACATAATATTTTTATGAACTGAAGCAGAAGGAAATAAGTAAAATAAAAAGAACTATATGTAGTACCACAATAACATAAAGGACAAAAATCACTAAAAGTACACTCATCTGAGTGTACTGAATAACCAAAAATGATGCCAAAGAGCCAATGATGCAACATCTGTCCTCCTTGGAGCAAAAAGGTGTGTGACCACTAGGATGGGATATTCTGTGAGCTGCCAGATATCTTCACTCTGCTTTAATGTTTTATTTTGCTTTTTTTCATTATAAATGTGGTTTAAATCTAAGGCAGGAAGGTTCATAGAAATTACTATGTGGTAAGTACAAAGGCATTAATAAAATGTACTTTTTCAAGAAAAAAGACAAACTGCAAAGAACTAGATATGTGAGCCCTTTTTTAAAAAACTATAACAAATACTTGAATTCCATTAACTTTCATTTTTCTTAAATTTCAAAATGTTTTTATTCATCAATCTTATCATTTCTCTACTGTTGCCTCTCATGGATAGTGAGTAAAATTAGGATTATTATTAAAATTAGAATATTAGCACTGTAAATTTTAGGTTTTAGAGGCTTTTTTCTAAGCCTAATAATTTCTTAAAAATGGCTTGAGAAAGAGAAAAGTATTTTTTACTACTGCTCACAGTGAATTACCAATTCAACAAAGCTCTTTGTCCTTGGAAGTATCAGCCCATGGAAGTTTCTGACTTCTAACTGTTTTCAGTGTACATGGCTGCAGACCAAATCTTTAGTCTGTATTATTATTAATATTAGCCCAATAATCCATTCATCTAATTTTCTGTCAATGTTCCCAAATCCATGAAGGCCCCAAATCAGAATGGATAAAGCTGACATATTTTTGTGTGTATGTATATATATAGACACATACACACACACATACACACACACACACACACATACACATATATACACACCTGTGCATATGTTTATATATTTATTAAATATATATTTTTATGGATGGATGATTGAGATTTCTATTTGATTCTAGGTATTTGGTATTTTTGTGAGATTAAAAAAAAGCTTTTTTCAATGCCACTCTGTCTCTTGTATTTTTGATGAAAGGACATCAATTAATCCTACACTTAGACTCCTACTATTCACTGACCTTGACTTTCCTTTCAGTTGAAGAGAGCAGGCATCTGGTAAATTACTATACCCCAACCCACACCACTCCTAACTCAGAAAAGGAGTTCTTTCTGTACTCGGAAAGGGAGACACATTGTTACTGTCTGAATAATAAAACATAAAAGGCATAGAGACATGTAAAAAAATACAGTCTCCTTGTTCATAGTTTAAGGTGGCTGGAATTATAAATGCAGGAAAGGAATTTGAAGTTTAAAATGTTTTAAGTTAGAAGGATTTGGTGCAATGAAAATTTGTGAAATATCTGAAGACTTTTGAAAGGTCTCCATAAGAAATGAGAAATTTGAAGAATTCAGAGAAACTTGAGAAGGCTTGTACGAACTAATGCAGACGGAAATAAGCAAAACCAGAGCAATTTATGTGTTGACTGTGACACAAAGTAAAAGAATGCTAAGAATTTTTAGAGATTTGATCAATACAATAACCCATCATGACCTCATAGGCCTTAATGATAATAATAACTAATCGTTAACATTAATATAGCACTTGCTACATATCAGGAACTGTCTTAAAGAGCTTTATAATTACCATTCGATCCTCACAACAATACGTGCTGTTGTTATCCCCATTTTATAGAAGAGGAATCTGAAACAGAGGGTAAATGACTTGCCCAAGGTCAAACAGTCAGGAAATGTATGAGGTTGTATTTGACCTCAATTCCTCCTGACTCCAGTGCTGGAGCTCTATCTACCGTACCACCTACCTGACACAATCATCATCATTATTATAATGCCACATCATATTGATAAAAGTATGCCTTTTTTTTTTAGCAATGAAATTATGTATCCAAGCTTGTACCAGTATCCTCTGCAACATATTTGGGTGACTATGAGCTTTACTATCATGTTATCCACGTCTATGGTTAACCATTTCTCCTCTTTTATTTCTCTACCTGTCTTTGTATTTACAACTGACTCCCCCTCCATGTACTGTATACCTGATGACTTTAGTCTCTGCTGTTTCTAGCGCACAGCACTCCATTTCCCGATTCTGGGCATTTTCATTGGGCATCCTGCATGCCTCTCTCCCTCCTCATGACCTCCTGGCTCCTCTGACTTCTTTCAAGTCTCCACTAAAATCCAACCTTCTTCAAGCTTTTTGAAGTCCTCCTTAATATGGGTGTTCTCCCTTTGAGATGATCACCAATGTATTCTGTATATATTTTGTTTGCATGTTGATTCCACCCTCCCCCATTAGAATGTGAACTCCTTAATAACAGAGGCTTGTTTTTTACTTTCTTTGTACCCCCAGCATTTATCAAAGTGCCTGGCCCATAACAGGTACTTAAATGCTAGTTGACTTGACAAACTGTTGCCAATGCCTATTACCTGTTCTCTCATTTCCATTCTCCTCAGCCCTACACTGACCATTTCCCTTTTTAATCTTTCCCACCCCTGTCACTGTGCCATTTGGAATTCCCATTCTATAGTGAACAAACTTCTTTGCACCCTGGGTCTTTTCCTCCTTGCTCTATTTATGTACTGGAGCTATTGAGACCTAATTTCACCCTGAGGAAACTCCTCCAAGAGCCATCCTTTCCTTCACTGGCTACCTTTTTCTCGAGCCCCTGACACACTGGTGCTGGTGCAGAAGTCTGAATACTGCTTGTACCTCACTGCTACTTCCAGATTCTCTCTTTACCCCAACACTCAGCAATCTCTCTTTCTTTGAAGTTGCCTTAATTAATATGTTTCACTCTTTTCAAATGATGGTGGCTATTGTGCGGCCAGCTTTCAAGCCATTCTCCCTATTTTATCAAGAAGTTCAGCAATTAACTGACCATCTTTTTTCCCCAATACTTGGCTTAGTACTAGAAGACTATCATTCACACTGAGGTTCTCTCAAATTCCCTAATCACTAAATTCCTCAGCCTCTGTAAATTCAATGACTTCCTTCTTCATTCCATCTCATCTACACAGTCCGTCCTCCCTATGCCTCCAAAATTTCCCTCTTCATGACTTCCAATTCCCCCATCCTTCATTATTTTCTTAAACCATTAGCCCTTCTCTGACTTCTCTTTCTCCTTTTCCAATCTCAGTCTTATAATTAAACTTTTCAATTCCATACTGTCCTTGTTCCTGAATTCCTTGTCCCCTTGTCTTATCGCTATTCATTTCTTGCCAAACCGCAGCCCTAGATTACTCCTTCAATCCATCTCCTCCACTAATACTGAAAGAGGTGGAGGAAGTCACACAACAATGCAGATTGGCTATATTATAAATTCAAATCACCCAACTTCATCTGGTCCTTCTGGAAAGCATGCAATCCTGATGTTCCTTCCTAAGTGATTCCTTATTTCACTACCCATAGAAGATATTCATAATCTTAATTTTCTCTTAATTTTCCTTTACTTTCCCTCTCTCTCATCATTCTGTATCAGATGAAGACTTCCCCTTTTTCTTCACAGAGGAAACTGAGGCCATTATACAATAGAGTTCCCTCTTCTCCCATTTTTTTTTTACTTCAAAACCTCTTGACATTATACCCCACTCTCTCTTCCCCTTTCCCAGTCTTTGACAATGATATGCCTCTTCTTTTTTGCCAAGGCCAATTATTATTGTTATAACAATGCAGCATGGCAAAGGAGATCTCATTATATTAATTATTTAGTATATTATATTTATATAATTAATTATATTTACAATTATAATAATCCCCCCAAGATCTCCACTCTTCCAAACTTGCTTATTTTTCCTAAAAGCAGCACCAATCTTCTAATTTCTCATGTCTGTAATCTTAGCATTATCCTTGACTCCTAATTCTTCTTCACCCCATACAGTCAATCAGCTGCAAATCTTATTCCTTCCACCTCTACAACATCTCTGACATCTAACACCTTCTTTCTACTCACATAGAAACCACCTTGGTTCAGGCCCTCATCACCTCTCTAGATTATTAAAACAGCTTCTTATTTGCTCTCCTTCCCTCAAGTCTCTTCCCACTTTAGTCCGTTCTCAATAATGTTGCCAAAGTCATTTTCCTGAAGCATAGACCTGACCATGTCATTCTCCTATTTAACCAACTCCAATGGCTCACTATTGTTTCTAGGATCAAATACAATCTGTTTAGCTTTTTAAAGCCAAGCACAACCTGACCGGGTTGTATCTTTCCAGCCTCACTGGACATCATTCACCCTTCTGGACTCTGGATCCTCTTTTTGTTCCCAACCCACGACATTCTATCTCCCAAACCCATGCTGTTGCTATCATTGTCCCCATACATGGAGTTCACAACGTCCTCATCCCATTCTCAAAAAAATCCTATCTTCTTTCAAGATGCCATTCAAGCTCTACCTTCTATCCTCCTTAATAAAAGGATTTGTTCTGTGAAGTTTGAATTCAGTCAAAGGGCTGCACTTGGGGACCTGGAGGGCTACAAGTGGCCTTGAGGCTGCAGGTTCCCCACCCCTGAGCTAGAAGCTGGATTGAACAAGTATAAGAGAATTAGTTGAATTTCCTTTAGGAGACTGCAGTATATGTTTTAATGCATCAGTATTCTTCAGGTGGTCCTGCATGGCAATGAATCGTTAAATACCAGTCTCCAGAGAATTAAAGCTGAGGGTCATGCAAAGGGCAATAGAGAGCTGCATAGTGTAGGTTGAAAAATCAGACTAGTGGGCAAGTACACAGGAGCTATGACATAAAGAACATTATGGTAATGACTTATGAACAGTAAGGACGGTGAATCAGTCATAATGCTACAGAGAGGAAAAACCAATGAACAGCCTTACATTCCTGTACTATCTCCCAAATATGAACAGATATAAAAGAAGTCTTCCAAAATCAAGGTGAGGAGTGCAGACAGGATGCAAGCTGCATCAGTGAAAGAGCTGTCCACATGGATGAGATTATAGATCCATAGAAGTATCAAAGAATCATAGGGCAGTGTGATTTAAAGACTCAATTATCAATTATGTTTCAGGAGACCTGGATTTTAAAACCAGTTCTACTAATAACTAGCTGTGGGATCTTGAGCAAATTAATACAAATTGTGTGCCTTGATTTTTTTCACCTGTAAATCTGGAATAATAAATAGTTAGCCTGCCTAACTCACAGGCTTTTTGAAAGATGAGGTAAAGGAAATGAATACCTGAGAAGGTTAATTGGAAAAGTATGAAATGCTACATGAGTAAAAGCTATTATTGGCTTAAGAGCTTATGCCTTGATGAGAAGGAATCACTACTAACTTAAAAACTGAATGAAATAATATCATTGTTAGGCATTATCAAAAAGGTAAAATTCAAATATATTTGTGAAATTCAAGCCCATTATTCCTTGGACTGCCATATTTTTAAACTAAGGGACCAGAGGCTAAGCTTATATAAGATTATGTTTTATAACACTAGTATAAACATAATCCTAATTAATGAATGTGTCAATGGTCATGCCCAGTTAAGGTCCTTAGCACCTTAGCACCTCCTTTTCAGAATCTCCTCTTCTTGGCAGAACCAAGCCTTCCCATAAATCTTCAATGCCACAACCAAATGTAAGCTGTCAAATTAATGGGCTATTTACTATTAACCTACTATCTGAGAATTTATAGAGGGTCATTCTGAAAGACTATCATAAAAAATTAAGCAAGTCATTTTAGAAAGACAAAGGATACAAAATCAGGTTATTTCAAGCTTAATTTCTGAATATCAAAAATCTAGAAACCCATTAAAATTCAGACTATCCATGAACTATGAATTTATAGAATTAAATGAAAAAGGAGATGGTTTGAACTATATGTAAGATGCCAGTATTTATGTATAGCGATAGAGCATTTTCTACAACATGTATTTTTATCAAGAAAAGAAAAAAAGGGTAAACTTCAAGTGGAAAAGACAAACTATTTTTAATGAATGCACTCTCACAATACTACTCCTGAAAAGCCTTATATACTGCCAACATTGCACACCAAATGAAGAACATCTGCCCAAATGCATATAAATTAACTTTATAGAATAGCCAGTAAAACCTTCCCGGAGACCCATGTTCTGCAGTCAGACTTTCTCATTGTTATAACCTTCTGGTGAAGATGACTCCAGACTATAAGGGTCAAAGCACAATGACAACAGCTACAGAAGACAGGGAGGATTCCCAATTAAGGTACAAGGATGACACACGCAAAATGCCTACCAGAATAACAAAAGGCTAAGTCTAGCAAGGATGATTCAGTTAAGGAAACCCTCTGTCATAAGATCCAGTATCAGTTGCTGATTTCTAAGGCTTTTGATTTATATTTGTGTATGGGTAAAGGGGCTTTTAAAGCAGTCTTGCTTTTTAAAAAAGCTCATGTTTTGACTTTGGCATACAACTGTTGCTATAATGAGTGACCTTCATCAACTACCACCCAGAAACACTTCATCCTTATCAGGACAAAGTCATAGCAATAATAGGAAGTCACATGTCAATCATTGTTAGGTTTAATGTAGTGGCACTATTTGGTTCGTTCCCTCCCATCAGAACAAATTTATTGAGAGAGAAAGAAAGAGGGAGAGAGAGAGAGAGAGAGCAGTGACTGAGATATGTTAGAGAAAAATCCAGGTATATAAGTAAGTACAGTATCAAGCACTCAGCCAACCATCTGTAAATCATTTAAACTCTGTAAGCTAATAAGAAAAATGCATATGATTTCTCCCACATTTATCCACTGGAAAAAATAAGTTTTTTTTTTTTTCCTATAGTCTCCCTTGACCATTTCCCCCTAAACCACTGGCCTCTGTGTCTCAACATCTGCCATACTTTAAGTTAAAAAAAAAACCATACTGATTGTTTGGTTGTGGAGACCAAACAATGAGTAGCCAGACTGAATTTTTCACTTCTCACACAGCTGTTAGAGTCATTTGAACACAACCTTACTTCTCTGCAATACAGCCTTAGTGTTCTCTTATTTTCCTGTGATGGACCCTGTAAATTCAGTGCTGATATATCTGAATATGAAGTAACTCCCAGCACCAATGATGTAGCCAGTGTCAAGTTCCCTAAGTATATTTGTCATCAGGACCCTGAATATTCAAATAACAGCATTTTCTCAAAACAATGAATCTCTCAGTGTCCTTTTGAATTTGTTGATTTCTACACAGAAAATTTACAGGGAAACTAATTCTTATCTTCCTTTTTCAATCCTTCCAACAAAATCATATTTTATACCAGGAAAAATAAGGTAATAAATGAGATAATGCTGTTTATCCCCTGAAGACATTAGTCGTCGCTTGGCTTCTCTCGAAATTGTGGGGTGATTGAAAAGCACAACTAGAAACTGCAGCAGAACACTAACTAGTCTCAGGAGAAAAACTTCATATTTAGTAGTAAAAAGGATTAAAAGCCTCCCTCTGAATACTCACAGAAAGATATGTATTTTTTAAAAATTTGTTTTGCCTTCTCTACAATGTTTCTCTGTTATGAATTGCTGATGATATTTTTGAATATTTTCAAATATGCTTCCCTGCTTGTCGTGCTTCGCTGCTGAAAATTACTCATGATTCTCCCTTCATTTCTTATTTTCCCCCTCAGGGGATGATTCATACCCAGAATTAATTATCCTTTGGCTTTTCTACCAAATTAACAGAAAACTTTGACTCCTCACTTTCTGTAATACTGGTTAACACTGATCCAAGTAGTAAGAAGATAAAAATTATGCCACTCAAGACTTTGGGTGCTATTACTACACACACAGAAATTTCTTTCCCTTTTTGAAATTTTTGTAATGAACCAAAAGATCACTGAGATTGTTGTTATTTAGCTAAGCAGTATTGTACTGCTCCTAACATTTCTGATCCATCATCACCCACCACTCACACTTTTTCTTAATTTATTCAAAGAAAACAAGAGGAAACAACTCATGAGATCACATTACATTAAATTTTCATCGTGCTTATCATTCAAGTAAACAAATGTTTATCCAGGAGCTGCTACATGCAAGAAACTGTACCAGACACTGGATAAATCAAAGAGGAAAAAAAAAAGGCGGTTCCTGACAGTCTCCCACTAGGATATGACACAAAGATAAATACATACAAGATAAGGTTATGGTGGGGACATAAGTGGGCTCCAGAAAAAGTACTCTAGCAATATGTGAGGAGTAAGAAAACACATTTAGCTTGGGGAATCAGGTCAGCCTTCACAAAGGAGTTGGAATCTATGTTGAGTCTCAAATGAAAATAATTTTGAAAATGAAGAGGAAATGCATCATAGGCACAGCAGCCAACCTTAAGCAAAATCACAGAGGTAGGAAACAGCATGTCTAGTTTGGAGTAACAACTAGCAACAATCTTATTGGGCTAACCTGTAGGCCTACCCAAAGGAAGGTTTCAGGCTAGTGCAGTGGAATGAGTACTACATTAAAAGGCAGCATCATAGGATCCCAGGCATAGAAATCATTTAGTCCGATCCCCTTATTTTAGAAATAATGAAACTAGGGTCAAGAGAGGTTTAATGCTTTGGCCAAAGCCACACAGGTAGGGATAGGACTGTAAGTCCAGATTTATGAATAATTTGCTTTGTGACTTTGGGCAAGTCAATTAACTTCTCTGTGTTTCAGTTTCATCATCTGTAAAATGAATAGGTTGGCATAGATGACTTCCAAGTCTATTATCCTACGATCCTCACATTGAATCCATATTCTTCCACTATACTGTGATTTTTACTTCAAGTACTATTTTTCTCTGTTAAAGTCTGGAAAAGTAAATTAGACTTAGATTATATATGACTTTCACTGTTGGGCTACAAGGAAAAGGGAATCATTGAAAGTTTTTGAGCACAGAATGACATAGCACGACCTGTAGAAAAATTATTTTAATAGTTATGTGATGTGTGGATTAGAGAGGGAAAAGAAATAAAATGTTTTATGAAATATTTTGGAATGAGTTCTCAATTTGAGAATCATCTGGACCCAAAATTATTTTAGCCACATCAAGACAGGAAAGCTAGTCAATTGAGTCGACTTATATAGCTCATACTGATCTTTTGGATTTAGCACTTAGTATCATGGACCATATTTCTAAGATAATTCAAAGAAAATGTGAAATAAACAGGGGAAATAAAGAGAGAAGGAGATGGGTGCAAGATACGTTATGGAGTTTGATTTATGACGAGTTGACAAGTGATTGAAGTGGGATGAGGATGAGGGAAGAACCAAGACCTTAAAGTTTTAAAACTGAGTAATTCAGTGGTTAGAGCTACCTTTGACTGAAACAGGGACCCTGGGAGGAAGGACAGATTTATGTCAGCAGGTAAGAACTTCAGGTTTAGACAAGCTTATTCTGAGTTGCCAATCAAGTAGAGTAGTCTAACAAGCTGTTAGAGATTCAGGACTAGAGATTCAGAAGAGAGGTAAAGTTTAGGATATAGATTCCAAGGACATGCACACAAAGGTGACAAATGAATCTCTGGAAGAAAATGAAATCTCTGAGGGACAAGGTAAAGAGAGAAATAAAAAAGGCCTATAACTGAGAATGCAAGACACTTTGAGAATAGAAAGGGGAGAACAAACCAAAGGCATTATCAAGTAATCATTGTATGCAATGGCTCATATCAAGTTACTTACACAGTTCCTGCTTTCAAGTGGAATTATCACTGTTGGCATATTGTATATGTTTGAAAATCTAGACTGAAGATGTTACATAATTTCTCCAATCCTCAGTTTCCTCCAGTGTCAGATGGGCCTAGTAAACACTTTATACTAAATGCTTCAAAGGGGTATTTTGAGGAAAACATTTTACAAATCTCAAAATACTTTATAAATGTGAGTTAGGACTTCTGTTATCATTATCTACACCATAGACCTTCCATTTTAAAGAATACATGCTTATCCAAAATTTTGGCAAACTGTTATAGAAAAAGCAATTCAAGGAAATGTAAATCATAATATTCAATGACTATCACTCCCCCAAAGTGGATCCTGTTGATAAAGCCTGAGGCTGACTGCAACTGCTTCTCTATGTCTTCCCTCAGGTCTGGGTCATCTTAGGAAATGTTCCATCTCTTTCTTGGTGATGGAAGAAGATGACAATAGTATGAATATATAATATATCTACACACACACACACACACACACACACATATATATGTGTGTGTGTATATATATACACATATATATGTACATGCATACACACTATGTATATATGTGTGTTTAAAGTGTGTATGTATATACACACACACATACACATGCACACGCACACAATAGTATACAATTTATTAGAAAGGACCCCTCACTTGGATAGAATGCAACAGCCTCTTGGAGATAATCACATAACCAATAAAAATCCTTTCCCTCCTAAACTACATGCTTGGCTTGAAATTAACAAAATGTTTTCTTTGCAAGAAGATGCTCTCATCCAAATGTCAAGGGAAGCTAACCTTTTTCTGCTCCCTGGCTAGAAATCCAGAGGAAGCAAGCCAAGGGGTCCACCTTATAACAGATGCTGCTGAATGGGTCTTAGTAACAGATTCCATGAAAGAGGGCCCCTGGCTATTTACTCTTTGCCTCTGGCTTTAAGGCAGTCTTTGTCCCAGATGGTCAGTAACTTAAGGTAGAACAAGGGTGGATTCCTCCTCAGTGTTAATTAAATTCCTTAACTTTCAGTTTAGCCAAGGAAATATCTGGCTCAGGCACCTAACAATTTGGATGCTTGGCTATCAGAATACATTCTCTTTGAATTATCTTAGAAATATGGTCTATGAACCTAAGCGCTGAATCCAGAAAATCAGCATGAGCTATACAAGTCAATTCAATTGACTAGTTTCCTGCCTTGATGTGGCTAAAATAATTTTGGGGCCAGATGATTCTCAAATTGAGAACTCTTATTTCAAAACATTTCGTAAGTAGTACAATTATTTACTATCAACCTGAGGAATTGTATTAATATAGGGGATTTTCAGGGAAGCCAAGCCCTCCAAACTTCTTTACTAAAACATAACAATCTCAAAGGGATACATATTTGAGTTGAGTATAAGATTTTTAAATGAGTAGATTTTATTCACAAAAGATTAGATCAAGTTCATTTTGTTTTATTGACTTACCATTATTCTTTTCTTCTATGAAAAAGATTGCACATAAATACATAGATAATACTACATATAGCCTCTTTCTCTTTGATTACCTTTCAGTACACTGTTTAACTCTGATCTAGGTTCTGATCATCATCCCTTCACTCGTGGACTATAGCACTTGCCTAGTTGGTCTCTCTCTACTTCCAATCCCCAACCCACCTTTCCTGTCTAACTTTTACTCAACTGCCAAAGTGATGTTCCTAAAGGTCAGGAACATGTCACCCCCACTACTCAATAAATTCTAGTGTTCCCTATGACCTCCAGGATGAAATAAAAAATCCTCTTTTTAGCTTTTAAAGCCCTTTACAACCCAGCCCCTTTCTACTTTTCCAGTCTTCTTACACTTTACTCTCCTTCATGTACTCTATTATGCAGTGGTTCTGGCCTACTCCATCTCCTAACTGTGCGTATTTTCATTGACTGTCCCTCATGTCAGGAATTCTCTCCCTCCTCACCTCACCTTCTTGGTCTCCCTGGCTTCCTTCAAGTCCCAGCTAAAATCTCACCTTTTGCAAGAGACTTTTCCAGGTTCCCCTCAATGTATTAAATAAATTTCTTAACTTTCAATTTAGCCAAGGAAATATCTGACTCATGCATCTCATGATTTGTATATTTGGCCATCAGAATACATTCTCTTTGAATTAACCTACAAATTTGGTCGATGAAACTAAATGCTGAATCCAGAAAGTCAGTGATTGATTAAGCTATAATTTTGCCTGTACATAGTTTTTTGCACTTTGTCCCTCCCATTAGAATGTGAGCTCCTTTTGGACAGGAACTGTTTTTGCCTTTCTTTTTATCTCCAGCACTTAACATAGTGTCTGGCACATGGTAAACACTTAATAAATGTTTGCTGACATGACTTGTATATGCAGAATTGTTTGCGTGTTGTCTGCTCCATTAGAAGGTTAGCTCCCTGAGGGCAGAAACTGCCTAAGTTTGAAGGGTACCATGGTCCTTCATCTCATTTGCATGCAACTGTTTTTAGTCTTAAGAATTTAAAAAATAAAATGATGAATCAAATGACAGCTTGACCACTTGAAAGCCAACTTTCTGGTGGTTAGACAGACTCTCTGAATCTAAGAGGACACTTATGATGGTCTCAGTCTACTGTCATGCCTGTACTAGAAAGTTTCCTATCTTGATAGGACCCATCAGAGTTTGTGCTCCAATGGCCCGTACGACAGTTTGTCATAGTGGCAAAAGCCCTGAACCTGGAATCAGAGGACCTGGCCCTTCCAGGGATCTTAAACAATTCAACTAATTGTATAGAGCCTTAGTTTTCTCATTGGTGAAAAACAGGAATTGAACTAGATGAGCTAGCTCTAATGTCCCCTCCCACTATGACTAGCTGCTTGATTACTGATGATCTCAACGGTCCCTTTCATGTCCAAATTTATGATCTTATGACCTAATGGTTCTAATAGAATGTTTATGTCAATATCATATTAATAAGAGAAACAGGTTTTGCAAAAGGTAGACCCTAAGCTGTGACTTAAAACAAACAAACAAGAAAATATAGGATTTTAGCAGATCTTACATCACCATATTTCCAGTGGTAACTTACATAAGCAGTGGAAAATGGCGTACAACTTAGTAAATATTTGAGAAAAGCAGATGGGTCAGTCATACAGTAAGAATGAAGGGGAAGGGTAGAAAATGAACAACCTAAGTGTTTCTTGGTATAAAGGAGAGAGAGAGAGAGAGAGAGAGAGAGAGAGAGAGAGAGGAGAGAAGAAGAGAGAGAAAGGGAGAGAGAGAGAAGGAGAGAGAAGGAGAGAGGAGAGACAGAATGAACAACATGAAGGCTTCTAGAAAGATCATCTCTTTAAGAATTTACCTGAGAACATGGGATAAATTTGCATTGAATGAGAGAGAATGCAGGATGGATCATAATCTGTATGAATGGAGACAGTACCCATACTGATGAGATCCTGGATCCACTGGAGGATTGAAATGCTGACCATCAACATCTCCATCACTCAGGTTGCAGATTAACAGGCATTCATAGGGAATGTTCAGCCTGTTATTCTAGATCAGGGGTGAGGAACCTGCAGTCTTGAGGCCATATGTGGCCCTCTAGGTCCTCGAATGGGGCCTTTTGACTGAATCCAAACTTCACAGAACAAATCCCCTTAATAAAAGGATTTGTTCTGTGAAACTTGGATTCAGTCAAAGGGCCGCACTTGAGGATCTAGAGGGCCACATGTGACCTTGAGGCTGCAGATTCCCCACTCCTGCTCTAGATGATTTCCTTACCAGTATTCTGGAATGAATGATTCTCTGTTTTATACACCAGAGAGATTCAAACACTTACAAAATGTACATTTAAGAGAGTCAAGGTCATTCCTAAGTATATTCTGCCAGTTGGAGAGCAGGAACCAAATTATGGAAAAGACATTTAAATTTACTTACTATAAGCCTGACATCTTATCCCACCTAAATAAACTACTTTCAGGATAAGAGGAAAGAAAAAAAAAAATACTCCCTGCTGTTTAGTTCCCAGTTTGGTGTCCTGGACCATGGTTTACAACAAAAATTCCCCACTGACACAGTTCTTCCATCTTTTTTTTGTCTTTTTATACTAGTAAAATATGAACACTTGAAGGACAGGGCCTGTCCTACATTCGTATTTGTATCCTAACACCTAGCCAAGGCCTGATGGCAGGTACATTATAAATGCTTGCTGACATAGTATCAGGGTCCAGCCAAAGCTCCTACCATCTCCTCTGGCCCTGCACCCATAAGGACATCACTCATAATATAGAAGGCTCTGGAAACCTAACAGAGAATCATATAATTTTAAAGATAAAACAGTCCTGAGAAGCCAGTTCAGTGCATATCTGAAAAAGATTACAGTACTCACTTCAACATATCCCCAAAGTCCAGCCTGTCCTTGAGGACCTTCAATGAGAGGAAATCCACCACCTTTTGGGCCAACCCATTCTCTGTAATAGAGAGCTCTAGTCTAAATTTGCCTCCTTTCAACTTTCACCCTTTCCTTTGATTCTGTCCCTGGGGTTAGACATAATAAGTATGATCCTTCCACATAAAAGTCTTCCAAGTATTTAAATAAAGCTACCTGGCCCCCACAACACTCTTAAATCTTCTCTAGGCAAAAACCTCTCTAGTTCCTTCAATCAGCCCCCTAAGGCAGATAGTCAAAACCCTTTGTTATTCTGGTGGCTTTCCTCTGGCTATTCTCCAGTTTAACAGTTCCTTTTCAAAAAGTGAGACTCAGAACTGAATATAATATTCAAAATGTGGTCTGGTCTGGGCATAGTACAATGGGTCTGTCACTTCTTTATTCCTGGAAGCTATGTCACTCAGGGCAGTCCAAGATAAGATTGGCTTTTGTTTTTTGAGAGTCTTACCAATTATAACCCAACCAGAGTCCCTAGTCAACCCAAAGTTAGGGGAGTTCCCACCAAATCCCACATGGGAGAATTCCTGAGAATAAGGAGAAAAAGTTGAAGAGCTAGATGACTTTAAGGACCAAGGATTCCACATCATTCAAGTTAGGCTTTCTGGAAAGTTTTGGATTTCTTGTTAAAGAATATATTTCATAGGAAGCCTCTGATGGCATGATTTGATGTCCTGTGAGAAATCATGTTCCTAACCTTACAGAATTGTGGAATGTCAGAACTTTAAGGGTCTTTAAATAATAACAGCTGAAATTTATGTAGCACCTTAAAGTTTCCAAATCACTTTGCATATATTATGTCATCTGAACCTCACAACACCAACATAAGACAGGTGTTGAAGTCATGATTACACCAATTTTACAAATGATATAAGGGAGACTCAGCAACTTACCCAGGTTGAGTAGCTATTAAGTGTCAGAAATAAGATTCAAACTAGGCCTTCCTAACAGCTAAGTTCAGTGTTCTCAACAATACACTATTGGCTTCTCTGGAAGCTAGATGATCTTGAAGATTTTCTTATCTAATTTCCTTATTTTATAGATGGAAAAAATGAAAGCTCAGAGAGAGTAAACACATTCTCCAAGATAATGTAGCTAGGAAGGAGCATAGCCAATATTCAGCCTAAGACCTGGAGTCAAAAGACCTGCATTCATTTATATTAAACTTTGGACTCCTAACTCCTAGGCTTTTCTTTGATTTTAGCATCATAGTTCTTGTCCTCTCTTTTTTTTTTCAACATGCCTATTTATTTGAAGATTCTTTATATTGAATTTATGATCATACTCCTGGCTAATGTTCCCCTGACACTGGCTTCCATAACATAGGCAACTTAGTGATGCCACGGATAGAGGATTGGATTTGAAGTCAGGAAGACCCAAATTCCAATCCTCAAATCACTTAGTCTCTCTGGGCCTCAATTTATTCACTCTAAATTTGCAATAAAATGAGCACAACTTTCATAGGTGGGATGAAATTGTTGTTGTGAGGGTGTTGTGAGGATGAAATCCAATCCAAATTCTTTGCAAACCTGAAAAAGTTATAACACTAGCTATTAAATTATTATCACCCCAGACCCTGAGCCAACAAGCATGACATAGTTTCTTTGTCCAGGCTTTTCAGTTTCTCTAAGCTTCTGTATGTTCATTACAACCACCTGTTTGTCTGCCTGTTATTACCCTCCACTGTGGTAAACAAGGCTGGGAGTTGATCCCACTCAAGCCCTGCTAACCCTGGCCCATTCTAGGTTGTATAGGAGAGAATGTAAGAAAGCAAGCAAAGAAGAATGGAAGAAAGGAAGGAAGGAAGAAAGAAAGAAAGAAAGAAAGAAAGAAAGAAAGAAAGAAAGAAAGAAAGAAAGAAAGAAAGAAAGAAAGAAAGAAAGAAAGAAAGAAAGAAAGAAAGAAAGAAAGAAAGAAAGAAAGAAAGAAAGAAAGAA
>NW_020954569.1:25705629-25738928 GCF_900497805.2 Vombatus ursinus
AAGGAAGGAAGGAAGGAAGGAAGGAAGGAAGGAAGGAAGGAAGGAAGGAAGGAAGGAAGGAAGGAAGGAAGGAAGGAAAGAAGGAAGGAAGAAAAGAAATAAAGAAAGAAAGAAAAAGAAAGAGAGAGAGAAAACTATTATAACCATTAATGCTGCCATCTGGCAGTAATTAGAGCTTCCCTAAAAGCATTAGAACTTCCACCTAGATTGCAACTGCAGCCAAATCAAAAAAAGAATATCTCATGCTACAATTTGGAAAGATATCCCCATTTGTCCCATTTGTCCCCCAGGCTACAATTAGAGTAGGATAAACAAGATGGGCTAGATCATGAGATAGTCCACCTTTAGAATGTTGAGAATGTTTCTAACAAGAAGGAGGATTCAGAAACATAAATAAATGAGAAAAATAACAAGATTCCCCTCTGAAAAGAAAACATATTGTGGTGGATGGTAGGCATGTTATACCTACTTGGGGGGCAAACTGTCTTCCAAGATTCAACTTGGTCTCGACATTCCATTGTCTTTTTATGACTTACACTAACACTTAACCCAATGCCTGGCACACAGTAGATATTAATAAACATTTATTTACTGGCTGACCTTGAATACACTCTTTTCTCCTATCTACTTCTTAGAATCTTCAATTTCCTTCAAGGCTCAATCAAGTACCACCTTGTACTCAAAATATTTCCTAATCCTCTAGTTTTCAGTCTTTTTTTCCTCATCATATTATCTTGTATTTATTTATCTATATAGATATTATACCATTCTGGTAGAATGTGAGGTCCCTGAGGGCAGGGTATTATTTTTTTGTATGGCTAGTAGCTAATACAATTCTTTATATACTTGTGCATAGTAGGTGTTATATATGTGTGATACAGATATATACATAAATACATGTGAATATAGGTATATACATACATAAATATGTAGTACCTTTATGTATATATTATATGCAAATGCATATATTTTCAATAGATATTTTATATTATATATAGACATGTACCATATATAAATAAAATAGAAATATTTATATTATAAAATAGAAATAAGATTTGTACATGTTATACATATATATCATATTGATATATGTGTAAATATGTGTGGATATTCAATAAATGTGGCAAAAAGTCTGGCCAAAACTAAAAATTAATACTGTTGAACATTTCTACTAATTTATGTAGTGATAAATTATATCGTTAGATGAAATCTGGAATACATCCTTAGAGACTTTGAATTTCTGTTTAAGAACTGAACTTCAAAGAACAATAGAATACTTCTCTCTTCTTTCCACTTGAAGTTCATGACTTTGGAAGGGGCACATATCTAGAGTTAAATCAATGGTGGCAAAGAAATGGATTGAGTTTCTTGGACCACAGCTGATAATGCATACCAGGATAATGTACTCCAGGCAAAGAGGGGAGAATACTTCAGAAAGCATGGAAAGAAATAATTTAGCAGGAGAATCACCAACCTGATCAGGAGGCTTTTAAACAGAACTTTGAGAGAAAAATGACAGAATAAAACTATAGAACCAGATATATCTGAGGATAACAGATATACAGAAATGAAAGGGTTAATGATAAGGCCACCTAATGATCCTTCAATAGAAATAATGGACAAATGAGTTGGGAACTAACCTTAAGTCACTCGTTTTCTTTGTATCAGTATACATGGTAAAAGTTATTACTAACTTGAAGTTATCACTGGGTTTTATGACACTAAACTTATATATGAAATTAAGCAATAAAGGCATATGCTTTTTGAAAACAAACAGAGCTCCTAGTTGGGTAGATTTGTTCAGTTGTTTTTTTCAGTCTTTGTGACCCCATTTGCGGTTTTCTTGGCAAAGATACTGGAATGGTTTGCCATTTCCTTCTCTAGCTCCTTTTACAGCTTGAGAAACTGAGGTGAACAGGATTAAGTGACTTTTCAGGTCACACAGCTAATAAATGTCTGAGGTCAGATTTGAACTCATGAAGAGAAATCTTCTGTCCTCTTTGCCAGCTAGCTACCCTAGTTGAAGAGAAGGAGTAGCATATGTCTTTATGTGAAGGTGGTATACATTGATTTACCTTCATCTGTAATTGTTGTTTTGAAAGCAAGAGACAATGTTAACTCATGACACCATTTAAAATCATGTACTTAAATTCCACAATTTTTCTTTTATTTTGACGTAATGGGCAATGCAAATATGATGGTAGCTACATCCTATTGCCAGAAATGACTTTTGATTTGTATTCAAAAACATCTATAATGGCTTCTGCATCTGTCACACCAAGGGCCTAGCAAATGATACCAGTCCCTTTGAACATGCCCAGAGTACCAGGGATGGAACTCCTCATATAGAGCCTGTTTAGACATTCTGTGGCTGGTTGTGGTCTTCTAAGTATATAATGGTTAAATAGCCTTTGACTGGTTGCAGTTGTAGAATCTAAAGTAGAGGCACCTTCAAAAGGCCTAAGTTGGCCTCCACCTTCACTATCACTATCTACTGAATCTCAACCTACTTTCAGAGACACCTTAGCTGTCAACATCTGGCAAGAGACTCTTATAATGGGACCTAAGTTTCCCTCCCCTTTGAGACCAACATGAAGCCCCAGGAATACAAGATTCATTTCTCTGCCTCATCATTTTTAAGATTCAGGTCAGAAGCTATGCCCTTATAGATTTCAAAGATAAGGACAGTCAGCCACTTGGATGCCCAGGAGTTGAGTCCATGCTAGCTTTGTAGCCAGCCCAACATTAATGCCTGGAGTAACTATACATGGGACCCAGCTCAGTGTAGCTGAGATAAGGGCTCATCTAACAGCAATGATGCATTTGATTGTGAACTCAGTAGAACCAATGCTGTGTAGAAGCTGTGCTGTCTGAGCCCATACTCCAAGAGACCAAGGCAGTTTAGGAGAGTGTGTGCCCCTAAAGGATTAGGGAGAGATGTTTGTACTTCTCTTATCGCTATATGTTTGAAGTTAATATCCCTCTAAAAAAAGGCAATTGATGTTAAGTAGTTAAATGGAATTGGAGTCACTGGTGGCTAAAACTGGAGAGGAGGAACACATCCAGAATGGGGGCTTGAACAAAAAGCATTACAAAAGCAATGGTCCAACCCCTCAAGGCACCCCCGTAGAACCTTAAGGTAGAGACGAAGTTGACCTGGCCAGTGAACCCAGAACATGCATACTTTCCTGGGCCCTCTTCTTTTCTCCTTTATATTATTTCTCTTGGCAATCTCATCAACTCCTATGGTTTCAATTATCATCTCTATGTTGATGACCCTCAGATCTACTTGTCTAGTCCTAACCTATCTCCTGATGTCTAGGCTCACATTCCTAACTACCTATGAGACATCTTGAACTGGATGTCTCACAGACATCTTAAACTCAACATATCCAAAACTGAACCCATTATCTTTTCCCAATCCCTTTCCTCTTCCTAACTGTCCCATTACTGTCAGGGGCACCACTATCCTACAAGTCATATAGGCTCTAAACCTCGGAGTCATTCTAGGTCCCTCACTCTCTCATCTTCTTCCAGACTGGTTGCTCCTTGAGAGTAGACATTTTTGGCTTTCTTTTTATGCCCAGTTACTTAGCCTGATACAGATCAGGCATTTAATACATGTTAGTTGACTTGATTTGACTACAATGATCCTGACAGGAAAGACATCATCGAAGAAATTAATGGCCATGCAGTATGAATGAGATCCAATAGATACACAGCCCAAGTATTAGCTACATGGATACCCTTAAGGTGCAAAAAGAAACAAATGAAAGCCTTCAGTGTGTTGAGTAGATTCTCCATGAAGTTCTTATAGGTGGAAATAAGCAAAAATCATGCAGGACTAGGTTTGGAGGGTATGTGATCTATATCAGTAAAGGGAATATTTAGGGGAGAGACAAAATAATAGATACAGCTTAGTAATTAAGGTCTCATGAATGAAAAGAAAAAATCATGAATAACTTATTGTGTTTTATGCTAGTTTTCTTTCTCTTGGGAATATATTCTTGAAGACCTAAATAATTAACAAGCAAAAAGTGTAATGTCCCAAATGCTAAATAAGACAGAACTTTAAAGCAAACATTCTACACCTCTTCCCCACATTTCATGCATTTTGTTCTACTGACCAAATGACAAACTGATAAAAGGCACTAAAAGTAACATTTAATACTCAGGAACAAGTGAGGAAGTTTAAAACAATGCTATTCATATTCTGTTTACTTAATTAGTAGCAAGGCTTATGATAAGACCAGGATCCCCAGTTTCCCCTCCATATGGATTAGTTTTTCCTAAAAGACAATAAAGTGTCCTGGGTCTTGATTCACCCCTGCCTCCTTTGACCAAGCTTCCCGGTCACCTAAGGGCAGGGATATGTTTGTAAATGTTCAACTACTGTTACTTTGTGGGGAAAATGTATGCATGACATACTTTTATATTAATCTGCATTATTAACATTTTCTCCATTACTTTCTTAAGTCTAGAATCTAAATAATCAATCACAAAAATAAATCAAGTCCTAATTTATAATGTTCCCTGATTCTAAGATATAATGCTTACACTGGAAATTAAGTAATTGGCCCTCCCTGGATAGAGCCAGCTGCATGCAGCACACACTTGACTAATGGCATCAAAGTGCCCATGTGGAGATGGGGTCACTTTGACTTGGTAGATATCAGAAGACTAGGGGAGGCATCACACTTTGCCTGCTGACCAGATAGATTTCCATATGGAGATGTGATGGGGTATTTTCAAAGAAGCTAAGTGTCACTGCATCCTTGGTTCATAACCTCCTTTTGTTAACTATTCAATGACTGTCTGAGTGCCCCTTTTCATCCCAATATCAAACTTACTTTTAGAGTGCTGGTGTTAGGCCTTCCCCTAAGAAAATCCAAATATTAAATAACTACAACATGATAGGGAAAGATATACTTAATTTTCCAAACATCCGTATTTAGCTCATTTTTTCAAGTAATTCTAATTCATTTGTATAATTCACTTTAAGTCAACTAATTTTCTTTTTTTGGGGGGGGTGAGGCAATTGCGGTTAAGTGACTTCCCAGGGTCACACAGCTAGTAAGTGTCAAGTGTCTGGTCTGCAACTGGATTTGAACTCAGGTCCTCCTGATTCCAGGGCTAGTGCTCTATCCACTGTGCCACTTAGCTGTCTCAATTCAACTAATTTTTTTAAAGCAATTTCGATGGAAAGGGAAAATGAAACACATTTGACACTTCAGCCTTTTGTTTACCCTGGAAAATACAGGGAAAATACATTTCAATGTATTCCATGGGCAACTTGTCTGAAATGACAAAATGACGTTTAAAAAGATGAAAAGCCAACATGTCTAATGTTGGGGTAGGCATCTGCTGCTCTCAAAGGACTGCCTGTAGTATGTGGTAATTAACATAATCACCAAAACTTGAAAGATAAAAAAGAGGTCATTTTAGTCAGAAATAGGAGATGACCTTTGAAATGTGGGCATTGGAAATACTCCAATCAGTTTAGAACAACAGTTATATTATAGGGGTTTCTAGGTTGGTCAACATTTTTTCTTGGCCAAAATGATGATTAGTTTGGCTGGGAGATTTAAGGTACTGGTTCAAGGTTGGAATGACTTTGGACACATGGATTCAAATCCCAACTGCTGCTAATTCTTCATGGTATGTTGGGATAATATAAGGAACATTGTTTCTAAAGTCAAAGGATGAGGTCTTGGGCTCAAATCCTAATTCTATGACTTTATGTATTATCCATATGAGTTACAACTTCTCTGGACCTTGGTTTTCTCACGTAGGAAAATAAAGGGGTTCGACTAGGTCCCCTCCAGTTCTTGATCCTTCAAAGATTTTTATTTTCTTATTTACAAACTCCAAGAAAATAACAAGCAGCATCTTAGTTGTATTCAGATATTCAGGCTCAAATGAGATAACATATATGAAGTACTCTACAAACTTTAAAGCCCCATGAAATTACAATCATTATTATTCTTCTAAGTGTAAAATTTCGTGCCCTTAAAATTCCTCAAACTAAATTTCAAAATAATACTTACATTGATAAGAGGTTTAAGTTCATTTTGAATATTTAATAGGCCTGTGTTCTTAAGGAATATAAACTGTAGTCTCTTTTATAATTTGGGGCAATGATGATTTCTAGATCATTTCCCCTCTAGTGGCAGAGGAAGGTTTTACAACATTATTTTGATACTCTTGCACCTGTTTCAAATAAAAACTAATTGCTTTGTGATTCTGACATGAGACTTTTCTTGTTTTATGTTGATTAGATGGATTCTTGATCATTCCTCCCAGGGTTGGATGTTAACCAACTCTCAAAAGGCTAACTCCACATCTAGCCAGAATTCCTTTTTCATACAAACTCATACTGTACAAATGCTTTTCCTGGACCAGGTGCGTGTGGGTGAGCAACTATGACAAATAACCTATAGGAGAAAGTTTTTTTTTATCAGTAGGTGACTGGCATTATCATCTGCTTCCACTTTTCTCAATACTTTATAACATATGTTCTGTGCCCTTGCCAAGTATACCTGCTTGCTATTTCCTGCACGACTAACTTACTTCTGCCTTCATCCCTAACACATTCCAACTCTCCTACCTAAAATGCCTGACTTAAATTCTTCCTTTCTTCACAGGTAAGGATTAAAACTCTGATCTTTCACGAAGCTTCCTCTGATTATCTCTACCCAGCTCAGATCAATTTACGTATTGTAGAGTTCACTCCAGTTTTGGACATTTCTTGAACTAGACAGAACTGTCAACTGATAATGCATGCAAGTAGTTTGTTTCCCTGAAGGTAATCTATAAATACAAGCAGGTATAAATATAGATCATTAGTATTTATATCATCTATACTTCATCTTGTTGCTTTCTCTGTTTTGGCTTCTGGGTTGGTTTGACCCAGAACACAAATCAAGAAACAGTTACTCAAGTAAATATATTTATGTTGACTCTGCTATTAGAATAAGCATGTTTAAGACAAGAATAATGTCTCTTATTACTTTTAAATACCTTTGCAGTATTCCATAGACTATAGGCAATGAAATGTGCAGGCATAGAACAGATGATTTTAGAGCTGGAAAGGGCCTTTGAGGTGATCTGATCATACTTTCATAGATTTAGAGGTAGAAAGGACCTTAGAGGCCATCAAATCTAAATAACTCATTTTAACGAGTACGAGAAAACTAACATTGAGTGACTTAGGTGACTTGACCAAAGTCACAGAGGTAGCAAGTGACAGATCCAGAGTTCCAATCAACCAAGGTTATCTAATGTTTTTTTTTTCAGTCTTTTTTTTTTCCTTTGCAGATGCAAATCTATTTTCCTCAGGGGTTTTAGTGGGAGAGATAGGCAGAATATGCCAGGTAAGTCAAATCATTACCACCACTACCTTAACCACAATTTCCCCTCAAACCTTGATGGAAATAGCCCAAGACCCTAAACCTAAGAGTCTTGAAAATAACAGTATCTTCTAAATCACTAAAATTTCTCTCATCCCTGACTCCACGGGTATCTTTGAAGACAGAAATCATTGAGGATAAAGGGTCTACTTTTATTATCATCACCAGCAACAACTGTTGACCAGTTGTCAGCAATGGACAGCTGGGCACTAGAGCCCTGGGAGTGGGAACACCACCCCCTCAGTTTGTTCCTGCTTTCAGTCTCACAGTCATCAACAAGGGAAAACAACTCTTATGAAGAAGGAGCCAACCATCCCCAACCAACTGCTAACTATCACTTACAGGGAAGCAAACTATGCTAGCTAAGGTGGCAGGGCACTTTCATGGGGAGACTGAAGGCAGCACATGCCAAGCAAGTCAAAGCACCACCATCTCTCCTCAGACCTAATGGAGACAGCCCAGGACCATGAACCAAACATGCTTGGGAATATCAATGCTTTCAGCTCAATGTCTGCACCATCATCCTGGGAAGCAACCTCTATGGAAATGCAGCTTGGCAACTGCTCCTGCAGGGGTTATAGCCACATCTGCTGAAGACACAGAAAAGAAAGTTCTTGTCACCAAAGTCCTTGATGTTGTCAACTGGCCCAATGTTAGAAATTATTGTGATTTTATCCGTGGAAATGACATTAAAGAATAAACATTACCATCTGATTTGCAGCTGCACCCTAAGGAACATAGGACCTTTTTTATCTGACTTTGTCTGAATGTCAATATGCGCTTCCTTTAGCTCTTTAGAATATGAGCTCTTTGAGAGCAGGGGCTGTTTTTCTTTTCTCTTTGTATCACCAGTGCTTTGAACATAGTAAGCATTTAATAAATGTTTTACCTATGCATTCATTCACTGTACTACACTGAATCGAACTTCCTCATTTTACAAATGAAGAAACTGAGCACAAAAAGATAAAATGCCTTGCCCTAGGTCAAATAGTAAGCCAATGATAGAATCAGGTCTGCTGGTTCTCAAGTCGATGTTCTATTACATCATGCCAACAAGGAGCCTTAGCATGATTTTTCACTCAGATCATTCTCCTCAATAAAGCTTACACTGGTTATCACATTCCATCTCAAGTCATTTAGCAGACTCATTCCCTCCTGATTACACAGTTGTCTAAGTTTTGCCCTTTATTATCTCTCCAAGCCCAGTTTGTCAAAGCTGTAGATCTTCAAAAGAAACAAGGATGATAATATCATTGTGTTATAGAAAAAAACTAAAAAAAAAAAAGCAACACTGGATTAGAAATCAAAAGACTTGAGTACTAGTCGGAGTTCTTCCCCTGATTAGCTGGGTGGATGAGAAAAAGCCAAGTGTCCCAGACTTTGGTCTCCTTATCTTCAAAATGGGAGACTGGATGATTCCTGGCATTCTTCTCCAACTCTAGAGTCCATGATCTAATGAACTATGTAAGCTAAGGCCCTTCCAGCTGTACGGTTCTGTTTTTCAAAAATACATTATCTATATAAAATATGGGGATGAATGTCCTATATAGTATAAATCTACTCAGAAAGCTTAATTCCTTTCTCCTTGGAAAGAGGTTGTTTCTAAGCGAAAGAGTCACATTTTCTGGTATTTTAATTCAACCTTCCATTAGAGAAAGAATGAGATGAAAAAATCTTAATTATATACTGTATTAATATCTATTACATAATTTGGTTATTATAATCAAGTAATAAGGTAGTATTCCAAGAAGTCTCACATGAACCTCATTCTCTTTATCTCATAGAATGCATGTGCTAAATGGGAACATCAGTAGCAAACACACGAGAGGTCTAAAACTAAAATGGAAAAAAAAGAAAATAAAGATCATTTCTAATTTATTGAAAAAGGACCTCTTATGCTTTCCTGACAGCTATCTTACCCATAAGCAAAATGGAAAAGTAATTTAGTCTCAATAGGTAAAGATTATTTACTCACCATGATCTTCCATAAAATACATAGTTATCTAATGGTTTTATAATTATCCTCATCTTGAGTTCTAGCTGTGGTGGCAATGAAGTGGTTCTTGTATTTCTAAAAAAGATGTACGAATCCTGGAAAAATGTCAGGATCCTCATTACTCTGAGGTTTATACAGCAACTACAACTTTGCTCCTTTGTATACATGCTCTCTCTGTCTCTCTCTCTCTCTCTCCCCTCCCCCTCTCTCTGTCTCTCTGTCTCTGTCTCTGTCTCTCTCTCTCTCTCTCTCTCTCTCTCTGTCTCTCTCTCTCTGTCTCTCTCTCTCTCTGTGTTTTAAGATCTATATAAGGTATAAAGAATTGCATCCTCCTTTTATTTTGACTTTTTTTTGGGTGGGGAGTTCTGTTTTGGTTTGACTTAGAATGTAAATCAAATACCATAGTCACAAGGATAAGTGAATTGAGCTTCTTATAATCTGTACCAATGATGAAGCATCAATACTTCAAGCAAAACTTCTAGAAAAGATCTCCTTAGAAATTACACCTCCATATTCTATCTGATATCATAGATATCCAGCCCTGGTGTTCAATATCCCAAAGTTTTTTTTCAAATTAACTTATAAGGATGTTGGAAAAATGAACCAACAAGGATAGAATGTGTAAATTCCCTTTTCAATATCAATACCAAAGTCACTTTGTTAGACATTCTGCCCCAGATGCATCATACTTTTATGAACATTGACCCTGGATGAGTGATAGGAGGAGAATGAATGGGGGAGGGGGAAAAGAAGAAGGAAAAAGAAAAGAGAAAAAGCATTCCTTTGATTTCTGTTGTCAAGAAATGAGAAATATCAACTTGAGGATATTGTAATGAGGGGAGGAAGGGGAGAAAGGGGGAGGAGAATGAAGAAGATTAGACTCAGAGGAGGAAAAGAGTACAATAAGTAGAAAACGGTGAGAAGAGGAAAGAAGAAATGAAAATAGAAGAAGAGGAAGAGGAAGAAGAGGAGCAAACAGAAGAGGTAAAAAAGGAAACTTCTTTTTATTTCTAAAGTAAGGAATGGAGACATCACAATTCTGGAATGCTATAAAATTGTAATTTGAGCGCTTCTAAGGTGTTTTGATTTATTTTTATTATAAAATATCAGTTAGCATAGCATATCAGTTAATACAAAAGTCTTACATTCTCTCTTGCCTTAAAGCCTTTGGAAACTATTATACCAAATTACACACACCTAATTTAAAGGCTGGAAATTTGTTTGTTTGTTTGTGTATACTCCAGAGTAGCTGATTAGATTAAGCATCAATTTTTATCTTCAGGAGACATGGACTTTGAGTGCAGAGTAAAGCATGGCTTTTCTAACAGAAGATTGTGACTTTAAAAGGCAAACATTCACTTATGTTTAATCATAAGGAATGAGTTGAAATTCTTTCATTGCCAAGGCATATCTTCCATAATACTAAGCCCAATGGGTCATTTATATTGAAAAGGTAAATGGAAAGTAATTACAGTGAGGTTCACCTTCAGACTGGTAGTATGCTGCCAATGCTTAATCAAAGACATGGGGGAATAAAACCTCCAGAGACCTCTGGAATATCCCCTTCCCCACTTATTTACTATGACAACTCACACTATAAATGTACTTTGGGGAGGTAAATTACACATTTATATTTTAAAACATTACAAAATTACACAATATACTTGCATCACAAATGAGGGAAAAATGCTATTTTAAACATCCATCTGAAACATATAACCAAGGCTCTGGACATCATAATGATAAACAAATGAATCAAAATGGGCTTGCTGCCCAGAAACCTAACTACGAACAAACAAATACAACTAGGGAAAAGAAAGGGGAGAAAAAAAGGAAGAAAGTGAAGGAAGAAAGGAAGTACAGAAAGAAAGAAGGATAGAAAAGTGACTATGAAAGCAGAAAGTAAAGTTTAAAAAAAAAACCTTGCTTAGAGACTTGTGTATTCATGTAAGCAACAAAGCATCTTTGAGCACCTCCATGGAGAATTTGTATGTGGAAAGGTCTTGGGTACAATTTAGTTTATAAGTGCAATGATGAACAGTAAAACACAGTTTCTTTGGGAAATTCCAGTAAGTAGCAAGTATGTTAAGTTCCAGTTCAAATTAGGACCATGATATGAAGAATATGAAAAAATTCATCTATCATTTAAGATTTATCCTATCAAGAAAAAAGCAATGACAGATCCAAGTGAGAATTTGTCTTTCTTTTCCTTTTCTTTTTTCCTTTCCTTAAAAAAAAAAAAACAAAAAAACCCTTTTTTTTTATAAGAGGAAAGTTGAAAAGAAGTTTGTCTGTGCTGGTTCCATAGTATATAAATTCTAGGGTGGACAGGGATTAGGTCTTTTAAACATTGTATACAGTGCCTACAGAGATTGATGGCTCCTTCTTCCCCTACTAATTCAATACCAAGGTCACGTTCAAGGGAAGATTGCTTTCCATTGGCTTTTAGAGCTTAAAAGTACAGAAATTAAGATTATGAGATATTAAATCAAGAGAGCAGATTGATCAATAGAAACCTAAAAGATTTTCAACGTAACCAAAAAGAATTGGCCAAATGTTTCTTCATTGAAAGTGTTTTAAATGAGTATTAACTTTAATTTTATAAATGATACAGAGAAGTAGTGTCGTATATAATGAGAAAATCTTAAAGACAGAATGACATAACTTCAAGCTCCCTCTAACCCTTGCTGACTCTATTACCCTGAGCAAGTCTTGCAAACTTTCAGTAACCCAAATAACCATCTAAGACTATAATTTGAAAAAAATTTGCTGACCTCCATTGGTAGAGGGAAATTTGTTTTATTTTATTTTATTTTTTTGACCAAGGAGTTCCATACAGTGATGAAATTATAGGTCTGGACTAAAATGTAAACATGCACACACATTTGTGCATGTTAAAGAAGAGTGGTGCATGTGCTTATAGAAAGGGAAAGGACAATTGATTTATGCTCAACATTTAGAAAGCATTTCCAATTTTTCATGCTATCCTTGGGGGCCACATAAGGGTGTGGCCAGATCCTTAGGGCCCTCCACTAAAGCTATTCCTCCATATTGATGTAGAGGGTTGCCCTGTTGGTCTGGTCATTCAGCCTGTTCTGAATCCAGTTAACTGTACTATCTAGTCCATCTCTCTAGATTGTCTGCAAACATCTTTATACTAGGAACTTCCCCTATCTTATGCCTAATAAATTCATAGCTCTTATTCCAAAAGTCAGTCTTTGAAGGCTGACAACCTCTTTTCGTCACTGTGTCTACCTGCATACTCATTTCTATCCAGCTTTGCTCTCTTCCTCTCTTCTCCTCTGATTACTGTGCCCTTCGAAAGCCCTCTTATAGTGAAAAAAATTCCCACTTTCATCCTACCCAAATTCTTTCCACATTCCTTCCATCTCCTGGTGCTTATAGCACCCAAGATTTCTCCTGAAAACAATTCATGAGTTGCCATAACTTCTAGTTTTGATTGTTCCTTTTCACTTATCTCCAACTCTATGATCCTGAAAAAGGAATCAATATATGTAGTATTCCCTACTGCTACTTTCAGATCCCTTCAGCAACCAACATGCAGCAATATCTCCTACTTTGAAACTCACATCATTCATTCATATGACACTATCCAGATATTTCTTATCTTTATCTACTGACCTGGAGGTTGCTCTCTTTCTGAGTTTTTTGAAAGACAATTAATTCGGTTCATTCAATGTATCTGGTTCCCAAACTCCCTCTCCACACTTTCCAAAATGTTCCCTTGTCTTTGACTTCAATATCCACATTGATATATCTTTCAATATGCCACTCTGATAGTTCATCTAGCTAAACTCCCATGGATTACATCTGTATTCTACCTCAGCCCTCATCAGGGTAATCAAACCTGAGGGGCCACCATTATCTAAAACTAGTTCAATCTCCATGACCTTGAACTTCACAATTCTGCTTTATAGTTAAAAAAATATGTTCCTTCTATTTTTTCTGACTGCTTTAGGTCATGCTAAATCTACTATTGTTCCTGATCACTACCTCATCCCTCCATTCTTTCTAGTTGCTCCAATATGTCATCGTTTTTCTGCTCATTCAGAAACACAGAATTTCAGAACTAGGAGGGAGCTCTAACAGAAATTTAGTCCAACCCATAACTTAAAAAAAAAAAAGACTCTCCACTATATTATACACAATAAATTGCCATACAGCCTCTGCTTAATGACCTCTAATAAGAGAGAAGACAGTTCCTTGCATTTTGGAATAGCTTTAATTTTTTAGTAAAGTTTTTCCTTGCATCAAACCTAAAGTCTTTTTTTTTTTTTAACTTCAACCCATTACTCCTAGTTATGTTTCCTGGGATGAAACAGAACATTAGTCAATCAACAAATATTTATTAAGTGCCTACTAGGTGCATGCCCCCTACTCTCTTTTACCTTTCATAAGCCTTTCAGCTTATAAATGCCCTTCTTAAATATTGGTACCTAAAACTGAACACAAAACTCCAGACCTTATCTAACTAGGGTAATATCTCCTTATTCTTGGAAGATAAGCTTTCCCCAATGACCCTTCCCAATATTTAGCTTTTTTGATTGCTATATATTAATGTTAACTCTTAGTTTATGATACACTAAAACCAACATTTTTTTTTCCTGGAAAAAAATTACCCAACCATGCCTTTCTTATCATGTGTTTATGAAATTAATTTTAACACAAGCATAAGACTTCATATATTTCCCCAAAAAATTTAAGTTCATTGGATTCAGTCTAACCTTTCAGGATATTTTTGGACAGTCTGTCATCTGGTAGATTAGTTATTTTCCCCAGCTTTGCATCATCTGCAAATATGATAAGGATGCTATCTATGGCTTTCTTCAAATTATTGAAAAAAATGTTAGGCAGCACAGGTCCAACCACAGATCACTGGACCTTTCTACTGGAGATATCCCTGCAGTTGACATCAAGTCACAAATACATTCCTTCCTTCTTAGTCTTGACTTTAGAGTTAGTCAGTTTAACAAGAAACTGTAGAATACATTTAAATCTCTTTCCCTCCTATCCTTTTGCTAATCCTCAACACTGCATCACCCCAATAACACATGACCACTTCTATTCCTGAGCTGTTGAATACTGGCAGAAGAAGCAAAGTTGTTCTAAAACTTCTCTTCTCACTTCAAGGTTCTAATACTATGTGTTAACCTCTCAGAAGATATTCTTACTTCCAACATTTTTGAGAAAAATAGTTATTCACTGTAAGCTCCTTTTTCTTAACATTTCAAAATCTCAATACATGTTAATTCATATTTCACTTCTTAGCTTCTTTCTCAGAAGATGAGGTAGTCAAATTTCTTGCTAAGGGCTCAACTTTCCATTTTTGTTCTTAATCCTGTCACCCTAAGTGATCATTTGTTCAATTATCTCTATTTGATCATCATCAATTTCTCCCTATACACTGCTTCCCCATTGTCTACAAATATACTCATTGCTTTCACTCTGAAATCTTAGTCTGTTATCCCACATCATTTCTCCATTTCACTAAATTCCTAAAAAGAATGATCTATACTCAATGCCTCCAATCCCATACCACTCTTGCATTCTCAACCTTTTGCAACCTCGCTCCAGTTTACTACCACTACTACTGAAATTGCTCTCTGAAAATTTACCAGGGATTTCTTAATTGCTAAATCCAGTGGCTTTCCCCCAGTCTTCTAACTTGTGACTTTTCTCCAGCTTTTGACATTTTTACTCTTTTCCTGGATGATTTATTGTCCTGTTCCTTATATGACAACTGTTCTCTCCTAATTTTCTTCCTACATATCAATATGTCCATTCATTATTAGGCTTTTATTGGTTCAAATCTATTTCCTATTCCCTTAGAAATGATTGTCTATGTTGAGTCCCAATGTTGTCTTTCTTTCCACTGTTTCCCTAAAAATTTTCATCTCATTTCATGTGCTCATCTCCACATAGATGACTCTCAGGGCCAATGATTCAATAGCTCCAGCCTTAAATCTGTCTCTAAACTCCAGTCTTCCATTTCTAACTGCATAATAATAATAACTAACATTTATATGGCACTTACTATGTGCCAGGCATTGTGGTAAGCATTTTACAAATATTATCTCATTTGATCCTCACAACAATCTTGGGAGATGGATGCTATTATTATCTCCATTTTACAAATGAGGAAACTGAGGCAAATAGAAGTTAAGTGACTTGCCCAGGGTCACATAGCTAGTAAATATTTGAGGCCATATTTGAACCCAGGTCTTCCTTAAGAGAGGACCAGTGCTGTATCCATTGCTCTACTCTTGCTCATCCCCTTTCCATACAGTCTGACTTCACTTTTTCTTTTTAGACTTACTTCACATTACTGTCCTTTACTCATTGTATATTGGATATTCCAGCCAAGTTAAACTACTGACTGATTCCAGAATTGACATCTCATCTTCTACCTCTCTACATGTACACATTTCTGAAATGCATTCTTACTATTTTCCCATATGAGGGTCTTCCCTTCCCAGAATGATTTTTTTTTTTTGATGAGGTAAAAGAGGCCATTCTTTGCTTCATTTCTTACCTAACCTGAATCACTGAATGGGCATAGCCTCAGTCACACTGAGACTTAGGAAAGACCTTAGCTTAAAAAGGTCAAGGTCTCCCACTGCACCCAGGACCATCTCTAGTCATCCTGATCTATATCTTGCCACTGGACCCAGATGGCTCTGGAGGAGAAAGTAAGGTTGGTGACTTTACACAGCCCTCCCTCACTTAAATCCAATTCACTTGTAAGTCATGGCATCATCTTCCTGATGGCACAGTCTTCTTCAAGAATGAAGGACAAACAACAACAACAACATTATATTTATTTTTTTCCTTTTACAAATCAATATAAAAATGTTCCAATGTCTTTAATTTTCTAATAGCAACTTGCAATTGCATTTTCACCTACAGAAAGGAAGATGAGAAAGTTTCTATTGAATGCTTTCACATTCAGTTGAGTGCTGATGAAAATTTCCCACCCTCTATTGGAATTAGCTTTTTGGTCTTCACCAAACTGCCAAGCTCAACATCTGAGAATATTAAAAATGTGGGTTAAGTTGGTTTTGAAGATTATAGGACAAGCAGAGTTGTTACAAGCCCATAAAGAAAGAGAATTTCTAATATAATTTGTAGTTTGGAATGAGATCTACTACTGTAGCCTATGCTTTCCACTCTGCCAGAGAGTTTATGGTATTTAAGCTGAATGGGAAATAAAGGAAACTGGATCAAAGTGTGTCCCTTTCTTTTTTAAAGAAATTCAACAAGTTTTTTTTTTAATTTGTGTAAATGAAAAAAATCACTTAATTACTCTAATATCAGTCTTTTCATATGTTAAAAAAATGGATGAGTCCTTTTTTTTCTACTATTTCTGTGAATTTAAAATTCTTCTTTTGCAGAAGGCACTATGATAGGTGTTGATGGGGATTTAAAAGCAGTGAAGAGCCTCATCTCTAACTTGAAGTAGTTTTAGAGTATAATTGAAGAGACAAAACATATAAACATAAAAATAGTTCCTAGAAGAACTTAGGTTCAAGTATCAAAATGACTGGCATAGATAGATAGGTAATATAAGAAGCAAATTACTGATAAATATTGTCTAATTTGTGCCATTTTATTATTCTTTGAGATACCATATTTCATAGTGTAAGAAACCACAGGATTTGCTGGGATGGCAAGAATGACAGCCGATCCACCAAGTTTTTTGTTTCTTCCCTACAGGTATTTTTAGTGCCTTCTAGAGGTATAGCAGAGATTAAAAGCCAACTGTAGGACCAAGTATCAGTTGCTGGGGGCATGATGGGATTGACCAAACTGAAGTTAAACCAAAAGTGTTTATGAAGCATCTACGTGCTTGTCATTGTGCTAAGTGCTGAGATGAAAAGGGATGCAAATACTTATTTCCATGAAAACTTAGTTGGGGGTGCTGGCTTTGTGGGAGGCACCCTGCCTCTACTGAGGCAAGAAAGGATGACTAAATTCTATTCACAGACTTAACTAGGAGGAAGGACTTTTGGAAGGGTGAGTTCTGCAAGTCTAAGAGGCCCTTTTGTAGGCCAGCTGAGTTGTAAGTCTAATTAACAATACAGCTAAAAATGTGTTGGCCAGCACTGAAACACTGGCTTGTTGGTCTCACTTGAAAAGAACATGCTATTTCTCCAGCACAGCAGTAATGGTGACAGTAGCAGTAACACCAGGAAGCAGGAGGAGCAGGGTGGGGCCTCATCAGATGGTAACTGAGAGCAATAGCAGCAGGGCAGAGAGAAACTCAGAGAACCATAGCAATAGCAGCCAAGACGGGCAGAGCTTTGGCAGATGGCGGCTACAAAGACCAAATTCAGTAGCACTGGCAGCAGAACTTGAGGTTTCCAAGCCTTGAAAGAAGCAGATATGGCCTTAGTGGTCAGAGCAAAGAAGTTGTAGGAGGTAAGTAGGTTCCATTCTTCTTTCACTCTTCTGGAGTAGCCCAGTGGATAGAACATCTGTCCTGAATCCATCTAGACCTGAGTTCAAATCCAGCCTCAGATACTTACTAGCTATTTGACCCTGGGCAAGTGACTTAACCTGTCTGTCTCAGTGTCCTCATCTGTAAAATGGGGATAATAATAGCACCTACTTCCCAGAGTTGTTGTGAAGATCAAATGAGATAATAATTGTAAAACGATTAGCATAGTACCTGGCACATAGTATCTCCACTTTGTATCCAAACATCTTATAAATGTTATCGGGTTTTTTTCTTATATTTCTTGAAGCCTGAAGATTTTGGCTTTACTTTTTCAATGACTTTCTAATCAGTATTATTATTATTATTATTATTATTATTTCTCTAATCAGTATTATCAAACTATCAATTCCTATAGAAATCAATTAAAAAAGGAACATACATATTTCAGATATTAGAAGTATAACCATCTATCTTGATAGCCACATCTTAACTGTTTCAATGCTGATCTAGACTAGGCTTCAGAGGACACTGGGCAAAAGATGGTAGGTGATCAGGAAAATTTTGGAATGAAGAAAGGATTAAGATGATTGAAGGGAAGAATGAACAGTTTCATAGCTGGATTGGATCAGGTAGACATCTGAACAGTCCATTGATAAAGAGTACTATAAAAAAAAATAGTGGCTGAGGGGCAGTGAGGTGGCTTAGTGGATAGAGCACTGGCCCTGGAGTCAGGAGGACCTGAGTTCAAATCTTGCCTCAGACACTTGACACTTACTAGCTGTGTGACCCTGGGCAAGTCACTTAACCCCATAGCCTAAAAAAAAAAAAAATAGTGGCTGAATGTGTACACTGCCTTTAAAAGAAAGAAAACCCAATAGCTTTGTTTTTGTTTTGCAACCTAAATGTGAAAACTTGAGCAAATTACTTTGGACCATGGTGTTCTCATTTAAAAAATAAGTAAATTACAAGCAACATCAATAATGAAATCAACCAGTAGATCTCTAAGTTTTTCATATCTCTATCTCTAGAGCTTATAGAAAAAACAGAAGGATGTAGCCAAAAGAATGCTAGCTTTGGAGTCCTACGACCTTGGTTCTAATCTTGACTCAGCCACTAATTACCTATGAGACCTTGGGCAAGGCACTTAATCTCTTTGTCCCTTGGTTTCCTCATCTTTAAATTACTGTTTTGGATGAGATGTTCTTTAAGTCCCCTCACTCTCCATCTCTATAAGACTATGAATCTGTGATTTGCAGGGGCAGGCAGAATACTTAGCAATAATTGATCAACTAACAAAATAAGCACTTCTTAAAGACATACTATATACTTGGTCACTTTGCCTAGAAACAAAGAAAAAGCTAAATAGTTCCAGCCTACCAGAAGGTTAAGTCTTCAGAGAGAAACTAACATATACATATATAAATATGAATAAATTATCTCAAAATAATTTTGAGGGAACCAGTGGCATCAGTAGCTGGAAAGTGGAGATTAGAAGACAGGCTAGGATCCATATAGGAAATGACAAGTCCAGAGCTAGAAATTCTAAGGGTCAAAGGTCAGGAGATAGTGCATTCCAGACATGGGGATAGAGTGGTGAGGGCAGCCTGTACAGTGACATGGAGACAAGAGATGTGATGTCTATCTTTAGATAGATAGAAAAGGAAGTAGGATCGTTTGGTTGCAACGGAGAGTTTGAAGACCTCCAAAGATAGGCTGGAGCCAATGCCTCAGGGGCTTTAAGCATTAACAATGTCTTCCCAGCTCAGTTTAAGAACTTAACTCTAAGCAATCCCAACCTGCCTACACTTTGGTGCCCTTCCAGTTTCAAAGAAGGAAGAAGTAGTCATTCATCAGATTTATTGAACCCAATATCTGATAATACTGGAAAGTATAGTGGTAATATGGTAACCTTTGTAGCAGCTATGTAGTAGTTATATAGTAGCAATGAATGAGGAAGTCAAAAGACCTGGATCTTACCTCAAATACTTCTTAGATATATAACCATGGGCAAGACACTTAACCTCTCAAAGACTCTTTCTTAGTCTGTAAAATGAGGATAGTCGTCCTTGGACTTTCTACCTTACTGGTACTACCACTGGGTTGTGGTAATGAAACCACTTTGCAAAATTTAAAAGACTCTACAGCATGTCCTAAAAGTCTTAGTGCAGCTTTAAGCTTAAAAAGTCAGTTGTTGTTATCTTTAAAAATTATATGGAAGACACAGGTATTTTATAATGCATAAAAAATGAGAATTCCATCTCCTACTTCTATCCCTTTAAATAGTCTATCTCACGTCCTTGAGATGCCCACTCCCTCCCTGCCTCCTATCCTCTTCAAATTCACATTCTACTAGGGAGATAAAACATGCAATTCCTGGCTTCAGCTGCTTTAGCCATTCAGGCTCTAGTAAGAGTTCTGAAGAGAACATTCACCTTCCTTTGTAGATAGTGGGACCTGTCTGCCTCTCTACTTTCCAACCCCCAAACATTCTACTCTCCCAGAATAGGGCAAGTAGGAGTCACAGTGGATAGCGTGCCAGGCCTAGAGTAAAAAAGATTCCTCTTCCTAAGTACAACTCTGGCCTCAGACACTAGCAGTATGAGACTGGGCAAGTTGTTAAACAAATTTGCCTTAGTTCCTCATTTATAAAAATGAGCTGGAGAAGGAAATGGCAAACTACACCAGTATCTTTGCCAAGAAAACATGAGTGAAATGACTGAATAACAATATGAAAGAGTTAAAATTGAAACCTTACCCAAATTGCTATGTGTCTACATGCATCTACCTCCTTACTGATTTTATGATAGTTCTTTCTCACAAGAGTCTTCTTCCCCACTTTCATTAAAGGACCTCCAAAATCCTTCCCAGCTCTAAAATTGCATGACACCATGAGTTACTTTTCATCAATGACCTTGAGCATGGACCTGACTTGTCTAATTCTATAGTTGACTAACAGCCCATGCAAACAGAAATGTACATTTTCATTATAATATTGAACAGAGAAATTTGGCCAGTCTTTGAAAGCTTTATAAATCCTCTTTCTCTAAGTCTGAAGTGATGTAGCAAACATCAACCAATAGCTCAAATGTGACAAGCTCAATATGTGTGCTATAGTATCTAACAACAGACTAGATTTGCAGGATACATTTATATTTGGTAATGTATAAACATTCAAATAGTACAATTATTCAGTTAGTTGTGTCTTTATTACACTTAGGTCTTTTTGTGGAGCAATTTTCTTGTTTTAGGCACAGGAACATTAGGAAAAATTAACTCCTTGATTGTATTAGCAGTTATCAATGAAGTAACTCCTTGAAGCTCATCTAATTTCAGTGAATTGAGTTTTTATGATTCAGCTGATGTAATGACTAAGAGTGAAAAAAAGCATCCCCAAGGTAACCCAGTCATACTGTCTACCAAAATATGCCGGCTATGTATCACTCTGTGCAAAGTCAGTCACTGGTGTAGAGTCAACCTAAGTGACGCCATATTCTAACCTTGCTTAACCTTTGGGTATGTGGGCAATCAGTCTGGAGGAACAGTCTCTATAGTGCTAATACCATCTCTTTAGTGCTAATACCATCTCTTTAGCTCTAATCCCATCTCTCAATGCTATAGTAATAGGAGAGGAGAGGTGACATTAATCCAATCTCCTCATTGAAACATGTACCAGGCAGGATTGTCTTACCCTTCTATGGAAATTGATTTACTCCTGTCTATAAAATTAGCTCCCAGTTATAATTCCACCAGTGTACTCCAATGGGTAGATGGCTTCCTGTGTCAATTTGTCCTGTGCTCCTTTTGTCTTATTTTTCTAAATTTACCTTAATTGACCAAGGTGAAGCCCTAACCAAGATTTCTTTTAACAACTCAACTGATAAGACATTTCAAAGGGGAAAACAATGAAAAACACAAAACCTCAAACAACAAAATTAAATACAAGTCAAAGCAAAATGAAATTTTAGGAATGTGTTATTCCAGGAAGCAATGCTTTTAGGTGGTGCAGATAGTAAGACTTGAGTACAATTCAGCCTCAGAAATTTACTAGCTGTGTGACCTGGTCAAGTCACTTGATCTCTGTCTGTCTTAGTTTCCTCAACTGTAAAATGGGGGTAATAATAGCATTTGCCTCCCATGGCTATTGCTAGGATAAAATTAAATAATATTTACAAAACTCTCTGCATATCTTAAAGACCTATATAAAAGGTAGCTATTAGATGTTATAGTCTTTTGTAGTGTTAAAGACCTAAGTACACAGAGGACAATATACATTATTCAAGTGAGAGTTGGTATATAAAAATATTTCAAACACTGGGACAGTTGTTATGCTTCTCTTACCAAATTTCATCATTTAAATATGAGCATATGAATGCTTGCTATAAATCTCAATTTACATTCCAGCACTTGCCAACTAAGCTCAATGACAAACTCAGTAAACAAAATCCACATTGGGACCAGGCTTCAGTATGAGGCACTGTTGCCATCTATCTGATCTTGAGCATACTTTTATGTAAAATCATCACCACAGAGAGAAACAATCAAAAGATCATACTACTTCTTATAAATATTTTGGGCAACAAGACAATGACTTTAACTTTCTCAATTCAATAATCAATAACCAATATCCCTTGTAAACAAGCCAATTGGTATAATGGTTATGCTACACCCTTCCAATTCTGAGACTCACATGAACCTTGAAAGTGGCCCAAAGTGGCCTATTTGTTTCTTGCTTAGTTCAGCCTTTCCATGACTAACCTTTACAAAAGCTATTCCCCTAACAGATGCCACATTTTTAAAAAGAAACAAAGGGTTGACTCTTATAAAGCTGGTACATGTACAAATTTCATCCATTAAGATTCAGTATTTCCTTTCAAGGACAAGAGTTGTAAGAATGGATTCAATTTTATTTAATTGATGGGAAAAAACTATTTCAAAAATACCTATATAGACACATATCTCCATTCCTACATATGTATACTCATATACAAACAAACACATATAATTAGAGTTCCAAAGAATCTTTTATTTGTGGATTTAGGGTGACTTGGAGGAATATCGACATCTAGTCAGTAAGAAAAGGCCAATTTGAATCATTCTATCCAGACGAGAAAGTACTATATAATGTAATGAGTTTTTATCTTTTTATGAAGTCAATTTAGAGGACAAGGAAGGTTTGTTTCTTCTGAATTGTATCAAATAGAATCAACAAATATATTTAAATATAATTGTTACACATGAGGCACTTTAACCCAGACAGAAATGGGGAGAAAAGTGTTTTATAAGCTTAAAATGTGAATATTGAAAGATGTTTCCTGGATGAATGTTTATTTATTTCAATGGATATATAAAACTGACCAAATCCAATTACCAAGCCAGTGGATACAAATGAAACAAAACAATATAATTTTCAATAAACAATCAACGGCAGGATTTTAAATTAAATCAACCCTGGCCTTGTGATTCACATTGAAGTCTGACAATGTTTTGCCGCTGGTCAACAAGGAACTCACAGTCATGATTCTCATTTCCTTTTTCCTGAAATATACATGCTAAACAATATTTTTCCCATTTCAGACACTCCCCTAATAATATCATAAAAACTCAGGATCACAAAATTTCAAAGCTGGAAGACAAAATACAGCTGTTGGATAGTGAAAACCATTGAAGTTTTGTTCAAAGGGCTCAGGTTGGATTCTCAGATCTGCCCCTTAGTAACCCTTTAATCTTGGGCAAGTGAATTATACTATGAACCTCAGTGTCCCCATCCATAGGATGAGAATAAAAATAATTGTACTCTCTACCACATAGGTTTCTTGTGGAGATCATATAAATTCATATATGTAGAAAAGCATATTTCAGCTATAATTTTTATTATCATTCCTTCACTTAAGCATTTATTGAGCACCTACTCTTTGGGCAAGATTACACTTCATTTTGTGAACAAGGAACTGTAATTTGAGAAATGAATAAATATATAAGAATAGAAAATAGAAAGCATAAATCTAAAACTGAAAAATATGAAGAATGGAATGAAGGAAGGGACCATGGTTTTGCCTTTTTTTGTATTCCTCATGCTTAGCATGGTCCCTGGAACATAATAAGACTTTAATAAATGCTTAATGATGGACTGACTAACTAATAATAAGACATAACTAAAAACAGTAAAATAAAAGAACTGAAATCAGTAACCAAAACAATAAGCAAACAAAATTCCAAAAGAAATGAAAAAGAAGAACTGAATACAATTAAACAAATTTCAGGAGGTAATTTTGACAACTCAACACACTGGCAAATGTTACAGAGAATCTGAAAATATCACTGGATAAAACAAGTAACAGGATTAATAAGATAGAAGCAAGAATGACAGATATGCCTTTGAAATGGAAAAAACAAGATCAGAAAGTAACTCAAGAACAACAAGACTGGGAAATAAGACTGATTGAAGTGATAGGTTTGGAGGACAGTTCACAGAGAACAAACCTCAGAATTATGGGCATTCCAGAAACGTTTTAAAAAAGAATCTAATCACCATATTTCTGGAATCTATACAAGAAAACTACTAAGAGCTTCCAAAAATAAATAGAAATGGGGCAGCTAAGTGGCACAGTGGATAGAGCACTAGCCTTGGAGTCAGGAGGACCTGAGTTCAAATCCGGCCTCAGACACTTGACACTTATTATCTGTGTGGCTCTGGGCAAGTCACTTAATTCCATTGCTTAGCCAAAAAATAAATAAATAAATGAATAGAAAGAATTCACAGAACCCAAACAAGCAGAATTTCAAAAATGAACTCATCTAGGAGTATCATTATGAAAAAAAACAAACTAAAAAAAAAACTCAACTAAACAAGCATGTATTAAGATAACTACGCAGGAAGAACTGAATAAGTTGCTGGGGAAACAGATGCAAGAGGAAAATAATTCTGCCCTCATGGAATTTATAATCTATTAGGGAAAAAATAAAGAAAAAAAATCCTTCAAGCCATCGTATGGATTTCCGCAAAATCCAAAATTGACTAAATTGGAATATGATATCTATAAAATTCAAAACCATAGGTCTGGATCCCCAGAAGCAATTTCCACCCCAAAATTCAGCATTGTTTTCTACAATATAAGGTAGACATGTAAACCAAGCAGGACTCGAAAGGAAATTTCTAAAGCAACGTAGACAATCGGTTTCAAAAGGATTGTGGAAATGGATTGTTAAGTATTTAGCATAATAATTGTTATTTGCTAGTTATTTGTTAATTGCTCATCTTAACATAGGAAGTAAAAGAAAAGATATTATCAGATAACTAAATGATAAAGAAGCCGGCCCTCAATGTAGCCAGAAATATAAGACATAGATACCCTACAGTAATGGTGAAATCTGTGAGAAGGGACACTGAGTGGATCCTATGAAAGATTCAGACAAGAGTTCCAAAGGATGAGAAAACATTGATGATGTGCTAAGTGAAACTTTTCAGGGAGTACCTATATTGGTGAGAGTACAGATACACCAAATGCAAATATTATAATGAGTGCTTAAATAGGGTAAATTAAAAAAAATCCAGCATGCTACTGCCTTAGTGTGTCACAGAAGTGACCTTGGGCTCTGGAAGCTGATGGCAACAGAGCTGAAGTTCTGAAATGTTCGACCAAGCAGGAAAATTTTTATGTTTGCATCTAAGGACTTTTCTAGCTAAGTATATAAGGTGCAAAACTGGCTACCAGGTAGTGAATTATTTGTCAGTCACAGTAACTCATGATGACAGACAATTCATCCTTAAAGGGGCTATCATTTTAATCACTAAACCTAAGCTTAAAAAACTCACAAATCTTTCAAAATACTTTGAAGCATTTAAGTAATTTATTGGTTAAATTGCTGAATGATACATATGCACAAATATAATACACATACATATATATGTATCATATATGCATATAGTTTGTGACTACAAATGCTACAATATGACTAGAGTCTGGAAGGGAGAAGAAAAGGGAATAAGTATTAATATAGCACCTATTAGGTGCCAAGCCTTATGCTGAGCATTTTACTATCTCATTTAATCCTTACAACAACCCTAAGAGCTAGGTGCTATTATATCTTCATTTTACAATTAAGGAAACTGAAGCAAAAAGTTAAGTGAATTGTTGTTCAGTCATTTCAGTTATGTCTGACTCTTCATGACCCCATTTGGGGTCTTCTTGGCAAAGATACTGGAGTGGTTTGCCATTTTCCTCTCCAGCTCATTGTACAGATGAGAAAACTGAGGTAGGGTCACATAAGTAGTAAATGTCTGAGGCTGGATTTGAATTCAGTAGTTAATTTTAAAAGAGATCTCAAAGTTTTAGTTGTACATATGGTATTTATAAATCTACAGTTTAATATCATAGCCTAGTCAAAAAAGTCATTGCAATCTTGAGTTGCATTGAGAGACACAGTTTCTAGGAATGAGGAGGTGATGGTCCCACAGTGATCTGCTCTGATCAAATCATATCTTTAATATTGTTTTCAGTTCTGGGCGCTGTGTTTTAGGAGGCACATTGCCAATAGGGAGATCATATAGAACAGAGAAAGTAGGAGGTTAAAATGAGGACTGATTATCAGAACAGAGAATAATTTGGTTGAGTTAAACAAAAGGGGGCAGGGAGCAGGGAGAGGGGGGCAGGGAGCAGGGAGAGGGGAGCAGGGATGGGGAAAGGGGCTGGTTAATGGCTAACTTCAAATACATGAAGTGCTGTCATATGGAAAATGGAATAGATTTGCTCTGCTTTGCAGATTATGGGTAGAAGAAGCAAATATATATATATATAAAGGGAAAAAAACCCCTTCTAATCAATTACAGCTATCCTAAAATGACATAGATTATTTTATAAGGAAGTATATTCCTCTAGCTTCAAGCAAAAGCTGTATGGTCAGAGAACTTATTAGGTAAATTGTAGTGGAAATTATTTTCAGGTTTAGGATTGCCAGTGAAGGTTTTTCCAGCCCTGATCTTTTGTTTGCCTTCAACTCTGTAATATGATGGGATAGAGGTAGGGGTTGGGGGAGAGGTGAGCAGAATGACATAAAAAATATTAAAATAAATAAGTACATGTAATTTAAAAGGTATTATAGATGAAGAAAAAGAAGATGAAAGAGGATGATCCCAGATTGAAGACCCTAAATTTCATAAGGGCAGTGCAAGGGGTAGAAAGGAGATTGAGTTTTAGAGACACTTATGGAGCTAAAAACATAAAAGCAAGTAATATTGGTTATTGACCTTTTCCTAAGTTGGTTTTAGTAATATAAATATCATAATAAGAAGTCTTCATTCCCTTATGACAAAATTGAATTTTTATTTAACAAAGAATGGTAGAAGGTAAATCATACTGAATAATTGAATTATCCAATGTAGATGGATTTAATTCCCACATAAAAATAAAAATAATTATTAAATAAATTATAATATTTCAAAAATATGTCAGCTATAGGAAATATGTCTACTGTAAGAAACATACAGAATTAAATTGAAAGTATGAGCTAATATTTATCATGCTACAAACAACACAAAAAATCTAGAGTTGGATTGATAATATTTGGCAAAATCATATTCAAACCAGAAAGCAGTAAGGGATAACCAATTAAATCATGCTTAAAGACATAATTGAAAATGAGCATATTGATTTTGAAATCACATATAGCAAGTAGCATATGTAGTAGTGAAAGTTTTAAACAAAAAACTCACAGTACTACGCAAAGAAATTAAAGTGTTCTATTCCACTGTGAGGATATTATAAGGTAAATAAAAAATAGGAATATGAAAGAAATTAATGAGTTCAAGAATTCACTTAGTTGGATACAATATACACATGTTAAAATATAACTAGAAAAGGAGAAAACAGATTTTAATTTACACATGAAACAGCAAAAATGACCATTATTTTGGTCATAGAAATTTCCTAGATAAATTTAGAAAGAGTTAACTTTTAAATTATATATTTATCAACCAAGTTGTGATAGAACCAGAAGTTAGCAATAACACTATAGCCAAAAGTAGAAAACTAAGAATATCAAGACAAACCATTAAAAAAATTGATAAAGAGAAATTTATCCCTCTCAGATTTCAAAATATGTTACAAAGTGGTAATTATAAAAAATCTGTTATAGGGAAAATTGAATATACATACATACATTCATACATACATACATACATATATATATATATAAATATACAAACACATACGTATATGTGTATGTATCAGTGAAATGGGATAGAAGATCCCAAAATAGAATCAAATATTCAAATAATATCTTAACCATAATTAAAAATTCAAAACTTTGAAATATTTAAGAAGAAAATAACTAGGGATGATAGTGAAAGTTCATGTTTTCAGATTTCAAAAAATTTCCTTCACAAGTAAAAGATGGGTGAGAAATGACTAGAGGATTAAATACCTGACAAATATCTTAAGGATTTATTGCACTACAAACTAAACAACTAAACAGTTGCATCCAAGAAAGCTTTTTTTAGTCTTGGGCTGCATGAAGAAGGATATATTGTAGTATCCCTGACTAGGGAGGTAATAGATAGTTCCACCATATTCTACCTTGATCACACCACATCTGGGATTTTGTATCTACTTCTGGGCACCACATTTTAAGAAGGAAATTGATAAGTTTGAGCTTCTCCAAAGGGGAGGTGACCAGGATAATAAAGGGCCTCAAGTGCATGCCATATGATGACTGGATAAAGAAGCAGGGTTTTAGCTTGGAAAAGAAAAGACAGGAGGAGGCAATAGTTGTCTTCTTGAAAGTAGAAAGCAGAAATGGATAGAAATGGCAGTGGCAAATTTAGGCATGAAGGGAAAAGAAACACCTTCAGAATTAGGGCTTCCTTGCATAGGCTGTCCTGGGAAGTAGTAGGTTTGCCCTTAGTAGAGCTTTTCAAGCAAAGGCCGGAAGGCCCTTTGTCAATTACATTATAGAGGAAATCTTTGTTTAGGAATGGGTTGGCCAAAACCACCTTCAAAGTCCCTTCTGGTTCTGTGATTCTGTGTAATGTACTTTTGTGTATTTCAATCTATGATTAATTTCATATGTGGAAGAATACAATAAAAGCAACATGGTATCATGCAAATTAGTCAAACATCTGACAATTTTTAATAAATTAAGACTTAACAGACAGTCACATTTGAACTTTTTGTACTTCATTTTGTGTTGTGGACCTCATCTTCTTATGTCTCTCTTCAGGACTCACACAAGGATAAGCAATAATACTTTGCCTAAATGGACAAATATGATAGACATCGAAAAACTATGTAACTTTTACCCAGACGAGATAAAATATTAGTGTAATTTTCAGAACTTCTAGCAAGTGAAATAGGTGCCACAGTGGAGAGAATGCTAGGTCTGAAATGAGGATGACTTGAGTTCAAATTTGGCCTCAGACATTCACTGGCTATGTGATCCTGGACAAGTCACTTAACCTTAGTTTACCTTGTTTCTTCATCTGTAAAATGGGAAAAATAGCGGTACTTTCCTCAAAGGGTTGTTGTCAGGATCATATGAGATAATATTTGCAAATATAAGTGTTAGCTATAATTATATTTTTATTTGCTACTGTAGCTTCATTAATTTTTGAAATATTTATCAGAAATTAAAAATATAAAAAATTGTTGATAAAAGTCTTATACGATTGCAATCAATTGTTGATGAAGGTATTCATATTAGCTTTTGTATCTCCTTGTCGCCAAACAATTGTTTGGGTTAATAGCTTTTGTTATTTTTGACATTCAATAAGGCACTGACAATTCCAGTTCCTTACTTTAATGGTCTGTGATTTCATGCAACATCAGCATTGCTCCTTTAAGTAATGGAAAGAGTACTAACCTAGGAGTGTAAAGATCTGAATTCTAAACCCAGGTCTGTCACTAACTGTGTAATCTTGGGAAAGTCAATTCATCTCTTTGAGCCTCAATTTCCTTAACTATAAACTAAATGGTTTCTTCCACCTCTAACATTTTAAGGCTTCCTTCTTTTCCCCCTTGATCACTTTTTTCCTCTATCCCCATCTATTTCATTCATTTTCTCTGACTCTCTCTATGACCCTGGGTACTTCCCAGGTGTACTACATAATCTTCTACTAGCTACTTCCATCCCTGGAAGCTTAAGTAGGACTAACGGATTCCAGACTCTGGACCAGTTGTTTTGACCATATCACCACATTGGGAGTTAGTTCTTGGTGGTTGAAGGATCATCCTAGACAGTAACACATATGAGAGTATGTGAGTGAAGGCGGAAGACAATTATTTGAAGACTTTGTTCACCTCAAACTTTGGGCCAAATTAAATGTTTACTTTGATGGTGTGATTAACTTGCTTAGAAGGGTCAAATTGGTTGTATGTAATTTTATTCCAATCTATTCAAACATGCCTGACCATCTATAAATCAATTATGAAAGATAAGGGACATTACTGCAGTTTTTATTGGAGATTTTGATTCTTTTATTTTCCACTGCTACATCTGCTAAAAAAATGTAGCAAAGGAATTTACCACAGAAAGGGTAGCAAACAAAAAAATGTTATAATAACATTTCTACACATTGCTCAAGCCTTCTAAAGTTACAATTACGAGTTCATGCAGTGTTAACAACTGGTTTTCATTTAGTTCCATTTTATGAATTCAAATAGGAATTGATAGAATGAGCACATCTAATACTCAGTCTAAATGAGAGCCATCTTTCCAAAATACACTATGCTTCTACTTGAAGGTTATATTTAATTGCCGATATTTATGTAGTGGTTCAAGAGTTTCAGAGGACTTTACAAATGTTATCCTTTTTTATTATGTGTAATATATAGATTATGTTTAATTACATAAGACAAATTTGGAGTCAGTTAATTATTCAATAAGTCAGATGTAGTCAGAATCTTAGATTTAGAGGTAGAACTGGCTTTTGAGACCATTGAATCTAAGACCATCATCTAGCAATTAAAGAAACTGAGGCAAAGAGACTCATTCCACTGTCACTGATTGTAATACCCCTCTAATTTAGTACTTTATCTCTGAGGGTTGCTATGGTTGAAATAAAATGTTATTTTCTTTCTCTCTCTCTCCACATACATGTATACATATAGACACACATACACATACACATACATACACACACACACATAATTTGAGGATTGGCTGAAGGTAGATTAAAATTGGTATATAATATTGACAATAAATAGAGATAGAAAGATAGATATAAATATAAGGGAAATAAGAAAGGAGAGGAAAGGAGAGATGGTTGATATATAGACTATTCCTAGACCTTGATAGATATAGTTATAGATATAGATGTAGATAAAAAATTATAGATACCATCCCTACACCCACATTTGAAACTTATGAACCATAAGCCATAGCTTGTGCTCAGTTTGCATAGGACATGGTCACCTTGACCCCATAAAAAGCATCAGAAATGAATTTTAGTGGATGTAGCAAAAGCTTAATAAATATTCATAGTACTCAACTTTGAAAGTTTGCAACTTGGGACTTTCAAGTTTGTACATTGGACTATAGACATAAGGATTGCCAATACTCTGGTCTTTACTTTTTCATGACCTAAGAAGAGAGAATATGTGCATATGTGTGTATATTTAAATGGTACCAATTTCACAGACCTGTACACACAGACACAAAGTCAGATTCTGTCTAGGTGTCTTGCAGCAACTCAAGCATTTAGAGAGGCCCTATAAATCATACTGACCCTTAATATGCCACGTAAGATACTTCAGCCAGAATGCAGAGCAGCTACTCTCACACTCAAGTAGCTGATGGCATATTTCCTTCCAAATGGAAAAAAGAAAATAGATTTAACATATGTATACTTAAATGAATATTCATAGATTTAATATCTATTGGATGATCTGATAGACCTAGATTGTGAGAATGTTTTATTTTAATAGCGTTCAATAAATATATTGCTGAAGCCTAGGAATTTATTTGCATAGCAGCAACTTAACATTTGCATGAAGAACCATGGTATCCATTTTAGAGCTGTTAGGAGAGTAGGTTAAAACGGGCCAAAGTGAGTTGGCAAAGTCATCATATAAATATCAATCAAATATGACAATATGTTTTTTATAAATAACCAAGATCTCATGTTTCCATAAATCCCAAGGCCATGATAGCAGGACAGCTTACACACTAAGCACTTGAATCCCTTTTTCCTGCTTAGTAGCTGTTTTCCTTCATTTGAGAACCTCTGCCATTCAGCTTTCAATTGCTGCCCACTATTTTATTGGTAAAGCACTAAGCTCTGAGAATGTCTGAATCTTTTTTTCCAAAGGCTTTAACAAAATAGCCAAATGAGTTGCTTAGATTTCATTTTTATTTTTACCATGAACTCTCCTTTTAGCTCCAAAATAACACCATCTTTTTCTAAAGAGAAACACAACTAAGCATTTAGAATGATTCTTTTGCAACCCAGAGACAAAATCAGTGCACAGAAGAAGAGTACTAGAGTAAAGTAAAGAACAAAAAACTTAAACAATGGAATGGATAGAACAGAATCACACAAATTAGAATCTGTGCAAGTCAGCCTATTTTGGGTAAATATGATATACTTTATCATCACCAAAAGTTAGTCAAGCTTTCAAAATTAACTTAAAAGCTGAGTCCAATAAATTATTTTGATTTTTATAAAGAATCTATGTTATCGAATCCAGCATATTTCAGAGGAAAGAACCACAGATTTGGAGTCACAGACTCTATCCATTTTTCTCCAAATGAAAATAGAGAGACAAAGGGAAGTGCCATTTCTAAGGATGCTAATAAAATCATAGTATCATAGGTTTTGATGTGGAAGGCACCTTAAAAGTTTTCTAGTGCAATCCTTTCATTTTCCAGATGAAGTGGCTGAGGCTCAGAGATGGGAAGTGATTAGCTTAAGGATGTTCATTAAGCAACTTTCCAAATGGCACTTCCCCTTAACCTTCTGTTTTCATTTGTAGGAAAATGGATAGGAAACTACTTCAGGTAAATTTCTTTCAGGAAAGTTATCTCCATCCTACCTTTCACTTAATTGCCTTGTTGCTGCTACTTTTCATTCACAGCAAGATCTTTTGCTCTTAAAATGTGATTACTGTGTTAAAGTCCTGGCCTGTGTAAATCAGACAGAAAGGCTCTCTAGCATCATAATGATTTACAAATGTGGTTAGCATTAATGAAACTTGTAAATTAAAAAAATAAAAATTCCTATAGCTAAAAGGGGAAAAGTCTTATTTAACCAGCTCAGTGTTTCTGAGAAGGAAGGGGATGATCCCAGGATGTTGACTACTTTAGCATATGAAATGTTTAGTATTGTTATTTAATGCCAGTACAAAGTATACTTTTAATATATAAAAGACCTTCAAATAAGTCTATTTGGAGGGAGAGGGGGAGAGAGAGAGAGAGAGAGAGAGAGAGAGAGAGAGAGAGAGAGAGA
>NW_020954569.1:25738938-25743338 GCF_900497805.2 Vombatus ursinus
GAGAGAGAGAGAGAGAGAGAGAGAGAGAGAGAGAGAGAGAGAGAGAATAGCCATTCTATTCATTGTCTAACGTCCTTATCAAATAACATTAATTCAACTGCCTTAACTTAAACACACACAGATACACAGTTATGCTAGGCAACAAAACTCCCACCATTGAACAAAAAAAAAAAGACTCATGACTTAAATAATCAGTGAAGAACAAAGTGTAAGTAGGAGAAGCTGAAAAGAAGAAAATTTAAATTTAAATACAACATAGGGGAAAATCCCCATACTTGCAATTGGCCCAAAGTGTAATTAGTTGCCACAAGAAGTAATGAATTAACCCTTGCTTGAAGTCTTCAAACAAAGTCTGGATGACCATTTATGGGATCTGTTGTAGAGGGGACCTTTGTTCAAATAGGAATTTGTCAAGATAGGTTATGAGATTCTTTCCAACCCTGAGACTATTCACTTCAAGACAAAAGATGAAAGCTAGATGTATATTAAATAGAAAATGGACTAATTTTAGTTTTCCTTCTGATGTGTATCAGAATAAAACTATTCATGAGAAGCAAATGATAAAGAAAAGTATTTAAGCCAGAGTTGTAATGGCCTTGTGAGAGAATTAGCAAGTATATTTGTTTAACATATATATATACATATATACATATATATGCATATATATATATATAATCCAGTAACCAGAAATCTTCCCCTTTGCACTTAAAATGTTCAAATAAATCTTTCTAGAGCCCCTCAAAATGTAGTATCTGAGACAGTATCGAGAGTATTACAAAATGTAAAATAGATAATTTTGATTATATAAAAAGTTTTTGATCATATAAATCAAAAAAGTTTTTGCACAAACAAAACCAATGCAACCAAAATTATAAGGAAAGCAGACAACTGGGGGAAATTTTTGCAACAAGTAACTTAGATAAAGGCCTCATTTCTCAAATATATAGAGAACTTAATCAAATTTATAAAAATACAAGTCATTCCTCAATTGATAAATGGTCAAAGAATATGAACTGATAGTTTTCAGATGAAGAACTCAAAGCTATCTATAGTCATATGAAAAATGCTCTAAATCACTATTGATTAGAGAAATATAAATTAAAACAACTCTGAGGTACCACTTACATAGGATGTTGGAGATATGGGATACTAATGCACTGCTAGTGGAGTTGTGAACTGATCCAATCATTCTGGAGAGTAATTTGGAAAGATGCTTAAAGGGCTATAAAACTGTATATATCCTTTGATCCAGTAATACCATTGCTAGGTCTATATCCCAAAGATATGGGAAAAAAAGAGAAAAAGGATCTATTTGTACAAAAATATTTACAGCAGCTCTTTTTGTGGTGGCTAAGAATTGGAAATCGAAGGGATGTCCATCAATTGGGGAACAGTTAAACAAAGTGATATGATTGTAACTGAATATTATTGTGCCATAAGAAATGACAAGAAGGATGATTTCAGAAAAAAACTGGAAAGACTTACATGAACTGATGCATAGTGAAGTGAACAGAACCAAGAGAACATTATACATAGTGACAGCAGTATTGTTCGATGAAGAACTGTGAATGACAGCTATTCCCAGCAATACAATGATCCAAGACAATCACAAAGGATTGTGATTAAATATAATGATAAAACACATTATCTGCCTCCAGAAAAAGAGCTGATATTGATTGAATACAGCCTGAATCATGCTATTTTTCACTTTTTCTTTCTTTTTTTTCTTTTATTTGAGTCTTATACAAAATGACTTACATGGAAATATTTTACATAATTACACATGTATAACCTATATCTGATTGCTTTCTATGTCAGGGAAGAGGGAGAGGAGTAAGGGAGGGATAGAATTTGGAACTCAAAACTTTAAATAAAAATGTTTTAAAAATGTAATATCTGTTATTCTTCCCGAATTCTTTGTATCCATTAATGGTACCATCATTCTTGCAGTCACCCAGACTTAAAATGCAGTCATTTTTTATTCTTTTCACACATCCAATCAGCTGCCAAAGCTTGGCAGTTCTACCTCTATAACTTTCCATTTGTCTCCTTTTCATTTATACTGATCAACACCATCCTAGCTCAGGTCCATGTTATCATATCTGACCTGCCATACTTCTTACTTGAACTATCACAATGCCTTCCTAAATGCCCTTCTCTCCTCTAGTCTCTCCCCTCTCCAACTCATCCCTCACAGAGCTACCAAAGTAACTGTTCTAATGCATAGGTCTTCACTACCATACTCAAAAAGATTCAAGAGTCTCACTATTTCCTAGTTAATGAAGTACAAATTCCTCATCCTGGCATTCAAAGTCTTCACAAATCTGGGCCCAGTCTACATCTTCATTTTAAAGAACTGTCTTTCATCCATTCTGTATTCCAGCTAAAATTCCATACCTGCTATTGTCCAATTCATCTTTCTTGCCTCCATTAATTTTTGCATGCTATCTCCAATGCCTGAAAAAAGAAATCTTCACCTACACATACATGTCTGAACACACATATATACACATACCATTTGAACTCCTTTTCATCTTTAAAGGACCATCTAAGGTGTCATATTCTCTTATGTAGGTTACTCTTTTGCCCCAGCTAAAAGTGATTCCCTTCCTTCTTAAATTTCTCATGTCTCTGCTTGACTTTTTTCCATGTACTTATATTGCAAGTTGTGATATAGTTTTCTGTGTTTAGGCCTCTTCAGCTGAGACTATATAATTATATTTCATGTCCAATACATAGTACAGTTCCTTGTGTACTTAAGTATTTAAATGCTTGTTAAATGAAATTGAATTCTTAATTATTGGTATAAGATGGATAAATTATTTTATTGATATAAGATAATGGATGGCAGTGTGGTTTAGGAAAGTTATTTCTCTCCAGATAGCACTTTCATTTTCCAAATGAAGAGGCTGGGCTAAGTGACCTTTAAGATCCATTCATCTCTGAAATTCTATGGTTCAGTGGTTCTACTACACACTTATGATGGGTAGGATATTCTGTTTGAATTGATCTCCTAGTCATCACAAGGGCATTGTGTTCATTCATAAACACTCTCTATCTCCTGGTTAGTCCTTTATCGAACAGTCCCTATCTACGATGACTTCATAGGTTAATGGTAAAGTTTGTGCCTTTGGAATGGAGATCCAACCCATGATCCTATATTCCAGAACAAATCTATGTCTTCCAGGAGTATCAATTCTATTTGCAACAAGCTATGTGAATACTGTATTCTTAATTCAGACTTACATTAGTAAAATAAACAAAGCAATGAATCCATTAGCAGGTACTTGCGAACATCCAAGTCTTTGAGAACTCAGCCATGAATATTTCAAAGGCAGAGAAAGACGACAAAATTGATTCCCATTTGTGCTAATGTTGGTTTATGAGGCATAACTGATCAGGACCAATAGTTCTAATAGCTTTGAATGGCCCCAAATGGTGTTCTACCTCTCCATCTGTCTGAAGACACAGATATGTTCTGGTAACTTTCACATCCCCTCTAAATAGGGATAAAAGTAGAGGAAAGGCCGTCTTAAGGGAACTTAAAACAATGGTCAAATAATGAACTGAAGAAAAAAGGAGATAATCATGAATATTCTCATCATATCATTTGGAATCTCCTATTTTTTTCTGAAGAAAAAAATCAGAACCATCTATTTTATGTTTATAATAATACTGCTAACATTGATATACTGTTTTAAGATTTACAAAGTATACATATATATGTATGTATAAACACATACATATATACATTTGAAACTCACAATAACCCTGTGAGGCAGGTTCTATTACTGTCAACATTTGCAAATAAAAAACTAAGGCAGAGAGAATATAAGTGATTTGCCATGGTCTACTTCCTTAAAAAAAAGAATAGTAAACTGAGGTAAAATTGAACTCATGTGTCCTGACTCTAAGTCCAGCTCTCCTTACACTACATCAGTCAGCTACACAGAAATATATTGGGCAAATATCTATAGGGAAGATGGGTGGAAAAACCCTGGGTAGGGAGAAGCAGAGGGGAATAATCAGAGGTGGGAATCAATGATAGCAAAAGCAGTTTTGTGTTTGATTTCATTTGAATTTAGTACTTCCTCTCCTAGTTTATAATCTGATGTTTCACAAAGAACATGTTATACTGTTCTATAAACTAGCTGAGGGGTAAGAAGAATGAACTGTAGGAATCAGAACTAAGGATCAAATACTGGTCTCTCTTATGCAGAAGCAATTTCTTGCACTTGCTATTTCACATCAGCTACCTATAAAAGAGAATCCCTTGCTTTAAAAATGGGAAAGATTATAAAGATGAACTGTTGGTTTTTCTTAAAGAAATATAGTCCAGGGGTAGCAAGGGGGTGCAGTAGATAGAACATTGGCCCTGACATCAGGAGGACCTGAGTTCA
>NW_020954569.1:25743438-25763491 GCF_900497805.2 Vombatus ursinus
CTTAATGGACTCATACCTTCCTCTAATTCAACCAGACCCCTTATATCTGGAGGAAAGAGAAAAGACATTACACTTTTCTCCAGATGGGAGGAGTAAAAAGAGAATGAGGAAATGGAAGAGGAAAAGAAAGAGGAAGAAAAAAGAGGACAAACAGGAGGTGGGAGAAAGGGGAGGAGGAAAAGAAGGAGGAAGAGAAGGAGAGGACAAGGAGAAACAACTGTGGCCAAATAGTCTTTATATTATTTCTCCTTATGTTAACCCAGTAAAGGCTTTAACTTTAAAAATAAATTTCAGCCAACAAATTATCAATACATTTCACTTTATTAATAATAAAAAAATCTTATCTAAGAATTGAAATAAATACTACAAACTGGATATTATATTATTCAAAATTGACTCTCATATGAGGCAAGCTTCAGACTAGATCACCGTCATACATAGTATGTAGAGATGTTGTAGTATATAGAGCTGAAGAGATCAATATTGATCAACCAATCAATACCACATTATTTCTTCATTTATACTCTAGAGCTACTGAATAGACTAACACTGCACACTCTGTTGCTCCAATGTTTAAACAGCTCCAATGTTTCAGCCTTTAACATTGACCTGACCTGAAGAATTCCAATGTTCTCTTCTTGGTAGGATTGTCAGATCCCTCTCACTTAATATGGACCAAGAAGAAAAAGAGTGTGCATTTTCCCCCCCTAAACCTGTTATTTCATTGGTGTAGGGAGTTCCTGGTAACGAATTTCTTCTACCACTGCAGACCAGTGCCTGCTCTGCAATTTGGAGCCATGATCCTTTGAGGTTAAACAACTTGCCCAGGGTCACACAACCAGAAATGTAGCAGAGGAGGACTTGAAGTCAGATCCTATTTATCTTACTAGAGATTAAATAGTGTTGTGCTATGGGAGAATAAAAATGATGGGTGGGCTTTGTTTCACATCACAACAAAAATTAAAAAGGAAGGGGCAGGAGGAGCCATAATTTACTTTTTCTGAGACAAACAATGTGGTGGAACAAAAGTGTTAAATCCTTTTATTTTTCATATCTTTGTACTCTGATAAAGATCACAGTTTTTTGAAGAGACCTGGGAGGTTATCTAGTGATTCTAGTCTAATCCATTTACTTTAGTGGCAAGGAAACTGAGGCTCAAAGATTAGTTACTTGCCTGAAGTAATACAGCTAGTCAACACATAAGTAGGAAGACAGAATCTAGTACCTTTGCATACAGCTGGTGCTTAAAAACGTTGCTGGTTTTTTTTTAATCATTGATGAACCAGGACTAAAATAGAGATCTACTACCTTATGGTTTTGAATTCTTTTCACTATACCACACTGTCTCCCAATGTACAGATTATACTTCAAACCTTGAAAAAAAAACATTTAAAAAGAGATGGGAAAATGCATAATTTTTGCTACTGGTAGCGTGGACACTTAAAGGACTTTTTTGGGGAGGAAGTGGGTGTGTGTGTGTTTGTGTGAAAGTCAAATGCTTAGTATTTGTAATCAGCACAATAATTTAATTTAGTATAATAATTTAAAAAAATTAAAGTGAATATTATACAGCTCTATAGAGAAAAGTCACAGTTCATGCTTACAAAACAGGACTATTATTCCTATTTCCCTACCTCTTTAGTCTATCAATGTATCTCTGTGAAAAAGTAAGGAGCTGATAAACTGAACACAATGTATTGCTACAGCCAAAAACCAGAGTTGCCTCTCAAAGTTCCCATTGGTTCTCTTTAACCAGCCCAGCACAAAAGAGGTTTTTTTCTATAAAATCTACACAGTGTATCTAAATCTGATTCCAGTAAAATTTCACTTTAGCTGAAGTGAAAATGCAGAGGTAGCATTTACGGATAACAGCTGGAGAACATTAGTTCCCTGTCTCTCCTTTTTTTCCCCCTAGGGTTGAAAATTCTGCTGTTCAGACAGGAAGCAGTCATATACCACACACTGTATGATAGGAGAATTCTGGGATACAAGAACAAGTTGCCGAGGATGGGGAGGAGTGAATAAGAATTTCACTAAAGAACTTGCAACTCTCTCGTTGTAACTACCTTTCTCTTAGTCACTATATCTCACTGATGGTATTAAAATACAGTATATACATTCTGTCTTCTTTCCCAAACTTTAGTTTTGTAAAACTTTAAAATTTGCTAATGTCAAGAAAATGCTTGTTCATTTATTTTTCTGCAGTCTTTATAAAAAAGATATTTATGATATTACAGGGCATAACCAGTATTCACCAAGATATATTTGCTACCTTCCCCCAACCATTTACTCTCTAAAAAAGTCAATTTTGCAAATCCCTTAAAAAAATAAAGTCTCAAGTGACCCTCCAAGGGGAAAAGAAAGCCATCTCTTCCCAACTCACTTTTTCACTCGTGCAAAAAAACAAAAGAAAAAAATTAAAAAGAAAGCAATATGAGAAAACTTGAAGTTTTATGGATATTTAGAAAATAAAGACTTTTAATTAGAGGTGGTCCTTAGTATAGGTTAAACTAAAATCTAACAAGCCTGATGAGAAGCAAAGTAGCAAAGTAGCAGGGCCTGAGTGGACACACACACACCCACACACACCAAACATACATTCTGCAGTTACAATGGAAGAGGACACGATAGGCATTTACCAAATAGCATGATCCTGGTTACAAGCTTCAGTACCCAGCAAGTTTGTGTGCACTCAGTCTCAGTTTCTAATAGGCTGTCCTACGAGAGAGGGGTGATGTGAAACTGACCGCTTTGCCAGGCCAAGTTTACCAGAGGCAGACCTAAGAGGCCTTTTGAAAGTTTGTAAACGTACTTTACAGACAAAATGAGGAGGGGATGCTTGCCGTTAATCTCTTATACGACCAATCACCATTTTTAAGGAGAAAGGAAACACACACACACACACACACACACACACACACGCACGCACCACATCCATCCTCCATTAAGTAGAGGAGGAGTTTTAAGTTTATCCCAATTTGCAAGTTTCCACTTGACAGGCAATATTTCTATGCAATTTCCATCCCTCCATAACAGATGGTCCGTTGCCAGTCGAGTCCTGAGAGAGCAGACAAAACATTCACACATTCTTCCTTGCACAGGACTGATGGTTGGTCATTTTTTAAAAGCAATCAGGATAAGGGGCAGTTAAAAGAAAATGAGAAAAAAAAAACAACTTCACCACTACAAAAGAGTTCAGCGGACTGTTCCACACAGACTTAGGAAGTTTTCACTGTGTTCTTAACAACAAACAAAAAGCCGGCATGTCAAGGAATAGGGCATCAATTGCTGCCTGGGCCAAGCTGGGCCAAGCAGGAGGTTACCAAAGTGTTCAGAAATAGCGTAGAGATAAAACTTCATAAATTCTAATGACAATCCAGGAAGTGCCTTAAGGAAAACCCGCTGTGACAGCGGTAAAGGTATGAATCATAAAAGAAGGAAAGAATTCCTCTGGGAACTTAACTAATTGCTCCCTTCCCCCCACCCTCGCCTCGTTTTTTTTTTTTTCCTGGTAAAGGGGAAAAGGTAACGTTCCCAAGTACATTATGCAGCGAGCCAAATCAAAGAGAAAAAGGGCTGAACTTTCCATCCCGAGAAGGGAAGGGGCGGAAGAGAAGAAAAAGGGAGGAGGAGAGGAGGGAGAGGCAGAGGAGGCGGAGTGAGCTCAAGTCCTGTACAGTTAGTAGATGGATTAATCTCACTCACCCTCACTGCCGTACTGTTTGCCATTGTTTGCTCCCATCCTGCAGGCTTCATACTCGCCTTCTTCCCACACACACCATGTCTAACCAGCCAAGACGGGGCTCTTAGGCAACCGGGGTTGAGGAAAGCGGGCGAGTGAATCCTCCTATCCCGGACGATTACTTTGACATACTTCAGAACCCCTAAACAAGGACCATCTCCGCGAACGCAATGCGCCCCCCTCGTCCTGGTTCTCCAAATGGGCTTCTCTCCCCCACGCCTTTCAAATTTTTTTTTCTTTTTTTTGGCAGGAAGGGTAACCCGAGGGGCCGCAGCTCCACTTAATCCACACGCCGGGTCAGGCAGCGGTACTAGGGCAATCCATAGGTGCAGCTTCCAACATCCCAGGACCAGGCAAGAATGGGCATCCCCTCCGGGTCCCCATCCGCGCCCTAGGGCTCCAGAGGCGAAGGGAGGAGGAGCTGCCTGGCTGCTTCGGTCCAAGCGCTCCCGATCCACTTCTTCCTAAGGGAAAGTGCCGCTGCAAGCCACTTGTTGCTGGTTCCCAGAGAGGAGACCCACGGCCCTACGCTGCTCTCCAGTGGCTCAGACTTTTGTTAGCACCAGGCGCCTCCTCTCTTTCTGTGTCAATCACAGCGGGAGCCGGGGCGAGGGGTGACTGGAGGAGGGAGCCGAGTCTGGAGAGACAGCCTTTTAAAGGAGCCGCGAGTTATTAGCTCCCTGCCTTGGCTAGAAGCTTGGGAGTACTCAGCTTTTAACAGACTCCTCTTAAGGACCTGCAACCTTTTGGGAGAAGGGATAGTTGGACTGATTTTGCTTTATTATTATTTTGTGGTCTTGACTACTTAGTTGTAAAAGAAGCTTTTAGGTAAGCATTTGAAGTAATATACACCTATTTATATAATGGGTACACGGAGAGAGTGAGACTGGTGACTACACAGCCCTCCTCACTTAAAGCCCGTTCACTTGCAAGTCTTGGCATCACCTTCCTGTTGTCAAGGTTCTCTTCAAGAAGGAAGAACAAACAACAACAACAACAACATTATATATTTCACCTGTGGATGGATCAATTATCTCCTGGACAGTTATTTTATGGATCAGGTCTCTTCCACTGGGCAGGCAGTAGCCACTCTATGTAACTTGTCCATGTGTTCTCCACAAAAGTAGAACGCAATTAGATTTAGAACAGAAAGGGATATTATCTCTATAATTCCGTCTAGTTCTTTGACTTTTCAGGTGTGACAATTGACGCTCGTAGAAATAAAAAGATGGAAAGATACAATGGAAAATCCCGTCTCCAGACTTGGTGACTTAGGTTCAGATATGCCTCTGGATGCTATTACAAACTTTTCGTAGTCTTATACAACCTGGGCCTTAATTTCCTGATTTATAAAATAAGAGAGTTGGTCTAGATAACTTCTGAAGTTTTTTAAAATCTTGAAGTAAAACCACTCATCAGTAAGACTCAACCCGGATCATCTGGGTCTGGACCCAGCACTTTTTCCTACACATTGAGGAGGAATCTATGGACACAAAGGGACGGTTTGGTGCTGGATCTGCAGTTAGATGACCTGGGCTAAGGGCCTTACTGATTAGTAGTGTTACCTCACACAGCTGCCTCTTTCTATTCTCCTAGAGATCTGAGGAGAGGGTGGACTTTCCTCTAAATCACTTAACATATTTAAAATAAATATTTGTATGTCGATCTTATTCAGTTTGTCATCACCCGATAGCCTATCCTAAGAATTTTCCTGTGGTAACCCCATTTTTTAAGGGATGGACATTTAAAGAAAAGAAGATTGGAAGGTAGAAAGAATATAGGGAAAGTTAGAAGGGAGTCATAGGAGAGCCAAAGAAGTTCTTCTCCACCCTTCTAAAGTATGTTTCCTGGCTCTGAACTTTCAATAGCTTCCTAGCCAGGAAATGCATTTTCCCCCCTCCTTACTCAGATTTTTTTTTTCCCTTGAAGTTTGCATTATCCTTTGTTTAATGTATGACAACTGATATTTAAAATTAACATGAGTTTCCAGAGCTATAAAACTGCCAGATATTTCTAACACACAAAAAAAAAATCTCCATGGCGATCATTGGACTCCAATACTCCTCAAATGAATCTAAAAAGTTTGGAATGTTAAAATACCTATTTGTTGATTCAATATTATGTATTTAAAATGCATGAAATAAGCCCTCAATAGATTTGTTATTTTAGGGTTACCTTTACATGGAGAAGCCCCTAGTAAATATATTCACGTAAAGTTTCAGATATTTCAGGTGAAGATAGAGTTATATGAATTCCAGTGAAGATTCTAAAAGAGCAAAAGGAGAATGATGTTTTAACAGAGTCTTACAATATTTGTTTTTAAATGTTGGACAAAAGCATGTGATATTTGCTTTATTATTTAAAGAACATTTTGCACTTAAACAATACATATTTATACTGTAGGACTATGTGACCCTCTCAGCTCTTAAGCTCTGATGCTACAATCTGATTTTTCTGTACAATTTCCTTTAATTGAAATAACATTTTTCATTGCATTTTTATTGATCCTATACTTTTTTATTCCAGTATTTATTGTAATTGATTCTTAGTCAGAAACATTTTTTTTGTTGTTGCAATTACCATAGGCCTGGGACTGTGATAAGCACTGGGCATAGTAAGATAGGGGAAGGCAGTCACTGCCCTCAAGGAGCTCCCGTTTGACTGTAGGAGATAACATGTAAATTACTAGGTACATACAAGATATAAACAGTACATAGAAAGTAAACTCAGAGATGAAGACATTAGAAGCTGGGGAGGAAGGAGTGGACTGAAAAAGACTTCTTTCAGAAGGATATGAACTGATTTTTGAAAGAGACTGGGGAAACTGAGGCAAAGGTGAGTAGGGGAAGCATTCTAGGCATTGGAAACAGCCAATGCAAAGAATGGAGAGGGGAGATGGAATATTGTGTGAGAGAAACAACAAATGGACCAGCATAACTTAATTGTAGAATGAATTGAGAGGAATAAAGTGTGAGACTGGAAAGGCTGGAAAGAGTCAAGTTATGAAGGGCTTTCAATGCCAAACAGAAGACTCTGTATTTGACCCTAGAGATTATAAGAAGCCATCAGAGTTAATTGAGGGGAAGGACACAGTCAGAGATCAGACCTCTTCTTTAGGGAGAAGCTTCTTTGGCAGCTGAATGGAAGATGGATAGGCATTGGGGAGAAATTGGTTAGAAATCCATTAAGGAATAGAGGTAAGAGGTAATTAAAGCTCAAATTAAGCTGTTTCTATGATTATTTTAGTTCATATGCCTATATATTCTAGATAGTAAGCCTCTGAGGTGAATCATGTTCTTTTCATCTCTTTCTCACCTTCAGTTCATAGCACAGTTATTCACTTTATTCACTCATAGTAAAGTGCTAGGTGAGGTTCTTTTGAGGGAAAAGGTGACTACTAACTAGGGTAGAGTAGGGAAGCCTTTCCAGAGAAAGTGACATTTGGGTTGTACTTTAAAAGATGGGTAGGAATTCAATAGACCAAGACAAGGAAGAAATTTTGGGCACAGAGGAAAGCATAAACAAAGGCATAGAGCCAGGCAGGAAAAACAAAGTACATTTTTGGGTAACAAAAAATAACCCAGTTAAATTGTAATGATGATGATAATGATGATAATAATAATAATAAACTGCAACCATTTATAAAGTATTCACTATGTGCCAAGCACTGTCCTAATCACTTTATAATTATTATCTCATTTGGTTTTCCCAATGATCTTGCTATTATTATCCCCATTTTACATATGAGGAAACTGAGGCAAACAGAGGTTAAATGATTTGCCCATTGTCACATAGCTAGTAAGTATCTGAGGCTGGATTTGAAATCAGGTTTTCCTTTCTCTGGGTTCCACATTCTATCCATTGTGATTTAAGACTAGGCCAGTGATTGTGGAAAGTCTTGAATGTAGACAAAGAAAGGAATTAGAACTTTACCCAGTAGGCAATAGAGAATCTCTGAAGAAAATTTTTAAGCCTTGTAGTAAGAAAAATAGATCTATAAGACACACAGTGATCTGATATTTATTACTGGGAGACAAGGACAATAAAAATGTAAATACACACACACATACATATTATATATATATATATATATATATATATGCTATCTTCACTGTTTAGTCTATTGAACTGGTTCCTACTACATCAGATGATTAACTATTCAATGCATTTTATGGCCATTATAAGAGAATATGACTAACTCTGACTGACTTTCTAGGTCAAAGACAAATTGTAACTTGGGATACAAAATGAAAGTCAGAAAAGAGGAAGAAGTGGGTGAATTTTAGTAAATTTTAGAGATTAATGTAAGTAATCTAATCTGAATTTAACTATTGAGAATAATTTATTAGATATTACCAAATTTCCAAAGAGTATGAAAAGACAATGCTAGCATTATATCCGAAATCTTCAAGTGATGCAAAACATTTATTTTAGCTAAAAAAACTAGTTTTCTTCTGGTTCTGGTTCTTTCTCTAAGTCCCAAATATTCCATCCAAACAGCTATCAACAAGTAATTTGATTTTTGTATTTTACCTTTGTACTCTCCCTGTTCGTTTTGTAGTGGAACATAAACAACCAAAATTACTAGAAAAGATGGCATCTTAATAGCAAACAAAATGCAGTTAAGCAGTGCTGGATAATAAAGGACAGTTTATAATTAGTCAAATAGCCTAATATAGTTTAAAGTTGTGCCACATATTTTAAAATAAATTATTTTCACATCCCTAAGATATTTTCATTTATCTTTCCTTAACAACATTTACAAACATTCCAAGACATATACATATATTATATATATATATATATGTATATATATTTGCATTTTTCTTACACACATTTATCAGCCTTCCAATTCCATCCCCCAACAAAACCATTATACCCTTAAAACATTCCTCTTTGCAGGTAGGTTAGTCACTGAAAATTGAATACCAGAATAAGAAGTAACATTCGAGGTTGTTTTATTTCTAACCCATTCTTGAACAAAATTCCATGCTACAACATCTGCAACTAGTCATCCAACCTCTGGGAAAACTCCCCATATTGCTCAAGGGAGTTAAATCTACTTTTGGATAGTTCCAATTGCTAGAATGTTTTACCTTACATCAAATCTAAATTAGTGTATTTGCACTTTCCACCTTTTATTCCTGTTTGTGCTTTTGGGGCCAATCAACACTGCCTATATGGTGGGGGGAATGGGATTCAAAACAAACTGAAACACTGGAACTCTTTGAAATATATCTAGTTGAAATTCAAGGTGAAGTCACAAGGTTGTGATAAGCAAGGTTTTGTTTTATTTTAAAGGGAATAAATCCTTTATAAGACACTTATAAGATATTAAGATTTCCAGACTTTGATTAGCTAGAAATAAAAATAGAGAAATAGAGAACCAGCTCCTATTTTGGGAAAGGGTTGTATGATCCTACTCTTCTGCAAACTGGCCAGGTTTCATATATGAATGTGAAATTCCTTTAAAATTATTATTTGTAAGTTTCATTGATCAATCACAGCACCCAATAAGAGGCAGCATACATAATGAATAAAGAGTTGGCATCAAGAGTAAGGAAGGATTGGGTTCAAGCTCTGCGGCCACCATGTATTAGCTGTGAGATCCTGGGCATGTCATTAGTGTCTAAAGTACCTCTTGAAGACTGTAAATTTCAGAGAAGATGCTGATCTTCATCACAGACTAAGCTCCTCACCAGGAGATAAAAGGTCAAGTTAAAGAAATGATCAATAAGTCAACAAGTATATACTAATAACCTATTGTGTGACAGGGACTACACTAGGTACTAGGGACAAAAATGAATCATAGTCTCTGCCCTCCAGGAGCTTATACCATATTCTTTTATTTTTACATCAGTAATTTCCTGGTGTACTACCCTGTATTAAACACTCCCTTGAAAAAAAGAAAAAAAAACCAGTGAAACCAAACCTATAGACACAGAAGAGGTAGTGTAGTCCCCTATTATTCTATCAAAGGAAGGAAGAATGATTCATTATTTATTCCATCAAAATAACTAATCAAGGTAAAGGTGCTTTTCTTTCTTACTAGGCAATGGGGTTAAGTGACTTGCCCAGGGTCACACAGCTAATATCAAATGTCTGAGGGTAGATTTGAACTCAGGTCCTCCTGACTCCAGGTCCGGTGCTCTATCCACTGAGCCACCTAGCTTCCTCTGCTTTTTAATGTTATTATTGTTTACATTATTTTTGTCATTATCCACCAAGAAGATTATGTGTATATATAATGTATATATATATATAAAACATTATATATAGTTTTATTTACTTTGCTCTGCATCACATTATAAAAAGTCTTCCCACAGTTTTCTGAATTCCTCATGTTTGTTTCAAATGCACCTTTCTATTTCAAGTAGGATTCATGATTTCATTGGGATGAGTTCTCCTTCCACCCACAGAGATTTCAACATTTCTGTTACTTAATAGTCTTTGAGAGTTACTGTGATTCCTCCAAATTCATCGTTTTTCAGTCAATTCAGTAGTGAACATCTTTGAAATAAGCTAGGTTGGTCCTACAACAGTGGTCATATAATCTACTGCCATTAATCCTCAGTCTCTCCAACTTAATAGGAACTGTTGGGGCTTGTTTTCTGGAGCATATCCTCTGAGAGTCCATAATCTCTGACATTTCCATGCCACAATAAGTGATTGCAGAAGTTTGTGAAAGCTACAAAAGTTTAAAAATACACGATATCAGGGGTTATTCTCTTTTGGATTAACTTAGAATAGTGTGAATTCTTACTGAGTTTGTACTCATGACTGGAAACTCAAATTGCCTTTCTTCAGGATCAAGTGAATGTGAGAATGTGTAATACACAGCTGGTTTAGACCTTTTAGTTAACTTAATAGAATAATTCAGGTGAAACAAAAAAAAAATAGAAAAGAAAACTTTGGTCCCAAATTACTCAAACTGTCTAAATTAATCAAAAGAACCAGTTATTTGTTAAATAACTCCTTCACTTTGTACTGTGCAGACCATGGTTTTAAATGGGAGAGTGAGGAGAGGCAACATTTTTACTGTTCTTAATGTGTCCCTTTAAATGCCTATCCCAGTGGTATTTCAGCTGCTAGGATGAATATGTCAATATTAATAGCATTGGAAATAAGTTCCTTTCCAGAACTTGATGAAAAAAAAAATACCAAATTCAAAAGTCAAACAAAACAGGGCCATATTTTCTCTGAGGGAGGAGCCACACAAATAAAGTTTAACTTGACCTTGCCCCATTCAGCATTGATGACTGACAGGCTGACAGAAGCAGCCTTAATGAAGCAGTAATCCCACTGAAGCCAGTCATTAGGCCTTCCTCTATCCATCTGGTTTGTTAGTTGCCTAGTGTGTTAAGGAGTAGATCATTAACCACTGGTTTCTCTGGGAATACTGTAGACAAAACAAATCCCAGAATGAAACCCATGTTTGGAACAATTTAAGCTTGGAATCTCTGATAATGACAATTGAAAATTAGCTTTAAAAAAGAAGAAAATTCAGCCAAGTTAGTGCATGATTGAAATATCTGCTTTTAATTTATTGTAGGTTGCTGTGATTATTTTTCTAGATATCATGACTTTGGTCTCAAAATTTGGACATTATGCTTAAAAGTCACTTACTTTAACATTTTAGCATATCATAAATTTTATACATTGAGGTGAATTATTGTTAATTTTATAATGAAAATACATGCCTGGCCAACTATGTTTTTTTCAGTGATAAGTTTAAAATGTGCATCTTACAAAGGGAGAAAACTCAATAGTCCAGAACAAAGGATAGGCTTATTAGTACAAATATAAAGTCACATTCTTGATAATATATTTTGTTACTACTAAGCCAAACTTGGAATATAATGTAAACTATTGCTCTGCAATCCCAGAATAATTTTAATTATAATTGACATAGATAAGGCACTTCAAAGATTAAAAAAAACACTTTTCTCATTATCTCATTTGAGACTAACATTGTGAGGTAAGTACTAGAGGTCTCCCAATTTACAAATAAAAAAAATAATAACCCGAGACTCAGAGATTTTAAGCAAATTGTCAGTGGTCTCACAGCTAAGTATCAGAAGCAAGATTTTAATCCAGGTCTTCATAACTATCAGTGCAATGCTTCATGCAGTATGAGAAATGTAACCGTTATTTGTATCCCTGGAAGATCTAGGGCAGGGATGGGGAACCTAGAGCCTTGAGGCCACAAGTGGACTTATAGGTCCTTGAGTATGGCCTTTTGACTGAGTCCCAATCCTTATATTAAGGGGATTTATTCTGTGAAGTTTGGATTCAGTCAAAGGGCTGCACTCGAGGACCTAGAGGGTCACATGTGGCCTCTGGGCTGCAGGTTCCCCACCCCTGATCTAGGAGATTCCAGAGTCCACTTCTCATAATCTATTTCCCCAATCTAGGGAAACTTCCAGAGATTACTACCTTCCTTTTTTTTTTTTTCACTTAGAAGGAATTGAGTGTCACTTAACATCACAAAAATTGTTTTGGTAAAAAAAAATAGTTATGCTACTTTATGTCTTGTTTTCAGATTTCTTGTAGGGAATGGGCCCCAAGTGTAGAAAGGGGCTCTCAAGACAGGAATTTTAAAGGAACCTGGTAACTGGTCAGAAATAGATTACAGGATACCCCTTTGATAGCACTGTATATAAGATCAGATGCCGTTTGGCAACTCAATTGCCTATATCTACTTCTGGGTCACAGTTCAAGGGCAGAGAAAAGTACTTTCTATTAAAAGGAACTGGGAAGTCCTGAGGCACAATATCACTTCCAGACCCAAGGGATCAGGAACTCTGAGGAGCAATATAATTTCTGGTCCCAAAGGAAGAGTGAGCAGTATCAATTGTAATTCCAAAGGGTCAGTGCCCCTTCTTGGGGAAGGACCAGAGTACAAACAAGGATAACAGTGACCACACTTCTCCCCAGATCATACCACCTTGGAAGCACCAAAAACTTCCAAAAAACCCAGATCTACCTCTTAAAACAGCAGGACAAAAAAAAACCCTGAAGCTTGAGACTGTGTCTTAGCCCCCATTCCACATGCCAGGAACAGAGGCCAAATTTAACTTGAAGTTCCAAATCAAAAAATAAGGTAGAAAAATGAGCAAACAACAAAAAAAAAGGCCCTGACTTCTATGGGGACAGGGAAGATCAAGACACAAACTCAGAAGAAGACAATGAAGTCAAAACAGATACAAGCAAAGCCTCAAAGAAAAATGTAAATTTGACACAGGCTCAACAAGAATTTCTGGAACAGCTAAAAATGATTTTAAAAATCAAATAAGAGTGGTAGAGGAGACATTAGGTAATAGACATATTACCTAATATAAACATTAATGAAAGCAAAGAAAGAAAATTTTGAAACAATAATTTATAGCTTGGTAAGAAAGGTGCAAAAAAATACTGAATAAAATAACACCTGAAAAAGCAGAATTGGTCAAATGGATATTTAATGAAATAAAGAACTCTTAAGCATTTCTGAAGAAAAGATCAGAGCTGAATAGAAAATTTGACTTTAAAATAGGAGATTCAAGAGATGCACAAAAAGGTAAACATGAAAGAGAAATCATAAGGAACTCTATAGGTTTAAATTCTACCTTTCTATATGGGAAGATGATATATGAATCTTCTAAGAAGTTTATCATTATTAGAGCAGTAACAAGGATTCTACATACAAAGAGGATGTGGGAGTGAGTCAATTATGTCTGGATAATGCAAAAAAAAGTGGTAGGTGAGAAAGAGGGATGCCTTGGGAGAAATGGGAAGGGAGGAGGGAAATGGGGAAAATTATCTCACATAAAAGAGGCACACAAGGAAGAGCTTTTAGAATGGAAGGAGAAATGGTGTGTGTGTGTGGGGGGGGGCAACTCTTGAACCTCACTCATCTAAATTAGTTCCAAAAGAGAATTATACATATATTTATATATATATATGTATGTATGTATATGTATTTGTATGTATATATATACCATATAGTTATATAATTATATATACTACCATATATAATTTATATAAAATTTATTTTAATAAAATAATTAAATTAAAATCATTAAAATTTATTTAAATTTAAATAAGTTTAATAATAATTTAATTTAATTTAAATATAATTTTACATATACCATATATTTATATAATTATATATACTACTATGTATATAATTTATATACCATTTATATAATTATATATACTACCATATAATTATATATACTCAACTTCTAATAAAAATCTATCTTAAGAAAAAAGGGAAGTAGAAGAAAAAAGGATAAAAGAAAGTTGGGAACTAAAAAAAGGGAGGGAAGGTGGAAGAAGGCAGTGGTCAGAAGCAAAACAGACTTTAAAGAAGAGACAGGATAAAGAGAGACAGACAGACAGACAGACAGACAGACAGAAGAAAATAGGATGGAGCGAAATGCACAGTTAGTAATCAAAATTGTGAATGTGAATGGGATAAACTTACCTATAAAGCGAAAGCAGATAGCAGAATGGATTAGAAACCAGAATGCAACAATATGTTATTTATAAGAAACACACTTGAAACATACAAAGAAAATAAGGCGCTGGAGCAGAATTGATTATACTTCCACTAAAGTAAAAAGGACAAGGGTAACAATCATGATCCAGACAAAGAAAAAGCAAAAAAAGACCTAATTAAAAGGGATAAGGAGGGAACTACATCTTGCTAAAAGGTACCATAGATAATGAAATAATCTCAATACTAAACATATATGAACCGAATGGTATAGCATCCAAATTCTAAAAGGAAGAATTAAATGGATTGTAGAAGGAAACAGATAGTAAAACTATACTAGTACAGATCTCAACTTTCCATTCTCAGAGCTAGATAAATTTTAACTGTATTTTAACTGTAAAATAAATAAGAAAGAAATAAAGAAGATGAATGGCATCTTAGAAAAGATATGATGGATCTCTGGAGAAAAGTGAATGGAAGTAGAAAGGACAATACCTTTTTCTGAGCCGTATGTGGTATCTTCATAAAAATTAACTGTGTATTAGGGCATAAAAATGTTGCAGCCAAATGAATAAAAGCAGAAATAAATATTAAATACAACCTTTTCAGACCACAATGCAATAAAAATTACACTTAATAAAGGGCCATAGAAGCATAGATTAAATAATCTAATCATAAAGAATGAGTGGATCAAATAACAAATCATAGAAACAATCAATACTTGCATTAAAGAAAATGACAGCAATGAGACCATATACCAAAGTTTATGGGATTTAGACAAAGCAGTAATTAGAGGAAATTTTATATCTCCAAATACACACATCAGTAAAAGAGAGAAAAAGCAGATCAATGAATTGGTCTTGCGACTAAAAAAACTAGAAAAATAACAAATTAAAAATCTCCAATTAAATACCAAAATGGAAATCCTGAAAATCAAAGGAGAGATTAATAAAATTGAAAGTAGAAAAACCAGTGAACTAATAAATAAAACTAGGAACTGGATTTTATGAAACAAACAAACAAACAATAAAATAAACTACTGTTTAACGTGATTTTAAAAAAGAAAGAAAGCAATTTGCTCATATTAAAAACGAAAGAGGGTGAATGCATCACCTTATATTCATTCAATAATAAAACAATTATTAGGAGTTATTTTGCCCAATAATCCAGTAAAACTAACAATCTAAGTGAAATGGATGAATATTTACAAAAATATAAACTGACCAGATTAACAGAAGAGGAAATAGAATACTTGAATAATCTTCTCTTGGAAAAAGAAATTAAACAAGTCATCAATGAGCTCCCTAAGAAAAAATCCTCACGACTAGATCAATTTACCAAACATTTGGGGAAAAGTTAATCCCAATACTATATAAACTAATTTGAAAAAACTGTAAAGGAGTCCTATTCAATTTCTTTTATGACAGAAACAGAAAGAAAACTATAGATCGATGTCCTTAATCAGTATTGATGCAAAAATTTTAAATAAAGTACCAACAAGGATATTACAGTAATATGTCACAAAAATCACACACTATGACCAGGTGGGATTTATACAAGGAATGCAGGACTGGTTCAATATTCAGAAAAGTATCACCAAAATTGACCATATCAATAAAATTAGAACAAAAATCATATGATTATATCAATAGATACAGCAAAAGCCTTTGACAAAATATAATACTCATTCCCATTAAAAACAAGAAAATAGGTGGCGCAGTGGATAGAGCTCTGGCCTTGGAGTCAGGAGGACTTGAGTTCAAATCTGGTCTCAAACACATGACACTTACTAGCTATGTGACTCTGAGCAAGTCACTTAACCCCAATTGCTTCACCTAAAAAAAAAAAAAGAAAAAAAAAGAAAATACATTGGAATCAATGGAACTTTCTTAAAATGATAAGGAATATTTATCTAAAACCATTAGCAAGCATTATCTACAATGGGGATAAACTAAAAGCCTTCCCAATAAGATCAGGGGTGAAGCAAGGATATCCATTATCACCACTGTCATTCAATATTGTACTAGAAATGTTAGCTATAGCAATAAGAGAAGAAAAATAAATTGAAGTAATTAGAATAGACAATAAGGAAACAAAACTATTATTCTTTGCAGATGACATGATATTATAGTTGGAGAACCCTCTAGAGAATCAACTAAAAAACTAGTTGAAACAATTAACAACTTCATACAACAGCAAAGTTGTGGAATGTAAAATAAACCCACATAAATTATCATCATTTCTATATACTACAACAAAATCCACTGAGTGATAGGGTGGCAAGCACCAGGGTACTGGGCAAAGAGTGAAGGGCAGGCAGTTACTCACAGCTTTTCTGTTAATTTTAAACTCTGCTAAGGACAAGGAGCATAGCTATGGGCCTGACACTTTGAGAAAATTCTGACATCACTTGGGCTGAGTTTGAAATATCTGCTGGAGATGGGGCTAGCTCCTCTTGTACAATTGACTGGGGAGCAGGGCTAGGAGTGAGAAACTGTCTATATCAAGTGACCTGTTCTTTCTAATGAAGGGTGAATGAAATAAACAATGTGAGTTTTCTACTTTTGGCCTGTATTTAACTGTTGGAGAGGAAGTATGCTGTGGTAAATAAATCAAATTTTTTGCTAAAGAAAAGAAAGCAGCAGGAAGAAATAAGAAAAACCCATTTAAAATAACTATAGACAATGTAAAATACTTGGGAGTATATCTGGAAGGCAAACCCAGGAATTATATGAACACAATTACAAAATCCTTTCACACAAATACAGATCTAAACAATTGGAGAAATATTAATTGCTCATGTGTAGGCTGAGCCAGTATAATAACAATGACAATTCTAGCTAAGTAAATTTATTTATTCAGTGTCATACCAATCAAAGTCCCAAAAAATTATTTTATAGAGCTAGAAAAAAATAGTAACAAAACTCTTTTGGAAGAACAAAAAGTCAATATTGAGGGAGTTAATGAAAAAAAAATGTGGAGGAAGGCAGCCTAGCAGTTCCAGATTTCAAACTATATTACAAAGCAGTAATCATAAAAACAATCTAGTAATGGCTGAGAGAGAGAGAGTAGTGGATCAATATAATAGATTAGGTACAGAAAACATAATAGTAAATGACTATAGTAATCTAGTGTTTGCTTTTGGGGTAAGAACCACTATCTGTCAAAAATTACTGGGAAAACAGGAAAGCAGTTTGGCAGAAACTAGACATAGACCAACATTTCACACTGTATATAAAGTCAAAATGGTTAAATGGTTTACACTTAAAATTTGTAAGTAGATTAAGGGAATATGGAAAAATGTATGTCAGATCTATGAATAAGGGAAGAATTTTTGACCAAACAAAACATAGAGAAGATAACATGAAGTAAAAGAGATAGTTTTGATTATATGAAATTTAAAGAGCTTTTTCACAAACAGAACAAAAACAGTCAAAATGAGATGGAAAACAGGAAACTGGGAAAAAATTTTGCAGCAAGTTTCTCTGATAAAGGCCTAATTTCTCACTAATATAGGGATCTGAGCCAAATTTATAAAAATAAGAGCCATTCCCTAGTTCATAATTGGTGAAGGGATATGTACAGGCAGTTTGCAGAAGAAGAAATCAGAGCTATCAAGAATCACGTGAAAAAATGCTCTAAATCACTATTGATTAGACAAATGCAAATTAAAACAACTCTTGACTAACATGACACAAAAGGAAAATGACAAATGTTGGAGAAGATGTGGAAAAGCTGGGATACTAATGCATTCTTGGTGGACTTGTGAACTTGTCCAACCATTCTGGAGAACAATTTGAAACTATACCCAAAGAGCTATAAAACTGCATACTCTTTGACCCAACACTACCACTACTAGGTCTATATCCCCAAAAGATCAAATAAAATGGAAAAGGACACATATATACGAAAACACTTGAGGCAGCTCTTTTTGTGGTGGCAAAAATATTGGAAACTAGAGTAGCTGATCAATTGATGAGTGACTGGTATTGTATATAAATGTGGTTATGGTATATAAATGTGATATTTATTGTACTGTATTGTATGTATTGTACTGTAAGAATATTATTGTACTGTAAGAAATAATGAAGGGGATGGTTTCAGAAAAACTTGGGAAGACTTGTATGACCCAAAGTGAAGTAAGCAGAACCAGAACATTGTACACAGTAACAATAATATTGTAAGGATGATCAACTGTGAAAGACTTAGTTACTCTGATCAAGACAATAATCCAGGACAATTCCCAAAAACTCATAATGAAAAATGCTATCCACCTTCAGAGATAGAGTTGATGAACTCTGCAAATTGAAGCATACTTTTTTAACTTTCTTTCTTTTTTCTTTGTTTGTGCTTTCCTTTGAAACATGGCTATATAGAAATGTTTTTCATGACTTCACATGTAGAATTGATATCAAATTATTTGCCTTCTCAAGGAGAGGAAAGGGATCAATCAGAAGAAGGCAGAGAATTTGGTACTCACAATTTTAAAAAATGATTGTTAAAAATGTTTACATGTAATTGGGAAATATTTAATAAAATAAAAACAATTTAAAAAAAACATGAAGTAGTCCAACTAGAGCCAGTTTCAGAATATTCACACAAGCTCTGGTCCTCATGTGTCTTGAAATGTACTTCATGTGGAGTGCTACCTTACCAAGTTGATGGATGCAACAGATCCTCATTAGATCAGGATAAGTGAAGCCATAAGATGATTGACATACTCACTCCAGGAACAAATGATAGAATTGATTGGATTATCATATTTCCAAATCTAGAAAAGGGGAGAAAATATACACAGCTGGGCAGTATTGTAAGTGATAAAGAGATAGCAGAAGATGTAGTGGGAGACTGAAGCAAAGGTAAGCTACCAATAAGGACAGCTGGACCCCAGGGTGTGGATTACAGGAAAATATTTGGTTTTCTACAAAACTGCAAAAGGCAGAAATTTCATAAATTTTAACATTTTAAAAAGTTAATAATAATTTAAACTAGTCTTTATTTGGGATTTTAAAAATCTCACCTCTTGAAATATTCTCCTAATGAACTGAAATTTAAGTTGTCATTCTTTTATCCCAACTACTACATCCCCACCCCCTTCTATTCTCCCTTGACATTTAATTCTTAAAACTTTGTATAAGCATGACTGACATTATTATTGTGGTCATAGGCTTTATTTTACTTTATTATAAATATTTGTTACAGAGAGGGTTTCCAAGTAGAGATGGAGGGGAACATCAGAGAGTAGTGATAAATACATTTGAAAAATGAGGATAAAAATTAAACATTTTTAAATGCACAAAAGAATACAAAAAGACATGCAGAATGGGACACAAATAGAGAAATTTTGGTAACTACCTTGTTAAATTATAGACATATGTGTATGATTTTGTTTTTGTATACATTTCTTTAAAGTATATGTGTAAAACAGAATTTTGCAGTTTTAAAAATACAATCTTTTTTCTTTTTTTTCTTTTTGTCTCTCAGTGATTAAATTTACAATAAAAAGGAATTAACAACTTCATACAACAGCAAAGTTATTTTATCTGATTCCAATTAAGTAGAATACAACTAGTACAACTGAAAACCAGGAAATAAACAAAAAAGGGGCTTTTGAGCTGTTAAAATGCATGTGACTGGAGAACCCCAATGCCTTCATTCAGAAGCTATTTACTTTTACTTTACCTGCTTGAGACAGACATGCTGAAAATTGTGCAAAGTGACAGCTGACTCTAATAGTAAGGAAGGAAGGAAGGAAGGAAGGAAGGAAGGAAGGAAGAAAGAAAGAAAGAAAGAAAGAAAGAAAGAAAGAAAGAAAGAAAGAAAGAAAGAAA
>NW_020954569.1:25763501-25795276 GCF_900497805.2 Vombatus ursinus
AAAGAAAGAAAGAAAGAAAGAAAGAAAGAAAGAAAGAAAGAAAGAAAAAGAAACTGAAAGACTAGTGATATGGAGTCATTTAGTACAGAGGCAAAGAACCTCTTTAGCAGCCGAGGATACTACAATAAAGCAAATAAAATAATTTACAAAGATCCTGAGACTTCCAAAAAAATTAAGATGTTTGACATCCCTGTTTCAAACATTTTTTAAAGATTAAATTTTTTTTCAATGTGCTGTTAGTCACTGACATGAAACAATATAGAATTCCTACCACTCAGGGAGATTATAGTCTAAAGTGAGGGATAAGATAATCAAATAATAATAGCCAAATAATAGTTACATAGCACAGTAACTGTCTCAAAAGCAAAAATGCAGTGAAATATGAATAGAACATTGAATTTTCACCGAGAGGATATAGATTTGAATGTGTTTTACCACTAACTACCATTTGCTACCTATATGACTTTGAACAAATGGCTGCAGTTTTCTGGGTACCAATTTCCTCATCAGTAAATTGAAAGCATTGAACACAAGATGACCTCTAAAGTCCTTTGATCTCTTGACCTGAGCTGGGCTTTAAAGGATGGAGAAAATTTCAGAATATGGCCATGAAGGTAGGAGACCATTCAAGGTAGTGTACACAACAGCATGGAGGCAATAAAAAACAAGATGAACTCACGATAAAGCAAGCAATCCATTTTGGGTGCATGAAGGAACAGGTATGTGTAAAACTAGATTGTGGAGAACCTAAGGTAGAATTTTACTAACTGTAGGGCACAAGACCCTGGGTGGGTGAGTGGTGGTGGTGGTGTGGAAATCAGCGAATCACAGACTAAAATCTTTGGATATCTTCAAATACAAGTCTCTCCAAAATACATTAATTTTTTCCATGAAAATCACGTTCAGATTAGTTAACAAAAACAACATTAATGTAATGAATTTGCTTCAAATATGTAGGACTTGTAGAAGGGGCATATGTTTAGCTTCGGGGTGTTGGGATCTGGCAAAATTTGGAGTTACCCTTCCTTTCCTCCCCAATGTTTGAATTACTCCTTAAGGTTATGTGTGCCTATCTCCCCACTATCACTGGAGGACAAACTATGGAGAGGTTTCCCCCAATTGAAACTCTTCACTTTCCACAATGTAGAGGAATTTGCAACCCACTGTTTGAGGGAGTAATTGGGTACTCAATGGCAGTTGTATATTCTATGCCAATTAGTACCATCCTTCTGCCCTTCAATCCTGAAATGCAATGGGCCAGGCCATTGTCCATGCCAATCCCTGTGGACACGTGGTCAATAAGGGTTTTCCTGTGGTCAAGCACATGGGTGCTAATGCTCAGTGGTCCCCTCTGGTGTTAGCCACTAATGCCCTGGCACCACACCTTTGATTGCCTATTGTGTGAAGGCCATTGTTGTAGCCAGAAGAGGCTCCTGAATGCTGAGCTCATACTTGTGCCCCATCTTAGGAACAGATTAACAACTCCATGCCTTTTCTCCACTGCCAGTCCCATGTACCTAGCATGATGCTAACTAGAGGTTTAAAGGCAATGAAGGAGGGAGGTGTATTGGGTAACTTGGGGCTATTCTTTAGCTCTTCTTTGCTTGTCAGAGTAACTACAGAGTACTGGATTTGAAATTGGAGAGCGTGGATTCAAATCCTGCCTTTGCCACAAAATCACTTGACTATGGCCTTTCTCCTGTCTCTCCTTTCTCCCATCCAAGTTTCATATAGATGACATTCATCTTCCTAGTGCACATATCTGACCATGATTCTCTATGCTCAGAAGTTTACAGTGACTCCCTATTGCCTACCAATTAAAATTCATAATATTTAGGCAGTCAATTTCTAAAATTTATATTATAGTGCCTCCCCTATTTAAAAAAAAAAACACCTGTCCTTCCCCAATACTTTTCATACAACAGTTTATGCAAGCAAGTTTCCTTGCTCATATTTTATTTATATAAAATTAAGAGTCTATTATCATTTTATAACACAAATATTAATAAAAGAAAAATGTTAAGCAATATAATCACTGCTATAAATTCACTGTCATAGGATCATAGCCTTAGAGACAGAAGACCATGTAGTCCAAGTCCTCATTTTGAGGATTTGATTAACCTGAGTTATTATCCATTTGGAAAATTTGCTTGTTTATGTTAGAAAAAGAATAAGAATGTAAATTCCTATGTAAGGATTAAGGGTATGGGTTCACCTCTACTTCAACTGAACACAGAAGGCCAAGACTTCTTGATTGAATCAGAGTCATGAACTGTCCTAGCTTTCTATTGAATCAAACAATCAATTAAAAAAGATGTAGGATAGGTGTGAATGCAGGAAATATATTGGGACAGGTAAAGAGTTGTTCACACAGTGCTCCCCATGGAGCTTTAAAAAAAAACAAACAAAAAACCTAGTATAGAATCTAGTATCCCAGCTGTAGGCCCGCCTAGTGATAGAGTAGCTTCAACTAGGTCCGTGAGAGGGGAACTCTTCCCGTCGGGAGGCAGGGGGAGTGTCCATCTCCCCCATCCCTGACCAGAGTGACCTTGTGAACTTTTAAAGGTTGGAAGATATGAATTTTAATTAGGTATTGGTAGCTGCGTCCCTGGAACAAAGTGGATGATTTGAGGAAAGATGGGATTTTTTTATAATTAGTTAATTTATTTTTAGTTTCCAACATCATTTCCACAAGATTTCGAGTTTGAAATTTTCTCCCCCTTCCTCTCCTACCCCCTCCCCAAGACAACATGAAATCTGATATAGGCTTGCTCTACTTATACATTCACATTAAGTATATTTTCACATTAGTCATGTAAAGAAGAATTAGAACTAATGGGAGGAACCATAAGAATGAAGAAACAAGAGAGAGAGAGAGAAAGAGCAAATAGTATGCTTTGATCTGCATTCAGACTCCACAGTTCTTTTTCTGGACGTGGATAACATTTTCCATCATGAGTCTTTTGGAGTTATCTTAGATCCTTGCATTGCTGAGAAGAGCTAAATCTATCAAAGTCAGTCATTGCACAATGTGGCTGTTACCGTGTACAATGTTCTCCTGATTCTGCTCACTTCACTCAGCATCAGTTCATGTAAGTCTTTCTAGGTTTTTCTGAAGTCCACCTGCTCATCATTTCTTCTAGCACAATAGTATCCCATTACATTCATATACCACAACCTGTTCAGCCATTCCCCATTTGATGAGCATCCCCTCAATTTCCAATTCTTTGCCACCACAGAAAGAGCTGCTATAAATATTTTTGTACATGTGGGTTCTTTTCCAATTTTTATGATCTCTTTGGGATACAGACCTACAAGTGGTATTGCTGGGTCAAAGGGTATGCACACTTTGTAGCTTTTTAGGCATAGTTCCAAATTGCTCTCCAGAATGGTTGGATCAGTTCACAACTCCACCAACAATGTATTAGTGTTCCAATTTTTCCACATCTTCTCCAACATTTATCATTTTCCTCTTTTGTCATGTTAGCCAATCTGATAGTTGTGATGTCATACCTCAGAGTTGATTTGATTTGCATTTCTCTAATCAATAGTGATTTAGAGTAATTTTTCATGACTATGAATATTTTTAATTTCTTCCTCTGAAAACTGCCTGTTCATATCTTTTGACCACTTATCAATTGAGGAATGACTTATATTCTTACAAATTCAACTCAGTTCTCTATATATTTTAGAGGTTTTTAGCAGAGACAGTGGCTGTAAAAAATGTTTTCCAGCTTTCTGCTTCCTTTTTAATCTTGGTTGAGTTGGCTTTGTTTGTGCAAAAACTTTTCAATTTAATGTAATCAAAGTCATCCTTTCTGCACTTCACACTGTTCTCTAGAAAGACAGGATTCTACAAGAAGATCAGAAGAAAGCTGCATATATACTGCATGTATACATACATGTATACATATATACTGCATGTATACATACATGTATACATATATGTATTTGTGTCTGTATCTATGTATGTATATATATGGGAAAATTTATGAGGACCCCACAAAAAAATGGACTTTTACCAGAGAGGAGTTAAGAACCACCTCTTTGTCACATGTGATCACTCTAATTTGGAGCACATTTCCCCCTTGATTCTATTTATTTAGTTGTGGAAGACTGTGTCCTTGGTTTGGGGGAACATTTTGTATACACTGTTCTCACTATACTGGCTTAGGAAGTTCCAGTTACTAAAAAGTTACTTAACTCAGTCATCAAGCATTTATTAAGTATTTAGTGTATGTCATACACTATGCTAAGTGCTGGGGATACAAATAAAGGCAAAAGACAGTGCCTGCCCTCAGGAAGCTTCTAAGGGAGAAAGAACATACATGAAAGGAAGCTAAAAAAGAGAGGGAAGATATATAGTATGGGATCTTGAGAGAGAAATCCAGTGGTATGCAACCAGGTGGGAAATGAAGAGATGGTTGATCAGGGCACTCTCCATAAAGGAGGTTCTGGGAGGAGCTCTTCACCCTTTAATTAGAGGGAGGCATCCCAGGGATAGTGGGTCATCTTCTTTCTGTATAGAGTGATGAATGGACAGAGAAATACATAATTAATACAATTTATTAAGATGGAAAATAAGCATCAGGTAGTGTGTGAAATCCCTTTAGTGGAAGAAAAAGTTTTATGTAAATTTGAGGTATGAAGCAAGGTCAATTTCTCCCCTGTTTGGAGTTATTTGTATTTCAACTTTAATTTACATATGAAGATGTCATAGGGTTTCTTTTCTCTACCCTACCCCCCATAACAAGGAAAATTGAAGTTCATAGGAAACACATATTTTGATGAATGGATTGTTTCCTACGTTAGGAAGTAGGTAGAGCTGTGCATCTGAACCAATGGGCTGTGAGTAAGGAGAACATGACTGACCTTTCCCTCTTTAGGAGGGCACAATCTCCTTTGGGAAAAACCTGAGAAACAGTACAAATCAAGATCTTGACAAGTAGGTGATATTCCCTCACACAAGCTAGAAGCCGTACAGTTCTAGCTTCTGTTTTTTCATCCTTACCAGAAGTAACTGAAGTAATAAAACAGAGGTATGTAGAAAATTTTCTACAAAGGAGGACCCTAAAGGCTTTCCACTGTTCAGTTCTCCAGGCACACAGCACAGAGAAACTTCCTTACCCAACAGCAAAGAGAAAACAGCCCTGGAGCTGAGCCCAGTCACCACTTAGTGACACATGTAAGACATTGAAAAGCAATTTCTCCATACATTAAGGCAGTGCAAAGACAAGGTTGCATAGGGCTAAGGATCACCTCGTATCATTTGTTAGTATACAACTTGTATAGCCATAATCCATCTACTTGGTAGTATATTACCTACCAAATCACTTTGTATTAATGTTGTGTGCTTGGATATAATATGCATTATATTATATACTCATAGGTGTATACATACATATATGCATTCATGTGTATGCACATATATTTGTATATATATATGCATACAGGTATACATTTCCTTGTCTGAGTGTGTGCTATCCTCCATCCCACCTCACCCCATTCCTCCTGCCCATGTAAGTTATTTGAGGTCAAAAACTTTCACTTATATCTTTGCATCTCCTGTGCTGGCACACAGCAGGCACTTACTAAATGGTTGTTAGATAAATGAATGAATGAATGCCACAAGATTTTCTCCCAGGTTCATACCTCTCCTTTTAACAAAACCATATCAGAGTTCCAACTCTCCTCAACTTTTAATAAAGCAAATGTTTTCTGAGAGCCAATTGTTGTTGGCATCCTTGCACACTTTGAGTCACTTAAGAGTAAAAATTCAGGAGAATTGTTTGGTTTTCTTGTCCAGTCAGGATGAGCTGTGTTTCCTTTGACTTGCTCTTTCTTTTTTTCCCCAGCTGCTACTCAAAATGCCCAATCACTCGCAGTCTTTCAGAAGGCTCACTGCCAACTCACATAGCTTTTTAACTATCTGCCTCATGGGACATTCCTTTTTCTATAAATTTCTCTTCTAAAATTGTCAGTCCCTAAAGTAGAAAATTCTTGGGGGGAATGTAACCTAAGGGGCAAATTTATACTGAATATCTGAGTTAGAAGAGACATCAGTAGGCAGCTAGGCTGCTTTCTGCCCAACCAAGATGTTTTCTACAACTTTAAACAAGTGGTCATTGAGCAGGTCTTTGGAAACCTCTAGCCAGAATGGAACCCATTATTTCCTGAGGCACCCCTATGGGATGGAGCTAATTGGTAGGAAGTTTTACTTTATATTAAGCTGAAATCTACCCCTCCACACCTTTACTCAAAGTTCTCACCCCTATATCAATAGATAGACAGATTGAAAAATAAATAAATAATAGCCAACATTTATATAGTGTTTTCTACATATCTCTTACTGGGCTAAGTGTTTTATAGAGATCTTATTTGGTCCTTGTAACAACTCTGCAAGGTTGGTGCTATTATTATCCCAGGTTTGCAGATGAATAAAATTGAGGTAAAAAGAGGGTAAGTGACTTGCCCAGGGGGCATTAGTAAGTGTCTGAGGCTGGAATGGAACTCAGGTCTTCCTCACTCCAGACCTCGTACTTTATCCAATACATCACCTCGCTGTCTTTATTAAGGCAGTTTATTAAGTTCTGTTACAAGCCTTGTTCAGGTATATCTATATGACTTCTAAGGTCTCTTCCAACTCTAGATCTCTGGTTCTTATTATCCTAGTGAGATGATATCTAAGGTCCCTCCCCACTCTTAAATACTATGTTATTTGTAAACTTGAAAAGCATACCGTCTACATCTTCATTTAAATGATAAAAATATTGATCAGAACACAGTCAAGGATTAGATATCTGAAGCACTCTACCAAGGACTCTCTACCAAGCTCACATTGATTCGTAGTATACAGTTTTTTGAATTTGGTTTTTCAGTCATTTTCCTTTTTGGTCCTTTTTAAAAAATTTTTGCTAGGCAAGGGGGTTAAGTGACTTCCCCAGGGTCACACAGTTAGTAAGTGTCAAGTATCTGAGGCCGCATTTGAACTCATGTCCTCCTGACTCCAGGGCTGGTGTTCTATCCATGTGCCACGAGCTGCCCCTTCAGTCACTTTTTGAATCAACCTAATTGATTCATCTAATCTACGTCTAATCTACAGCCCTCCAATCCCCCCCCGCCCAAGATTATATGAAGTAGTTTATCAAATACCTTTCTGAAGTGTAAGTATATTAAGTCTATGGCATTTACTCGGTCTAACCTCTAGGATTTTTTGTTTATTTGTTTCTTTTATAAGGAGATTCAGCTCTTCTGACACTACTAGACTACTAGTGTCTCTGCTATATTAGTATATTTTCCCTCTATTACACGTTCTTTTCCACCTTCTCTATATGTCCTTTTAAAATATGAATTGATCAGTGATCGCCCTGGGAAGCCATAGTGGTCTCTTTTGATAGTTCCCTCTATGTCTCAAAATTGCTTTTTTCCTGAACAAAATAATAATCCCTTATTTGACTTCCCTGCTTCCAGATGAAAGGTATCAGGCAGGGAACTTTACACCATAGTAGTAGAAATGCTCTGGAGAAGGAAGCAAATGATCATGCTAGCATGTTGACCACAGGGATAGGATAGCACTAACAAGTCAAGGGCAGAGTGAATGATAAAACCAAGCAACAGAGGATTAAAACTGGAATGTCCATAGAGAATAAAACCAGAGCCAGCAAGCAGCAAAGTACCAACCCATCACATTGACCACAACTCAATAAAAAATTGAGAGCTTGATGAGAGGAACAAGAGACCTGTAAGAGAAATTTTAAAAAGTGATTAAGAAGAAAATACAAAAAGAGTCCTCTAGGAAAACACCAGAAGGGCACAGTAGGACCAAAAATATCTAAAATAATCTTTTTAAAGTACAGATCTGTCTATATCACTTTTCTGATTCAAAACCTTTAGAGGTTGGCTATCCAAGATACAGAAGGAATTACACAAATATATAATACCATAAGTCTTTCCCCAATGAATAAGTAGTCATTAGCTTTGAAGAGTTTTCAAATTAAAAATTAAAAATTATTAGCAACCATGGGAAAACTGCTCTAAATCAAAGTAAGAGAAACACTAATAATAATTAAACCTCAAAAGTTTCATCCCACCCAGAAACCTGGCAAAAAAATGACCAAGATGGAAATAATGTTGGATGGGCTATGGGAAGACAGACACAATAGATTGTTCCTGGAATTGTGAATAAGTCCACTCTAGAAAACAATTTAGCATTAGCTGAGAAAAGTAAATAAATTAGTCACTTTTTTTGAGCCAGAGATCCCACAGCTCTCATTGACAGCAACATCATACATGTGTAAACATATATACATACATATATACACAAAAACACATACAAACTACAATTTTCATTGTAACGCTTTTGTTGAAATAACTATTAACAATGTGGGTGCTCGTTAGTTGAATAAAATTTAAATCATTGAGCATAAATATAATGGAACATTATTGTACCATAAGAAATAACAGATGTGAAAAATTCAGAGAAACTTGGGAAGACTTGTATGAACCAATGTAAAGTGAAGTATACTCAGCTAGGAAGACAATCTAAACATTGGGTACTACAGTTCAAACAAAAAGATTGATACAATAAAACTGAACACTGTGTAATCAAAATGATTGATAGAGAAGAAGTGAGGAAATTAATCTTATCTTCTTTCCTCAAAGAGAAGCCATAAAATACTAGGAAGGGAATTTAGAGGCCACAAAATTGCATACATATGCTGCCAGTCCTTTTTATTTAACTTTTTTTTCTTTGAAAGATTCAGTTTCAGAAGTGAGGTGGGCTTCAGAAGGGTGATAACATATAGGAAAATTACTATAATAGTAAGAACAAAAGGCATTAAAAAAAAAGAAACATTCAATGATGTATAGTTGCCTCTGGGCCAAAATATAAACTTCACAACTTGGTGTTTAAAGGATCTCTGCAGTCAGATTACAACTTACTCTTCTGGTCTCATTTCAACATTTTTCCCCAAATATTTTGCCTTCAAGTCATTCTTCACCACATCAGAGGCTCTTTCATTCATCTCTTCTGTTGTTGAGTCATTTCAGTCATGTCTGGCTCTTCATGACCCCACTTGGGGTTTTCCTGGTAAAGATACTGGGGTAGTTTGCCATTTTCTTCTCCAGCTCATTTTACAGATGAGGAACTGAGACAAATAGAGTTACTTGCCCAGGGTCACACAGCTAGTACTTGTCTGAGGCCAGATTTGAACTCATGAAGATGAGTCTTCCTGACTCCAGGCCCAGAAGCTCTATCCAGTGTGCTATTTAGCTCTCTATGCAACTACATGAGTTGTCCCTCTATTCAACCTAACCTTTTGGAACTCATCTTCCTTTAAGACTTGGCTTTGATATTAACACTCCTGTGAAATATTCCCTAATCCCCTTAGTTGCTAACTTTCACCTCAAAGTATCTTGTGAGCATTTATTTGGGTACCTTGTACTCTACAGTCTCAATTTATCTTTAGGTTCCCATCACTCACCTTGAGGTAGGGACTTTAAAATATTTTGTTGAATAGCATAGTAGAAAGTTGGTCCCTGATGCACTGAGATACAGGACAAAACTATTTCAGTGAAGAATATAAGACAGGTCCAGATTAGGGATTATCAATACAAAGAGATGTAGGCCCAGGCAGGTTGCCACAATGATCCAAGACAGGTGGCATTATCTCAGGATAGGGCTAAGACTCCAAAGTGGAAATAGGAAGGCCTTGAAGGCAAACTACATCCTCTCCATAATTTTATCTAAAGTCAGTTCTATTTATAGTTATATATAATCCATACTTAATCACCATATCCAGAGGTTTTTGAAGCCAGGGAAAGCAGTCAAGAATTTTTGCCTTTCTTAAATCCCTCACTCAATCAGAGTGCACAAAGGACAATAATGCCACATTATAATTTAATAGAAAGTCAACTGGGATGGGGCAGAGCCAAGATGATGGAGTAAAAGCAGTGATTTGCTTTAGCTCTCCCTCAAACCCCTCCAAATACCTGTAAAAAATGACTAAACAAATTCTAGAGCAGTAGAATCCACAAAATAATAGATTTCCAAAATTCCAGCCCAAGACAACCTGAATGGTTGATAGGAAAGGTCTGTTGCACTGGGCTGGGAGAGGAGCGCTGTTTAGCATGGGCCACCCAGCAAAGATGGAGCAGGCCTCAGGAGATTGAATCACGGGCAGTTGTGGCAGTTTCCAGACTTCTCAACCTATAAACGCCAAAGATAACCTAGAAGGTCAGTGGGAAAGATCTGTCAGACCTGAGTGAGAGAGGAGCATGGTCCAGCCTTGGCCCTAGTGAAGCCCTGGGGTGGCAGCCGCAGCGGCAGTGGCTGGATTTGGAGGTCTCGGCCAATAGGTGGTGGGGGGATTGAGTGACTAACCAGAGGGGGATTGCAAGGATCTCTTTGCTGGTGCTGAGGCAGGATTCCCTTGCTTTGCCCATGCTTGGATCTGGGTCACAATCCTGAGTGGCAGTCCTAGGGTGAGGAGGAGTGCTGGCATGGTAGACTTTGTGGCATTGGTGGAGGGGTAATCCTCCTCCCACTTCCATGGCAGAAAAGAGTGCTTGTGGTCACTCAGACCAGAGCACAGGCCAGGAAAGGAGCAAACACTTCTCCTTTCATTATACCACCTTGGAAGAACTGAAAATTTACAAGTCCCTAGAAATATCTCTGAAAACAACTGCACAAAACCCCTGAATCTTGGGACACTACACCCTCCACGCTAGAAGCAGAGCTACCTTAACAAAGAGTTAAAAGTCAAGTAATTGAAAAAAAAGGTCAAGTAATTGGCTGCAAACATGAGCAAGCACAGGAAAAAAAAAACTTCAGAGTATAGAATTTCACTTTGTGACAAGGAAAATCAAAACATACAATCAGAAGAGAACAAAACCAAAGCTCCTACATCCAAAGTCTCCAAGAAAAATATGAATTGGTCTCAGGCCAGGGAAGAGTTCAGAAAGGATTTTGGAAAGCAAGTAAGAGAAGTAGAGAAAAATTTGGGAAGAGAAATGAGAGTGATGCAAGAAAATCATGAAAACCGAGTTAACAACTTGCTAAAGGAGACCGAAAAAATTCTGAAGAAAATAACACTTTAAAAAATAGGGTAGGTGTAGCTAGGTGGCACAATGGATAGAGCACCAGATCTGGAGTCAGGAGGACCTGCATTCAAATATGGCCTCAGACACATAGCACTCACTAGCTGTGTGATTCTGGGCAAGTCACTTAACCCCAATTACCTCAGCAAAAAAAAAAAAATAGAATAACCCAAATGGCAAAAGAGGTCCAAAAAGCTGATGAGGAGAAGAATGCCTTAAAAAGCAGAATTGGTCAAATGGTCAAAGGGAAAGGAAGGTCCAAAAGGTCACTGAAGAAAAATAATTCCTTAAAAATTAGAATGGAGCAAATGGAAGCTAATGACTCTATGAGAAATCAAGAATCTATAAAACAAAGCCAAAAGAATGAAAACAAAACAAAACAAAACAGAAGACAATGTGAAATATCTCATTGGAAAAACAACTGAGCTGGAAAATAGATCCGGGAGAGATAATTTTAAAAAATTGGACTACCTGAAAAACATGATCAAAAAAAGAACCTAGACATCATCTTTCAAGAAATTATCAAAGAAAACTGCCCTGATATTCTAGAACCAGAGGGGAAAATATAAATTGAAAGAACCGATCATATCCTGAAAGAGATCCCCAAAGGAAAATTACTAAGAATATTATAGCCAGATTCCAGATTTCCCAGGTCAAGGAGAAAATACTGCAAGTAGACAGAAAGAAATAATTCAAGTATTGTGAAGCCATAATCAGGATAACATAAGATTTAGCAGCTTCTACATTAAGGAATTGGAGGGTGTGACATATGATATTCTGGAGGTCAAAGGACTTAGGATTAAAACCAAGAATAAGCACAACTGAGTATAATCCTTCAAGGGAAAAAATACACATTCAATGAAATAGAGGACTTTCAAGCATTCTTGATGAAAAGACCAGAGTTGAATAGAAAATCTGACTTTCAAATGCAAGACTGAAGAGAAGCATGAAAAGGTAAACAAGAAAGAGAAATTATAAGGGGTTTATGAAAGTTGAACTATTTACTTTCCTACATGGAAAGATGATATTTGTAACTCATGAGACCTTTCTCAGTATTAGGGTAGTTGGAGAGAATATCTGTATCTATCTATATCTATCTATCTATATCTATCTATCTATCTACCTATATACATGTAGACAGAGGTCACACAGTGAGTTGAATATAAAAGGATAATATCTAAAAAATAAAATTAAGTGATGAGAGAGGATTGTACTGGGAGAAGTACAAAGGGAGAGGTAGGATAGATAATTTGCTTCACAAAATATCTCACATGAAAGAGTCAAGAAAAAGTTTTTACAGTGGAAAGGAAAGGGAGGAAGTGAGAGGAAATGAGTGAATCTTACTCTCATCAGATTTGACTTAAGGAAGGAATAACATACACATTCAATTGTGTATGGAAATCTATCTTACCCTGCAAGAAATTAGGAGAGGATGATAAAAAGTAAGGCAGATTAGGGGAGGGAGTAATCAGAAGCAAACGCTTTTGAGAAAGGATGGGGTCAAAGGAGAGAATAGAATAAATTGGGGGTGGGATAGGATGGAGGGAAATATAGTTAGTCTTTCACAATATGACTATCATGGAAGTGTTTTGCATAACTACACATGTGTAACCAATAGCGAATTGCTTTCTCAATGAGGGAGAGTGGGGAGAGAGGAAGGAAAAGAATTTGGAACTCAAACAAATGTTAAAAATTGTTTTACATGCAACTGGGAAATAAGATATACAGGCAAAGTAGTATAGAAATCTATCCTGCCCTACAGGAAAATAGATGGGGAAGGGGATAAAAGAAGGGGGAGGGTGATAGTAGGGAGGACAGATTGGGGGAAGAGTTATTCAGAATGCACATTGTCTTGGGGTGGAGGGAGGGGAGAAATGGGAAGAAAAAATTAGAACTCAAAATCTTGTGGAAGTGAATGTTGAAAACTAAAAATAAATGAATGAATTATTAAAAAATAAAATAATAAAAAAGTCACCTCAAGAGCAAAATTCAGAGAATTTCCATCAGTGAATGAGACTGCCTTGGCCTTAAGAATTTTGAAAATTGGAGTCTATGACCAAGCCCTTTATAAGAAAATGAATATTTATAAAGTGGAAATAATAGTTTTTCAATGAAAAACTGGAGGGAAATGTTACCACTTTTCTCAATGCCAGATGGGAGAGAGTAGGATCTGAGAACATGGCTAATTCATTCTCCTTTTAAGAGCTCATTTGAATCTACACTCCTCCTAAGCTACATAAAGCAATAATAGACAGGTTCTCCTTTCCATTTCTGCAAAAAAACCATTCTTCTCCAGGGATCCTGACACTAAAATGTGCCTGGTTTTGGAATCAGCAGATAATATCTTTTCCCCTCTCTTTGGTTGTAGGATTGGAGAGATTATGGAAGCTCTAGGGTCAGGGTTGGGGTATGAGGGAAACTAATTAAATAATTATTTAGACTGTAAGTTATCTGATTTAAAAATAATGCAGAAAAATAAATTCTATGAGGCATATGATCCACTCCATTCCTTTCCAGATCATATATACAACTACCAGCATAGTGGGGGAAAGAGGCCTAGAAAGTCACTGGGGCCAAAGAACACAGATAATACCATACATTGAAGACTGCTCTTTAATACTCCCAGCTCCTATGTGGTTACTGAGAGCAGCTGGGGTGGTTGCTTGACTGAATGGTTGAATCAACACTTTTTGGGAGGTGGCTTTAGTCAGTATATTTAGGAGAACTCAAAAGAGGGGAGATGAGTATGTCTTTGGGTAAAACTGTTTGTTATCATTTTTTGGGAACTGGGACCTATTTTTTACATAAGTGCTATAATAAAAACATGCTGAGAATCAGTCCAAATTGTGATTCTCAAAATATTCTCTCTCTGACCAATCCTCTACCCATCCTCATTCTGAAAAGTATATCTTCTGTGTCAGCTGTGATGGGACCTGGGTTGTCAGGGGTCATGCATACTAAGGAAGGTTTAAATCAACTATGAATCAGAACATGAGAACTGAAAAGAAGCACTTGAGTATGGTTTATAGAGAAAACCACTTTTTTTTCTTTTACTGAAGCAACTTCTTGTTTGAATTATTTGTGCTGGAGCAGAAAGAAACACTTTTGGCCAGCCAGTGGGAGGCAGATGTGAGCTTAGGCAAACAAAACTGGCAAATGCTGGCTATGTTGGTGAGGATTAAACAGCAAGAATCATGTCTCAAAATACAGAGAAACTACAAAGAAAATTAGATTTTAATGGGCACTAAATCTTACTCTCACCCATGGTACAGCAGGCTGAAAATGATGGGTCAGATCTGGCAATACAAAGACCAGTACCCTTCTGTAGCAGTGATAAGAATAATATAGGAAGAGTAACCCCAACCCATAGGGATTTTCATATTGACCTCCATAATCCTGGGTACAAAAGACTGAAGGACTAGGTAATTGTGAACATTGCTTCTAGAGGACAATTTTTACTTTATACTATATTTAGGAGTCATCAATATGGACAATATTGAATCTGGCCACAAGAGATTATAATAATCCATAAAGGTTGTTCTCTTGATGATAATTTAGAAAGCTTGATAAGTTTATAAAAATTGGATAATTCCCTTGCTTACTTACTTCTGTCCTTTGCTCATATCATATCTATCAACCTTTAATGACTTCTGAAATTAGTCTCAGGCCCATTGCAAGCCTCAAATTTAGGAATCATTTATTAAGCACTGGGAGTCTGCAGATCACTGACCTTGGTACTGAGTGAGATGTTTTTTAATAAAAACATGCACTCATGGAGCATCAAATCTAATAGGAGATATAACATACACACAGATAACTCTAATACAACATGATACATGGATAGGTAGGTACTTGAGATCACTAGCTCAGTGCCTGAGACATAGTAGATACATTTGAAAGTATATTTGATGATTAAATAATAAAGATAGGAACCAAGTGCTACCTGTGGTAGGAATAATATTGCTTTGGGGAAATCAGGCGAGGCTTCACAGAGGAAATAACATTTGTTATGGGTAGAATTTCAACAAGTTGACATAACCTAGGGAGAACATTTCAAAGATTGTGGCCTACAAACATAAAGGCATAGAAATGTGACAGCATAGGAGAGGTAGAGGAGGAATGACAAGTGATTCTCTGAGAAAATCAGTTTTATGGTTAAGACACAGCGATCATTTGATTCAGTGCTATTCTTTTATGAAAGTATTCTAAATGTGTACTTTGATTTAATATCATGTAAAACTATTTCAAAAAATTATTTATTAATAGCTTAAATATGGAAATTGTGACATTTCATTTTCCATGATAGAAATGTAGGCTATTATTCAATTCATACAGCCTCCTTTTAAAATGCTTATTAAACTACACTTTTATAATTATATATGCTAGACTCTTGTAATCCATATATAGGCATAACTCTCCTAAATGAGATGTGACTCTACCTGGGCAAAGAATAAAAAATATAGAGACAGCTGCTTTGAAAATGTTATATTCCACTGAACTTCCCTTTTGAGATGTTCAGTACTTAAATTATGATTGATCAACTAAATATACTTGGGGAAGCCAATCAAGTTGCATACCTTTATTAATTATTATATATCTTTTATGACAAGGAATTAACTTAATAGTATCCATCTTTACTGTTTTTGTTCATGGTAAAGGTAAACATATCCAGAAGAGATTGTCTGCCATGTTAGCTACTGGGAGATTTGGAAAAAGAAAAACATGTTTGAATGTGGTTTCATGTTATTTTCTTTTTCTTTTTATAACACTCACAAATTATTCATCAATTCAAGATTACTTTCCTGAAAGTTGTAAATAATTAGTCTTGATTTCAAAACAGGCATATGATTTTATGCTTCTCTGTTTAGAGCATTAATTCCTTGGGAGGTATTTATATTTAGAATCTACCATTTTTTGTTATTTAACCCACTCAAGAATGCTTTGCTTTATACCCTTTCTCTGAGTTAAGAATGGTACATGAAAATAAGTAGATCTTATATACAGAAAGTAGCTGTCAGAATACATTTATATTCTAGCAGGAGAATAGAAATTAATCTTTCAGTGGCATCAAATCAGATTGATAGTATTAAATTTTTATCCCAGATTGAATCATTTTCTTTATCACAAATATTTTAAAAGAGCCTAGCAGTATTATAGTTGTGTTGATCATAATCTTACCTTATATTTTTAAAACTTCAAGTCCCAAACAGGAAAAATCATTTGATTTTAAATACTCATTTTAAGAAAATGTATCAGATTTTACAGAAATGTCAATATCATATTTCAAAATAAAAGTGGGTATATGGCTAGAAGAATCATAATTAAGATGAGATGACTAAGACTTTACTGCAGGGCACCGACATTTACCAAAAGCATGGTTCCAGGACACACTTTCTCTCCATTAGCAACTGTCCTCCAATTTAATTTTCCCCCACTAACTTCTGTCCACAGTGATAGAAGTCTCTTCACTAGGTGTTTATGTTCTCCCCAGATACCTCCTTTCCTCCTGGTGGCTTCACCTTGTTTAGCAACTCTCATCCCACTCTGCTCTTTTCTTAGATTAAAAAAAATATCCTAATTATGGCTCTGCTGAATAGAAGCACCAAAGGAAAATAGCTTAATCTACATAAATGTGTGTACATGTACATGTGCATGTGTATGAACATACACACATAAGTACCCATCTAAAACCCAACATTTTTAAAGAATATTGTTCATTGATTCAATTTCTGAAAGAAAGTTGGTGGCATTTAGAAACAGTTCACATCCTTTACTTAAATAGTGCTACATAAGACTTTTCAAACTTATACATTTTTTTTGAAATTGATTTTTTAATATTTAATCCAATATCTTTTTTCATGAAAGAATCTTAATTGTAAGAAAAAAAGGCTCCAATCAGTTTCTAACTATCTTAGTTTGTTTAGTAGCACGTCCTTAGGGAAAGCAGTTTTTACTTCCACAGGCCAACAGGTAAACGTCATTTCCAATGTTGAAGGTAATAAGTTAGGATTGCCAGGCTTTTGGAGGTAAAAATCTCATACTTATTCATTTATCTCAGTTATCATGATGGTATGTTGAGAGTGAAGTTGTCTCTAAGATTGCCAAATTCCAAATCCTACATGTTTTTCAAGATCAACATCAGCAATTTAAATTGTACCTGGAAATGGGCTAGAAACTAGCCTAGTCTGCAGTCTTATTATTGTATATAACCAAGCAACTCATAGTATAATCATTCTATACTCATCAAAGATACATACATATAATTTGAAATCTATTAATGTGCATGTTAATATATTTCTGTATATGTGATCTTTGCTTTTCATGTACATTTGTCCTACCACCTTCAGTAGATTTTAAATCCTTGGAGGACAGGGACTTCATATTCTTCCTTTCTAGCACCTACTTGCAGAAGACATTAAACTGTGGAATTTATAGGCCTTATACTTGTGAATACTATGAAGCTTCTTCAAGGAAATTCATAGTCACTCAAAAAATTTTGGTATAGCCATTCCTACTAGGAAAATAAAGTCAATAAAAATGCATGCTTCCTGGATTACAATGTACAGTTGTACGGGCAATCCATTGAGTTAGTCCATCAATACAGCCACATCTGTGCACATATACACATAGATGCAAAGTGGTGTAGTAGAGGGAATGCTAGCCTTGGAATCAGAAAGACCTGGGATCAAATCCTACCTCTGACATATTAACTGTGAGACTAGTCACTTTACCCTGAAATGCATTAGGCAAATCCTTAAGATGTATCTGTTCAGTCATAGATGGGTTTTAATCTGCTTTGATACAGGAGTTCCCACAATGGCATTTCTCCAAACCTTGTAGGTAAAAATGTGAGGGTTGGGCAAGATGATCTGTGAAGACTTTTCTAGTTGTAAGTCTATGATCTTGTTTCAACGTAGATTCTTTACATACCTGATTGCTAGGTGGCATAGTAGATAGGCTGCTGAGCAGGAAGTCAGGAAGACCTGAGTTCAGCTTTTGCCTCATACACACTCACTAGCTGTGTGTGACCCTGGGCAAATCACTTAACCTCTGTTTGTCTCAGTTTTCTCAACTGTTAAATGATGATAATAACCACACCTACCTTGCAGGTTTGTTGTGAGAATCAAATCAGATAATATTTGTAAAAAGTGCTTAGCCCAGTACCTGGCACATAGTAGGCACTATATAAATGCTTATTCCCTTCCCTTGTGCATCCACACATATATGTATATATTCTATACATTTTAGCTACGTACACATATATATGTATGATATGCTTAATATATGCATATAGTTCATTTTGTGTATATAATCAATATATGTCACAGACAAGAATTAAATAGCAGTATATGAACCCTGCCAGTAGAATTAGGAGGCAATTTAGCAGAGTCAGTCTGTGACTGCACCTGAGAAAAACAATAGCAATCAAAGCTTTGGGGGAATCTGGCTGAGTTAGGATAATGGTCTAGTTTCCAGAACTTCCCATATTTTGGTTTCTTGATCTAGTATGTATTGCTTAATACTAATGCCTGCAGTAGTGACTGACTCGCACTGTTCTCAGCTCCTTGGATTTTGGTGTTCCACAGACACCCTAGTAACAACCCAGCATGGTTTATTGATTTATTGATCCTTGAACCTAGACAATGATCAATCAATCAACCAACATTTATTAAGAAACTACTCTATAGACTTCTTGCCTGCCCAGATATTCAGTGTAGCAAAACGCCAAAGTGTGCATCAGACTGAATGATGATGAAGAAATTAAATGCAAAGTTCCTGTAACTTTTTTTTTTTCCATTTTAGGACTGCAGAATAAGCCAAAAGCTCACAGGCAAGATGCAAGGGTATAGCTAGAACAAATCAGCAGTGGAGCATGGTAGGCTCCTAGCAGATGCAGAGATTGGACATCTGTAGCCTGCAAGTATCTTTGTCTAGAGGCAAAACATTCAAAATGCTCCCCTGAGAAAGTTTCAGGATGGTCAGAAAGTTCCAGGGTGGGGAATTTGGCAGTCCTGCATAGTGTCAGTAGGTGGTGACCAGCAGCTATCAGGGTAGTGCATTGCTCTGACCGGGGCAATTGAGATGCAGAGAGGGATCTGAAGATTCAGTGCTCGGAACCTCGAAGGCACAAAAGGGTCTAATCCTGGCAGGTGTAAGTCAAGACAAAAGGACCTAGGAAATGTAGAGGGAGAACAAGCAAAGCCAACTAAATATTCCCCCCAGAAGTACACCACAGAATGAAGCTGGCCCCAGTTATAAAGACCCATTTCACGAACTAAACCTGGAGAGATTTATGTAAATCAAAAAACCATTGAGTAATATAAAAGATCATTGCAAAACTAAATATCACCCAAAAGCAAACAGAAAGACATTTCTCTATAAGATAGCAGGAAGTAGAGCAAAATCAAAACATTGGTGGGAAAAATTGAGGAAAATATAAGATATATGATACAAAAAACAATCAACCTGAAAAAATTTCAAGGAGAAATAATTTAAGAATCATTAAATTACCTGAAAACCATGGGAAAAAAAGCCTGGATGCTACATTTAAAGAAATCACAAACTAAAACAGCCCAGATCTGTCAAAACCAGAAGGCAAAGTAAATAAAGAAATAATCTACCAATCCTTTTCTCTGAAAAATCCCAAAATAGAAAGTACAAATAATGTCAGCTCAAATCCAGAGCTCCCAATTCACAGAAAAAAAATACTGCAAGAAACCAGGAAGAGTCAATGAAAGCATTAAGGAATTGCATTCAGTGTCATAGGAGAATGAACAGTTTATAATATAAATGACAGGAGGTCTTGATATACAATATTCCAAATAGCAAAAGAGATAGGTTTACCATTAAGAATAACATACTACAAAGCAAAGTATCCTTCTATGGGGGGAAGTGGAACTTATATGGAATAGAGAACTTTAAGGAAAAGATGTGAACTTAGTAAGAAATTTGAAATAAAAACAAAAGATTTTAGAAAAATCTAGAAAAATGAATTTATTCAAGCATTTGAAATGAATTGTATGGCAATGCAGTACTAACATTCCAATAGGGGGAGAAGAAACAAATCTATATTCACAACCTTAGTATCTTCAAAATAGAATTAAACCAGATGGAGTTAAGAAAAACAGTTCTGAGGGGATTTGGTTTTGTTCTGAGGGTTTTAAGAGAGGAAAAAGGAAGATAAATTTTTGTGTTTCTTAATTTTTTTTATTTTAATTAATTTATTTTGAATGATCAACAATCACTTCCATAAGCTTCTGAGCTTCAAATTTTTATCCCTCTCCTTCCCCACTTCCCTCCCCAAGATGGTGCGCAATCTGATATAGGCTATACATATACATTCCTATTAAACATATTTTCACATTAGTGATGTTGTAAGTAAATAAAGGAAGACAAATTGAATACATTTAGGGTAGTAATGATAAAGAAAGGGATACAATTGTAGTTTCTCATAAATGGGATGTGTAGGAAGACTATGGAAACATTTGGAAAGATTTGGGAGGAGTAGGCATCAAATGAACCTCACTTATTTGAAATAGACGAACGAAAATTGCACACACACAACAGGGAAACAAGAAGGGTTGGGGGTAAGGGTAATTTTGAGTATTATGACAGGGAGGGTATAGTTACAAGCAAAGCAAATTTCATGATCCTGAAGGGAGATTATAAGGGGTGAAGAAGAAAAGAAAAGAACTAAAATCTAAGGTGGCCCTTAGACAATTGATGAGTGAATGAACAAACAGGGGTATATGAATACAATGGAATTTTATTGTGTCATGAGAAATGATAAGACTATTTCATAAAATTCTGTGTAATATAAACTAATGCATCAGAAAGTGAGCAGAACCAGGGGAACAGTTTATACAAGGACAGCAACATTATGAAGAAAAACAACTTTGAAAGACTTAAAAACTATGATCAATGAAAAACTACATCTCCAGAAGACTTATGAAGAAGCATCTTCCCAAAATTCTGATGGAGATGAGAAGCACAAAGTGCAGAGACATACACTTTTGTAAGTGGCCATTATATGAATCCATTTTGCTTAACAATGCTTATTTATTACAAGTGTTTTTTTTTCTTTTTTTCTTCCAGTTTTTAACTGGGGTGGGGAATGGGTCTGGTAGAGAAGGGTTAGCCACAATGCTGTCAAAATAAAAGAATACTAACGTACCACATTATTTTTTAAAATGCACAGAAGGTAAGAGCATGAATTTAAGAATGAGAAACAGGCAAGTGGATTAGTTTTGAAAATAAAATACATAATTTTATACATACTTAAAGAAAGCATAACAAGTGGAGATTTATATGGAATCCTATATTGTTGTGATTTTCTACATGTAAATGCCCTCTCCTGGTGATTACACTCAGAATACATTTTTTTAAAGGAAGGAAACTATGTGTTAGGCCCTGGAGATATAAAGGCAAAAGTGAGATAGCCCCTGCACTCAGAGAGTTGACATTTTCTTCCTTTAAATGTTATGACAATATTGAAAATGTTTTATGATTTAGATAAAACCAAAAGAATATCCCAGATCAACTCATATAATAACATCATTGAAGTACTTTATCCATTTTTCTTCCCTTTATACTCACATTTATTTACATAGATAAATCATCAAGATTACCAAGCCCTTTCCCCAAATAATGAAATCTTGTTTGGGAGAGATCTTAGATGCTCTGTAGTCTAATTCCTACCTAAGACATGAGTACTATCTGTAATATTTCCAATACTGAATCCCACCTGGACTATCAGAGAATATAGACTGCATCTGGTAAACATTGTACTATGTGGCCCCTATCACTGGTGCCTTGTGTAGGTGGTTGTGGTTCTGGGAGGTGAGAAAAAGTATGACTTAGTGATTTGTTTCTAGTCCCTGTTCTGCAATTTACTGGCTGTGTGGCTTTGGACAAGTGACTTCACATCTCTGTACTGGTTCCCTCATCACAGAATAATTGTGAGAAACAAGTGAGATAATTTCTGGAAAAATATAGTTCTCAGAGTGCTAGACAAGTGTAAGTTACCCTTGTTCCTTATATTTCCAGAAGTCCTCAAGAATAACAAGGCCTAAAGGGGCCCATGGGAAAAACGGTTATTGCAGAGAAGTATGCATTGTGTACTGAGAAGTATGCATTTCTGAATATCAGGCACCTGCCTTGAGATGTGCTTTGTGACAGGTCTGGTAGAGTTTGTGAGGAATCTTAGCAGCTATTTCAGGTACACCCATGCCGTACTGGACTAAGAAAGGAACACTTTTTAGAAAAGCCCTACTGCTTGTGAAATAGCTCTCAGGACTCCCAAGGAAAAAGAGCTCTTTTGTCCTCTGTGAATGACTTCAAAATGAACTGCTCTGCATGGCACAGAGCCTCTCAAAACCTACAATCCTCTCTCCTTTTCTAGTTTGCCTTTGATATAGGGTATCATTGAGTTGTGCTTATACCTGTTTTTCTGAAGGGAAAAAAAAGGCCTTTTACATCAATGCTATTAATTGAGAGGATCTCCTATCCACTTACAGAAGTGGTCAAAGTATTCAAGGTCAAGAACAGACAAAGTACACACCTTGCCAACACAAGTCCTCTAACTCTACCCAGTTGCATTTGAAATAGAGCCAAAACTGTGAAAGAAAAAAAGATCGACTTTGAGAACTTAATGAGGGCAATTTGTCAACAATTTCACACACCATTTGCCTAGAATCTTTGAACAGAGTGCTTCCCCAATGAATCTTTTCCCCAAGTGAACACTAGGTTGTCTGCATTTTAGTGATTCATTAATCATCTTTTTTCACTGAAAGTGAGGGCCTGGGGATTATAGAATCTAGAAGCAAGTGAAGTCTTGGGAAAATGAAAACACATAGTGTCAAATGATCTCAAATGTCTATATAGAATCCTGATTTTACTGCCACCATTGAAAAACCCCCACAAAAAACCAAACTCTGGAAATAATTAGTTTCTTTAAGATATAAGGACAATTTGCTACTTAGGGCCAGGAAGGGGGAAGGGAGGAGAAGGCAAGGTTCTTAGTGCATCTATTAGCTGCTAAGCCACCATGTGTTTATGCTACCTAAAAAAGTGCTACAATGAAAATTAGAATACTTACTGGACCTTTTTACTTTTTCCTCTCCTTTATGTCTTTTAGGGATCTGTCTAGTAGTGGGATAGCTAGGTCACAGAGTATGATGGACAGTCACTTTTCTCGAATAATTTCAAATTGGTAGGAAGAAAGGTGGAAAATTATATGACTGCATTTAAGAGAGGAACAAAATGGAGGAAAAAAAGAAAAACAGAGAAAGCCAGAGATGGCATGAGAGTTTATAACTTCCCTGTAAAGACTGTTCTTTCTAAAATAATATGAAACTCTTTGCAAATGACCCTACTTATCAAATAACCGACTTATAAACCCATTACTGTTGATTGTCAGCATGTTTTTTGGAACCCATGTGCCTGAGGGACAAGTGGATGGAAAGTAATTAATAAGACCAAGAATGAGGTTTACTGAGTGTAATTGATACTGTTTGTAAATCTGGGACTCATAAAAGACTGTACCAATTGAGTAGAGGGGCCACAGATGTTTTTTCTATTTTAGTAAAGGGAAGACCTAGTGAGTGAAAAATTGTGTACCAACCTTAAAAAAATTCAAAACATTTGGTGCTACAATATTTAACCAAGAAAAAGTGGTATGGCTAAATTTTCTGTTATTTTTGCAATGTCAGGAACAACTTTAAAAACTGACATTCAGGCCACATCTACAATGCCAAATAAAGATTGTGTTCATAAGGCAAAATGAAATGGAAAGTTGAGCAAAGTTTTGGGTAATCACAATTACTCACAGACCTTAGAAAATATTACTTTGGGAAAATTCTGATGATGTAGTATATATGTGGAAGATGTGAGGAAAGATAGGGCCAAATCATCAATATATTTTCTCACTCTCTACTTAACTCTTTCAGGACAGTTACTATCAAATTGTAACAGAAGCAGGGTCACATTTGCTAAGTCATTCATATGGGACATTTTTCATTAGCATCCCTATATTGTTTTCTCAAGATTAATCCAAACCCAGTCTTCAAAGTGGGTTCTATCAGTGACTTCTAATTTAAGTTGAAGTTGGTTTTATTAGAAATATGGTTTTTGTTGACATCACTAGGAAGTCATTGAAATCCTGAGTTCTTGATTGGCAGATGAGGCATCTAGGTAATTCAGTGGAAAGAACACTGGAATGAAGAAGACTTGAGTTCAAATCTAGCCTTAGAAGCTTACTAGTTGTGTGACCCCAGGCAAGTCACTTAACTTTTATCTGTTTCAGTGTCCTCAAATAATAATATAACAACAATAATAATATCTTCATATAGTAATACCACTTACCTCTTTAGGTTGTTGTAAGGATTAAATGAGATAATATTTGTAAGGCATTTTGCATATCTTAATGCTAGCTAACTAGTTGTGGTAGTAGTAGTAATGGTAGTAGTAGTGGTGGTGGTGGTGGTAGTGGTGATGGTATTTTAAGGAAAGAAGTGGCATTTTGGCAACTTGCTTTTAGAAATGGTCCATCAACTATGGGTGGGGGACAAAAGTGGACTTACAGTGCAGATTGACACATATGATTTTGGATGTGGCCAATGTGGGAATTTGTTTTGCTAGACTATGTACATTTGTAATGAAGGCTTTATTAATTTTTTTTTGTTCTATTGGGGGCAGTGGGAGGGAAAGATAATAAATGCTTGTAAAATTGCATATATATGTATATACATACATATATATGTGCATATCTGTATATCTATATCTGTCTATATTTACAGATATAGAAATGGGTATTAAAACATTTTTTTCCTTTAGGAAAATCCTCAAATTTTAGGCTTGATATAATGATTGAAATATTTTTCCTTTGAAAAAATTAATTTTTGCAACATGGTTTTCAAAATATCTTTGTTTCCTTTTGTAAATACTTTTTGAGTGGCATGTTGACCTCCATAAAGTCCTGCTTCAATGTCTCATTGCACTGGGAAGGAGATTCTGGGTTTTCAAAGACTATGCCAATGAAGCCCAAGCTCCAGCAGATCCTACCATTCTAGAAAGTCACCACATTAATGTAGAGAACCTTACCAACAATAGGATGACCAAGTGATAACGAATTCTTTGATCCAGGCAACTGTGGAAAGAGTCTTAGATTTAGAATTAGAGAAACTAAGGCCAAATTCTGAGTCTGACACTTTTTACACATCATTGCTCTGGTGTCCAGTTTTCTCATCTATAAAATGTAAGCATAATATGGATTATTCTTATTTGACTCTTGTAGGACTGGACATGTTAGATTTTAGCCCACTTCCTTCCTGTTTTTTGGTATCCTTAGGGGAGATGGGGATTCTCTATTCTATAGCTAGAACTCAGATTGATCATTTTCCTCTATTTTAAGGAACTAGTGACTAGAACCCCAGCTCCATTTAACTACCTAACATCATATTAGCTTTTTTTAAAAAAAGAAATTTTCTTGAATTATATTGCAAGATCAAAATACAAACTTCCTCCAATATCTAGGGGCATAATCCTACTTTCCCATTCTCCTTACTTGACCTCAGTCTCTGGGGAAGGGATGAAGATTAGGCTTGTAGTGTAACTTACCTCCTACATAGAATTAATCCTACCAAATCCAACTCCAGAATTCTATTGGGATATATCCTCAGACTTTAGCTGCTTAGTGCTTCCTGCTGGACTTTTGGACAACAACACTGGTTTCTTGGACTTCAAGATCCCTATCTGGAGTTCCCAGGTTGGAGACCTTTCTCACTGAACCTAGAACTAAAAAGGATGAATGAAAAAGGCCAAAACCCTAGGTCTGTACCTTGGGGCCATATTGCCAAAGGAAAGGGGAGGGAGCACCTTCAGGCTGTCCCCTCCTTACTGTATTGTTTCACTTGCTATGAATTAGAATTCAAGAAAAGCTTAGATTGTGATGTTAGCAAGTTTTAAAGACACAGACAGCTCCAGTCAGGATAATTCCCATTAGGTATGTGCCAAACTCCTTTCACAACAGGGTTGGATTAGATCAGTGGTGTCAAACTCAGAAGAGGCATATTGACTTAGAAAACCACGAGTTAACATTATCTGTGTTGTATTGTATTTTTATTTATTTTGTTAAACATTTCCCAATTACATTCTGACCTTTTCTGGGCTGTACTCAGGAATTTTTGAAGGCTGAATGTGGCCCATAGGCAGTGAGTTTGATACTTCTGTACTAGATGAAATCTAAGTCCCCCTCTAGGTCAAAATCAATGATCTCTGAATCCAAGGTAAAATAGAAAATCAGCCTCAATCTTTTTCAGGGTCCTTTTGTCCCCTCAGTGACAATAGCAGAGTGAAGGAAAAGTAAATGTGGGGTGCCAGGAGTCACACTGTTTTTAGATTATTTATAAATATCAGCTTAGCTGTTGGTTATGAAAAATATGAAATCATTGTTCAATGACCAATGTATTGTTTGACCTTCATTTTCAAAAAGGACCAATAACATCACAGGATGATACCTGGATTTAGGCATTGTTAAACAAAGTTGTCAGAGCCTCACTCTTTCTTGCAGAGTCATCAAAGTCCAGTGTCTTGTCAGTGTATTAACATACTACCATAGGAACTGAAGCATATCAATTGTGACATTCTTATTATATGTATATATATATATATATGCATATATAGAGAGAGATACATATATTTACAGATGAAGTCATTTAAATGAAGATAGTATCTGACATTCATGTAACACTTTGAAATTTGAAAATTCTTTACATATATTATCTTATTTTATTTCAGATATGGGTAAAGGATTTATAAGGGACACGATAATAGGATAGTAGAGATCCCAGTACAAAAAATAGCTTCCCATTCATGAAAATACCACAGTTCAAGCTACCAAAGATATTCAGGGCTCCTAGTGTTAAAGTGTGTTTTTCCCCCTCACATCCTCTCTTCAGGGGCTGCTCCCAGACTCCAAAGCTATTAGTTATCTAGAATATATACTGTTCCCTTCTTTCTTCCTTCACCAACCTGTGGTTTTTTAAAAAAAAATTTATTTTTAGTTTATGAAATAAAACAAGCATTTCTGTAACAGTATAATAAAAATTGCATATGAAACTGCAAATCTGTTATGTGCAACTTGGTATTCTTTTTAAACATATAATAAAGTTATAATGTAAATGTCTTTTCCCCCTACTTTTTCCCCTATGAATTAAAACAGAAGATAGCACCTCAATTGAAAGATTGCTTATATGGTCTTCTTAGAGAGAAAAGTTAAGGGTCATAGATCTATTGCTGGAAAGATCTGAGAGTTTAACTCATCTAACCCTTGCATTTTACCTAGGAATAAATTGAGGCCCAAAGATATAAAGTGATTTGCTCAAGGTTCCTCAGATAATTAAGTAGCAAAACCAGAATTTAAATCCAGTTTCTATGACTCCAAGTTCATTACTTTTTCCATTACAACATCCTGCCTCCCCAGGTGATAGATTTGGTTTTAGTATACATCCAAAATGAACAAGAAGTATAATTTAATGGGATATTTGTCCATCTTCTATTGCAGTGTTCATGACCAGTATTTGCAAAAAGGGTACCTTTAACATACTTGAAGATTATATGCTGTCATTTCTTGGAAAGGATGAAGAATTAGAGTTCTGTGAAGACCTCAACAAAGCTTTCCTAATTACCTCAATATCTAATTTGATACTCAACAACTTCAATGCAACTCGGGGAATAGGTGAGTCTGGTGGAAAAAAAATGTGATTTAGGAGTAAGAGATGAATGAGGCCAAAGGACTATAGACTGTATATTCCAAAGTCTCATGACAGTCAGTCAATTAATATTTGTTAAGTATCTATTATGTGTCAATCATTGTGCTAAGTACTAGGGATATAAAAAGAGGCAAAAGATGGTCCCTGCCCTCAAGGATCTTACTATCTAATGCCTATGAATCAAGAAGATTTTCTTAGAGAAAATAATTGAAAAGATACTGGGCAGAGGAAGCACCAAATAACATCACAAAAATGAAACTAGTTTTATTTCAATAGAAAGGTTATTCTTGAATCTATGTATAGTCTTGACATGTTCCTGACTTGTTAAAGATAAAAATTAATTAAAAAAAACAGAATGAAGAAAAAATGAGAAAAATATATGGTAGGCGTTTAAAACATTTCCCTCCAATTTGACTTAATTAGGCAAGTCATTGATGTGCCCTCAAATGGGAAATGAATAGAGAAAAAGATATTAATATTAATTATGATAATTTCACATAGAAGGTTAAATGAATTAAATCAATTACTATAATAAGGAAAGGGGGAAAAGCCTTCACACTACATTTGTCAACAAACACTTGACTTACTTGCCAAACAGAGTGATCAGAAGACCATATGGTTTTGGATAGGAACATGTTTGTAAAATATTACAGAGTATGGAAAATAGTTTATGAGTAGATTTCCCTTTAAAATAGAGATAAGCAGTAGAGAAAACAAAAATAGTTTAAAGAAATTTTGGTAAGAGATTGAAATGAACAGTGTCATCTTGTGGTTAAGGATGAAATATGAAGTAAGAAAATATACAGATGAAAGATGAAACAGATTGGTGAATGTTTTAAAAAATAAATTCCTTTTTTCCACTAAATATGGTGGAGAGTCCAATTTGGACTCAAACAGTCTAGCTTTGAATGTGCTTAAAGAGGAAGTGGAAATGACATTAAAATAATCAAAGATGAGAAAAGCAGCTTATCTAGATCCAAAATACCTAAGAGGTCTCTGCCTGAGTCAACAAAATGTTGAGATCACTGAGAGCTTGATTCTCAAGGTATCTGAAGAAGGAGAAGATGCCACCAACGTGGAAAAAAACCATTAGCATTATTATGAAAATGATTAATGTGAACAAGAAGATGATAACATATGATTACTTCCCCATTTATATAAAAATTTTATGAGAATAATATGCACACACTGAAAACATCCTTGATGTTAGTGTTCAAAGGCAGTAGGATAATCTTTCACAAATGATATTTTACAGTAGGCCATGTATTTACTATTATACAATTGACTGAAGGTAAAGAGAATATAATTCCATTCTGTTTATTATTTGTTGACTACATAAAGAGTTTTGAGTTTAACAAAGTGCTTCCTTAAAGACTACTAATGTGTCTCTTATTATTAAATTCAAATCATGCTCTATCTCAAGAAAGACATAATGGAGATAGTTTCAACAACCATACGATCAGTAATATCAGGCAAAGCATAACTAGGAAGATATAGATTTACTCTAGTTGCTCAGAAGTGTAATGGATAAGATCAAGCACAGAGTTAAAGTAAAAATGGAATGACTTAGATGTGGTAAAGACCTTCATATACTCCTGTTTGAGGATGACATTGTTCTGATTGCATTAAGCACTCCAATGTTGCAGAGACTTCCTGAAGAAATCATTAATCATACAGAAAAAGAATTCCTAATTATCCACCAATTGCTGATACACACAGATATTATATGCCAGGTAGACACTATTCATGGCCAATGAACTGGGCCCAGATTGTGAAGAGAAGGAGGATACCTGTTTAGATTGTTTTTAGCATACTGTAGATTTCTTTTAATGACTCTGAGTTGTCTCTGGAACAAAGATCCATCTTTTTAATATATGCCTCAGTATTATTACAATGTTGTTATAAGATGCTATAGTTTCTAAAAAAAAAAAAAGGAAATTAAGGAAAAGGCACAGAAGGAAGTGTTTTTAAAAGAAGATGCAATGCAGTGCAAACAGGGACTTAAGAAGGAGAATCAAGATAAAAGATGTCTTCAAAGGAAAGTATGAGCATTGAGAGGCAAGGAGGTACAGAGGAAAGAGTACTGGCTTTGTAATCAGATGACCTGGGTTTGCATCTCACCTCTCAGGAAACTCACTCTACTCTCTGGGTCTTAGTTCCCTCATCTATAAAATAGGGAAGTTGAATCAGTTGGATTCCAACCCCCAAATCTACAATTTTATAAATGTACATATACATGTACATACATACATATGCATACACATACATACATGCATGCATATACACACACATTATATTTGACAAGCATATAATTGGCATTTGAATATGCCAGCCCATCTGAGTTGCACTCTGCAGTAGAGTTTGAATGCTGGGCAGTTTAAATTTGAGAAAGGACCTCAGTGTCTGATATCATATCCTGTCAGGTGATCTTCAGAATCTTCCTAAGACTATTTATGGAAAACTCACACAGGACAGGCACTCACATTGTTGTTAGAAAAAGCCAAACAGGGACACTCTCAAGGTCCTCTTAACTTTGGAATTGATTGTGTGATATGGGAGACACTGGCACAGGACTGCCCAGCATGGTGTGCTCTTATCAGTGAAGGTGCTGTGCTGCACCTTTCTTTCTTTTTTTTTTCTTTCTTTCTTTCTTTCTTTCTTTCTTTCTTTCTTTCTTTCTTTCTTTCTTTCTTTCTTTCTTTCTTTCTTTCTTTCTTTCTTTCTTTCTTTCTTTCTTTCTTCTTTGTTTCTTTCCTTCTTTCCTTCTTTCCTTTCTTTCTCTCTTTTTTCTTTCTTTCTCTCTCTCTTTCTTTCTTTCTCTCTCTCTCTTTCTTTCTTTCTTTGTTTCTGGATCACATTGCGAAAGAGAAACAAAAATAATTGGTTGTTAACCCACAAATGACACTGGTGTCCTGTGAATATCAGGAGAAATCAGAAAAGGCTCCTGGAACTTTGGATAGGCTCCCTATGATGAATTCATTAGAAAACATAGAAGAATCACACAGAATGAGCAAGAATGGATGGATTACATCATTGAAGGGAATTCTCACACTAGGATCACAAATCCATCTAATTATTTGAGTGTAAAATCTTACTCCCATTATACGTTAAGTACTTTCAGTTTTCTTTTAATAATCTCATAATTTACTGAAATTGCCATCTTATAAAAAACTAACATCTCTCAGATATTCGTAAATAAGTTGAATTTACCCTTAGAGTAGAATGAGTGGTTTCTTATATCATTGTCTGATCTTATTCATTCATATTTCAGATAATATATATTTCCATATTTAGTTAAGAACAAATGTAGCTTTATATTTACTCAACTCTGGCTGTTTGGGGGGGGGTTATTATGATTTGGGAAATACATATAATGCCATTCCCAGGTTTAACATAGAAATATTTAATAACACAAGGCAGAAGTTGCAGAAGATTGAACATTAAACTTTGCCCACAAATTTGGGAAAATGCTGACATAAAATTAAATTAGCAATTTGGTCACAACACCACATTAATAAAAATATCTTAGGTTTCATTTTTTGGTTCCTGGCTATTGCTTGCAGCTTTCCTTTTTCCTGAATCTGATATTTCCAAGGAAATGTTATTAGAGTCACAGAAGCATAGAGTCATGGGGTTAGTGCTGAAAGGGAACCTAGGGCATCAAATCTAACCCCCTCTAACAAGATGAGAAAAACAAAGTACAGAGAAGTTTGACATTCCCAGGGACACAGAACTTGGATATGCCTTAGACTGGATTTAAAAGTAATATCTTCCTGACTATGAGACTAATATTGTATCCACTTTTCTACCTAACTCCAATCCATTTTTATACACACACACACACACACACACACACACACACAGAGAGAGAGAGAGAGAGAGAGAGAGAGAGAGAGAGAGAGAGAGAGA
>NW_020954569.1:25795286-25983655 GCF_900497805.2 Vombatus ursinus
AGAGAGAGAGAGAGAGAGAGAGAGAGAGAGAGAGAGAGAGAGAGAGAGAGAGAGAGAGATTTTTCTTTTTAACGGGTGAGGACACTTGAGGCCCAGAGAAGTTTGGCACAGTCGATAGATCACCAGGCCTGGAGACAGGAAGGCCTGAGTTCAAATTAGCCTACTTAGTAACTGTGTGACTCTGGGTACCCAATCTCTGTTTGCCTAACTTTTCTCATTTATAAAATGGGGATAATAATAGGATTGTTGTGAGGATCAAATGAGCTAAAAATTTCAAAGTGCTTAGCATAATGTCTGACACATAGCAAATGCTACATAAACATGTTAGCTATTGTTAATAAGAACACAGCTTAACTACAATCAGAGCTAGGTCTAAAACATAGGCCTCCTAATTCCTGTGTTCTTCCCATTTCAGACATTCGCATTAGAAATACATTGCCAAAACTTGTCCGTACCTGATTTCATTTCTATCACAAAAAGGTTATGAATTATCCAAAAGATAAATTGATTTGAAGTAGTATATTCACTGATACTCATCAAGACAATCAGGGGATTTGATCAATTTAGTCCAACAATACAAAAGTTTTTCAGTGACATCTATAGCTTTGAGGACAGAGATCGGTCTTTCCATACTCTAGAAAAAACAGATAACATCTGCTGTTCGAGACTCTGACATCCAGCTAGACAAGCTCTGTAGATGTGTAATGATCTGGATGTAGAATTGAGTAGCAAAGAGAGATCAGATGGGCTCCCCTTTGGGAAACTGCTTTTAGTGGTCACAGATGGTCTGATGTCACCAACACCCATCTGTTTGATACCAACATTCTACTGGTGATGGTTTTCTAGAACAATGCTTTAGGGGAAAATTCAATCAAGAAAAAAATTGGATGAGAAAGTGGGTATGGTTTCCAGTTGACTTCAATGGCAGGAGTATCCACACTGATCCACACACAGCAAAGTATCAAAAGTCAAACCACCAGTCATTACATGGGCACGTGTGGGCATGCATGCACATGTGTATGTGTATACATGTGTCTATGTGTGAATCATTCAAACTATGTTCTTTGGCATCCTATAGCTCAGCTTTTTCAATCTCTTCTTCCACCCCATACCCAAAGGCACAACCTATTGTTTAGGTGACTTCTGAAGTTTTAAGTCAGTTTGTGATAGTCAAGGCATAGCTTTTTTTCCATGGCTTACAACTACCTAAAAATTACCTTAAATCTAACACTCTGACTAGAAATGGAAGATAGCATTATTAAGAACAGAATGTCCCAAGACATTGGCAAAAGTAAACTACTCTCCATATTAGGGAATGAACATTCCATATGTGCAAAGTAAGAATATCTTTCTCTCTCCAGATACCCATGTTAGAATAGAACAATTGCCCAAAGCTTCCCTACAAATCTAACATACTCTTCCCAGCCAAACAGATTTTGGTGAGCCTGGTTGCTGACTTCAGAATTCAAACATTCATCTTTCTATTCATTTCTACAGATTTAATTTCTGATGTTTCACAAAATTCTTCATCAGGAACGAGATTGTATATAACAATACTGATTAAAGAATTTTATCATCATATTGTCTCCCTCTCCCCCACCTCCAGAAAAAAATAGAAGACTAAGTACAGGAGACCATTGTCAGGTTAGTGAAAAGAACATGAACTTAATGTATATATATACACACAAAAACATTATGTGTGTGTGTGTGTACATGTGATCTCCTCTAATAGAATGGAAGCTTCTTGAAAGTAAGGACTATTTCATTTCATCTTTGTGTTCCTAGCATCTGCTAGAACAATGCCTGGCACATAACAGGGTGCTGCTACTTAGCAATAGGACCTAATAGATTTGAGTGAAGGAAAATAAGAGTAGGAAATCATGGAGGAAAAGATTAAACTAAGGAAGGTGAAAAATCAGAATTTTGACAATTATCCTGTTGATGGCAGTGGAAAAGAGCTAGGTGTAGGAAGTAATTGGTCAAACTTCAGGAGAGTACAGAGCCCATAGAAGGAAAAGGATGAAGGTTTAATGTTGAAATTGTAGTGTTCACTTTGTGGAAAATTTCTAATGAGAGAATACCCTTCTACCTCTCTCTTCCACTTACCAGGTGCCTGATGCAGTCATATAATTTTTTGCCCAAATACTTTACTAACACTACTAGCATCCTCCTCCTCAAAATTCCATCCAATAAAATCAGTTGAAATTAGATTTTAAATGGTCCATTCTCTAAGTTTGGCACTTTCTGATAGGTGTTAGGAGGTGAACACTCTGAAAAACATAATTAACATGAAAGTATAAATAAATGATAAATGCTGGAGGGGCAGTGGGGAAAACAGGTACCTTAAAACACTGTTGGTGGAGCTGTGACCTGGTCTAGAAGTTCTGGAAAACAATTTAGAACTATAATTCAAAAGTTATAAAAACTGTTCATACTTTTTAACTCAGCAATCCCTTCTTCAGATCTATATCCAAAGAGATCAAAGAGGATACAAAAACATTTATAGCAGCTCTTTTCATGGTAATAAAGAATTGGAAAATGAAGGACTGCCCATTAATTGTTAATTGGATAAACAAATTATGGTATATGAATGTAATAAAATACTGTTTTGCTTTAAGAAATGATGAAAAGGATGATTTTAGAGAAGCTTGGGAAGTCTTATATGAACTGATATAAAGTGAAGTGAATAGAATCAGTAGAACAATTTATTTAATAACAACAATATTATACAGAAACATGACCTTGAAAGACTAAGGATCCCTGAACAACCCAATGACCAACCACAATTCAAGAAGAATTCATGATGAAACAGGCTATCCCCAAGGCAATCCCCACCCTTAAAGAGCTTACATTCTTAACAGAGTGGCAATCATAGGAATGATAGTCAAGAAACGGATTTATGATCTTAGAAGTGAAGGAGATTTTGAGTGGAAAAATAGAGCAAGTCCGAAGGCAAAGGTCATTTAGAGAAAGAGATTGAAAGATGATGGAAGGTGGGGGAGGGGTGCAACATGATTTTGACCCTGTGAAATTGGTTTCTTAAAATTTTCTGTTCTGTTCCCATTTGAATGGGTAGAAATAACAGCATTAGGACAAGCAGGGCTAAAAATGACCTGGGTGAAGATAAAGGACTGAGGGGGAGGATATAGGCAAGAATCACATAAAATGAGAAGACATGGATGGATTGTAATATGCATAGATGGAATGAGTATCCCCATGGAAAAGATCACAGATTGCCTGAAGGTTCAAAGGCAGAGCTGCAAGGGCCCCAAATCAGCTTGGTCATAGTTTCTGATTATTAACCTTTTACCTCCCAAGACAGTAGGAACCATCCACCTGAGGCAATACCTCCATTTCCTCAGTCCAGGAATCCTCTGAACTGGCCATCAGGATGGAGAGAGAGTAAAGGTGGCATGACCACCCTAAATTGCCCAGTGCTTTGTTGTTTGATGTCCAATAGGGAAGAGGCCTTGGTATCAGTAAGGAAGATTATCTCAACGTCTTGTCAAAATTAAAGTCACACCAACCCTCTGCCTTGAACAGCTGGGTGAAAACTATTAATAAACTACGTGGATACATCAATAAAAATTCAATGAAATCCAGGGTCCTCTGGGAAACACATGTGGGAGAGAAACATTCCACTCTCTAGGAAATCCCCAAGCATCTAGATATGACATACAACTCCTTAGCTATTTACTTAGTGAAGTCACAGACAAATCTGTGGTCCTTGAATCTTTCCTGAATCCCAGCAATTTTCTCCCCACCTCTCTCCCCTCCCCTAATCTAATTATATCCTTTGAGACTCTTTGAAATACCTTGAATATTTCTTTTGGGTCTGGCTTTTAGACAAGGTTGATTATCTTGATTATGTACAAGAACTCAGCACTTTTCTACCCCATCTCAATTAGGTTATCCTTGTCTCTTGTGAAGTAAAATTGAAAAACAATTTGATAAAGATCTGTATTTATTTGTCACTATTTATGGTCCCCTAGGTTTGTTTTAAATACCCAAAACTTGTATACTTTTGTTTAATTAAGATTTCAAATTGTTTTAGATCCCTAGTGCATAATGGTATAAATATTTTTAGAAGGTTTAATTTGGTTATTTTGTGATTGATTTCATTCTGACTTATAAGTATATTGTTCTTTTTTATTTTATCCAGAACCTGAAAGGATCACAGATTTGGAGATAGAAGAGACCCTAGAAATATCTTACATTTCCTAGCTTTAACTCAAGAGTGTCAGCAGACCAGGAGGACATAGTCAAAAGAATAGAAATTGGGAGCCATCTTTATTATTTTCTACCTGTATGACTGGCGGCAAGTCATTTATCCCCTCTGGGCGTAGTTTTTTCATCTATAGAATAAATGGATTCTTGATCCTAAGATATCTTTTTGACGACATAAATGAACCTGAATCTTTAAATAAATGAAGGAAATGGGCTAGCTTTGTCAGGTCTCTAGACATGGTTTCCATGTGACTTGCTATAGACACCTTTGAATGGATATAACCTGGTCACAGCAATTTATGCATGCCCATCTCTACCCCATTTTGTATGACAAATATCACTCAAATCTATGAAAACATACAATGCTGCTTTCAGAAATAGTATTAAAAAGCAGATGCAGGAAACCTGACCTTTGGTCCTACTTCTATTATTCACTAGCCCTGGGTCTTGGGCAGGATATTTCACCTCTCGAGTTCACTTCTTCTAATGTACAATGAGGGGTTTACATAAGAAAATCCCTTCTTTCTCTAACATTGTATAATTCTATAATCACTCACCACATCTTGAAGCCTGAAATTTGTCTATTCCTCTCTAACAATAACTGGCAGTTCTATACATAGTGCTTTAAAGTTTGAAGAGCATTTTTAATGAATCATCTCATTTGATTCTTACAACAGCCCTATGAGGCAGAGACATAAAAATCAGAACTCATCATATTATGATTTCAATTTTACAGATGAGGACAATGAAACTCAAAATGGTTAAGCGACTTAATCAAAATTACACATGCACATTTATTCTAATAATTTCCTGTGGAAAATCTAGCATCTATATATAAGATTAATAGGTGGGAGAGATAATATCAATAAGTAGGGTTTCAGTTGTAAGAAGATTAAATTAGCCTTCCCATTCACAATCATACTTGAACCCTTTTACCAGCTAAAGGCAGGTACATCTGTCTGACCTTTGCTCTCTCAAAATGAGAACAAGTGACAAATGGGATCTGTGATTTATCTGTGGACCATAAAATCAGTAGAACATGAAAAATTTGAGAAGGACCATTCATAATTTGAGTCCTGAAAGTGTTTCAAGAAGCATAGAGCTGCATGTTTGAGTGTCCAAAGAATTTTTCCCTAATAAAAAGATACATTATTTTTTCCACATCAAAATTATTTACTTTTTACTCCAGTTTTGTTCTTGTTATAGTAATGGATTGTGAATACAGACCAGTCTCTTTTTAAAATCACTCTGAAGAGAATGAGCACTATGGAACTACTCCTGGGAAAATTTGCAATGTTGGTGTTCAGCAGCCATTCTGGGAAGGTGGACTTCACCTTGGCAATAGTTTTAGTCTTTCACAATTCTCCAAATTCACTTAACCTCTTAAGTATAACAAAAATATACAAAGAGCTTAAAGATGAACATAGTAGACTTTATTTGTCATATTATTGAATAACATCTGATATCTCTCAACAAGCTTGGTGTTTACGAGGCTTTATTCTCCAATTTAAGGAACAGGGGATGTCATGAACAGTAAATGAAGAAAATTACGTGATGTAAATGTAGTTGTTTTGAGAAAGAGACCCTGAGGCAGATATGTAACTAAGTCATGCTGTTTGAGAAAGAGAAGCTAGCCAATTACCATCTCTTAACTCATTGAATTCAGTTCAACTATTCTATAGCTTTCATGGTCACACATACAAAAACATAAAATTTCTATGGGAATGGTTTTGTTCTTAGAGAAATGTGTGTGTGTGTGTGTGTGTGTGTGTGTGTGTGTGGAGGGGCCATCAAAGGGGATTAGAAATAGAGCATTTGACAAGTTTTTAGGGGAAAAAAAAACACTTAAGTGAAAAAAATCAGAAACTTAAACAAAAGAGTTTGCAAAAAGGGATGCAATAAATAAAACTGTTCTGTTCTTAAGTCAGCCTTAGGGTAACAAAATTCTCTTTCCTGTAGTGCTTGGTATTTGTGATATCCTTTCCATTATGAAATATGTATCAGAAAAACTGACTAGGCAATTATTCTGTTATAAGATCATGAATGCCTTATTACAGAGGCTAAGCCCAACATTTTTGAACAGTTTAGAGAACTCCATGGATGATACACCCATAATTCCTTATTAAGGGAAACTTGAGATATCACAAATCTCTAAGTTAATGGTCATCTCTTTGTACAGGTCATATGGCCACAAGACTTCCAAAAGAGATAAAACTGAACTCAGGTATTGGGTTCCCCCTCCACCCCACCATATTGTTAAGCAGTATAAAGGCACTTTGTTTTCTAGTTTTCTTGAAAAATGTTATTGATTGCAATAAACTAAGGCAATTCCAAAAGACTCGTGATAGAAAATGTTATCCATATGTAGAGAAAGAATTTTGGAGTCTAAATGCTGATGGAAGCATAGTATTTTCTCTCTCTTACTCTCTCTATCTCTTTTTTTCTTTCTCATAGTTTTTTTTTCCTTTGGTTCTAATTCTTCTTTACAACATGACTAACATGGAAATATGTTTAATGTGATGGCACATGGATAGCCTATATCAGATTGCATGATGTCTTGGGGAGGGGACAGGGGAAGGAGGGGAAAAATTTAAAACTCAAAATTTTATAAAAGTGAATGTTGACAATGAAAACTAACTAAATAAATATTAAAAAATTTTTTAAAAAGAAAAAGAAAAATTTTATTGATATCTTGTGTTTTTATATCACCCACATTTCCTAATGTATTCCTTCACACTCCCACTCCCAGAAAGTCATCTTCAATAATAAAGGGAAAAAAGCAGGGGTGGGAGGTGGGGGGGAACGCTTCTGCAGAAGTAACTAATACTTCGAAAATGTCTGACTCATTCCAAGATGTTTTAGTTTGCAGAACTATTTTTCTTCCTTCCTTTTTTTGTTATAAATGAGGAAAAATCTAACGGGAAGGTGCTTTCTCATATGTCTTATTTGAGGACAAGCATGATCATTTTAATATCACCACATATGAGATTGCTTTGTTGTTCTTTCCATTTACACATCGGTAGTTATCATTTAGGTTGCTTTCTTGGTTCTACTGTGTTCACTTTCCATTGGTTCGTATGATTTTTTTATACTTCTTTGTATTATGTTCTTTATGATAGCATTACAAACACATTACATTGCATTCATGTACCACACCTTATTTATCTATTCCTCAACAGATAGATATCTACTTTGTGTTTCCAGTTCTTTGCTATTATACAAAGTGCTGCCATAAATATTTTGATGTCTATGAGGTCTTTGAGAAGGTGGTTTAAGGTAAAATACTAATGGCTAGCTTTTATGTAGTGCTTTAAGGTTTGCGAAACACGTTACACATGTTATATCATTTGAAATCACAACAACTCTGTGGGATAGCTATTGTTATTATCTCCATTTTACGTATGAAAAAACTGAGGCACAGAGAGGTTAAGTGACTCAACCAGCTGGGGTCATAAGACTGGTAAGTGTATGAGGCAATATTTAAACACTGTCTTCCTCACTCCGAGTCCCATGATCTATCCACTGGGCCACCTAGATGTTAGGTTTAGATTTAGGTATAAAATAAGAGACTATACATATTTATTGTAAGGAATTTCTTTTTTTTATATTTTTTTGGGAAAGGGAGAACATAGATTAATGTTAAAAATAGCAAAAAATAGAGAAGTGGGGGTGCTACCAATGTGGAATGTTGAATGTACTTTCAGGCGCATTACATTGTTAGTTTTGCTTCATTGCTTTTCTTTCTTACAAAAGAACTCTCAAGGAGTGGGGTAATCTGTAAATGTTTGAAACATTAAAACAAAACCTGTCAATAATTTTTTTAAAAGAACATAGCTACTGCTAATTTTGTGACACAGTGTTACCACTGAACAGCCCTTTCAGCCCTTTGGTGTCTTCTTTGCATAAATCCTAAAATGCCTGGGCCAGTGCCCAAGGAGCACATTCAACACACAAGGACATATACAACACACAGGATAACACAAATGCTAAAACACAGGGAAAGTTCATTTCAGTCTTTGTATTAATATCCCTTGTGCCTAATACAGTGTCTGGCACAAATTGGTTGATTGATGGAAAAGGTTCACTTGACTGTACTGCTTTTTCTCCTTTCTCAACAATCAGTTCTACAGTGATAACATAAGGACCATTTTGAGGAACACCAGCCCAGGAGCCAAGGCTCTCTCCTTTTTATATACCAGAGGTTCCCAAAATTATTTAGCCTACCACCCTCTTTTTAAAAAAATTACTTTTGAAATTTGCATAATTAAAAAAATATAAAATATATTTTTAAAAATGACACATTAAATTTAATAACTTATTATAAATTTGTGGAATTCTTCCTGCGTTGAAATTTTGGTGATGCAATATTGTGTTATATAACCATATAGCATGATATTATAAACAAGTGATTACATGCACATATTCCTGCCGATGCATGCTGGACTTCCTGGTAATCCACAACAAGTTGGCCTGCCAACACTTGCTTATTAAGATCTGTTGGCAGACTCGACCACTGATCAGTTGTAACTTGCATTTTGTGTGTTTTTTGGAAAATAATGTAATCACTACAACTTTAACTCTATTACACAACAAATGAAAAATGTACAATTTTTTTTCAAAATTTTCTTCTCTTCTTTCCTTACACTTCTACCACTCCCTTATTTTTATTCAGTATCCCACAATTGCACCTGGAGCTACTACTGCCCCCTGCCCCTGGATCATTCCAGTGCCCCACAGAGGTGGTATCAGCCACTTTGGGAACCTCTAAATCTACAAGCATCCTTAGTTTAGGAAAGAAAATGGATATCCTCATTAGGACTATTGTCAGTATTTGCTGCCTTATTTTTCTTATAGCTCAAATGCCTGGTTGTAGTGAAAGAAAACCTATCAATGGAAAACAAAAGTTTTGCTTACGAGGATAATGATGAAGAAATTGGAAACAGGTTAGGAATATAGAGGGAAGATGAGAAGCTCTCTTTCTACCAGGTTTAATATGAGTAGGTGAGAAGAAGTCTGACTCAAGATATCTTGGAAATAGTGTACCGTATACTAGAAGGAAATGGATCCAAAAATTATCACACATTAAAAACATACCATCATAGTATGAATAGAACACTTTTTTCTCAATAAAAAACTTGAGATTGAAGTAAGGAAACCAAGCCCCAGAAGAGAGCCCTTAGTATGTTTCTGACAAGAATGTTTATAGAATCAAATACCTCAGAGTTGGCAGGGATATAAGAGGTCATCTAGTTAATTTATACCTAGATAGGTAATATTCCCTGTGAAAATACTCCTGAGCCTAACACGTATGTTTTCCATGAGTTACCCTACTATACAGATGTAGGGGATGCAGAGTAAGCCTGCTTGTCAAAAGGAGCCAATCAGGAGCCTGCAGTGAGGGAAAAGTCTTGCACTTAAGTACCCCACCATAAGGATCACCTTCCTTTAAACGTGCATGAGCTTGTCAATGTGCTCCCTAGCTTGATTAGGCAGAGTAACATAGGACTGTCCCCTCTAATTCTAGATATTACACCTCTCTTTATGTGGCCTAATACTGAGTTAACTTTTTGAACTGCCCTATCACACTGCTGACACAGTGGGCTTCCAGCCTGCTAAGGCTTCTGGGTCTTTTTTTCATGTGAACTATTGCCTAGACATGTTTCGCTACATCTTACACATATGCAGTTATTTAAAAAAAAAAGTCTAACTATAGAACTTTACATTTATTCTTCTTAAATTTTACCTTTATATTGAGTTTAGTGAAGCTATTCTAGCATGAAGAGATATTTTTGATTCTTTCATCCAATGTATTATATGTGCCTTCCAGATTTATGCCATCTGCAGTGCAAAACAATAGAATGAATGTTGGATTTGGGATTGGAAGACTTGGGTTCTTATCTTACCTCTGCTATATACTATGAACATCACTTATGGAGTTAAGTCATCAAGTCAACAAGCATTTATTATGTACATACTCTATGTTAGGCACAGTGCCAAGCGCTGAGGATACAAAGAAAGGAAAAGGAAACAATTCCTGCTCTCAAGGAATTCAGTGTCCAGTACAGGGAGACAACTTGCAAACAACTATGTACAAACAAAATATATGCAAGATAAATTGAAGATCATCTCAGATAGAAAGCACTAATAGAAAAGTTTCTTCCTGAGATGGAACTTTTGTTGAGAACTGAAGGAATCCAAAGAAGGTAGGAAATCAAGATGAGAGAGTTCCAGGTGTGGGGGACATCCAGGGAAAATATTCAGAGTTAGGAGATGGAGTGTTGTGCACTTGGACTAGCAAGGAGGCCAGGTTACTAGACCATAGAACATGTGGGAGGGGAGGGTAATAAGGGGTAAGAAGACTGGAAAGATTATGAAGAGCCTTAAAAGCTCAACAGGAGGTTTTGTATTTGATCTTGGGGATAATAGGGAGCCACTAGACTTCATTGAAAAGGGGTAGGGGGTGACATGGTCAGACCTGGACTAAGTGATTGGACTTAATCACTCAGGGTTGGACTAAGTGATCCCCAACTCTAAATCCTAAAATCTCTTGAGGTAATTGGAAACATCCTTGTCATAAAACAAGCACAATTAATTGAAATTATAGATTTAATCTAACAGTGTACATATAATGATGAAATTGCCTTTGCATATATAAGGACAAAAATCAGCTAAATAGCACAGTACAGAGCTGGGTCTAAAGTCAGATTTCCCTCAGTTTCCTCATCTGCAAAATGAGGATTACATTAGCACCTACCTCCCGAGGTTGCTGAGGGGATTAAATGAGATAATAATTATAAAAATCCTTAGCACAGTGCCTGGCACATAGAAAGTACTATATAAATGTTAGTCATTATTGTTACTTTTATTATTATATACAGTAGTACAGGCACACATACATGTTCACACACATGAACACACATGTACAATGTTAATAACGTTTAGGTTCATCATATTAAATGCACCATCAATAAATAGTATTCATTGTCTCCTCAAAAGCATCCAAGCATGATTGGTTTGGCTGGAGCCTGCAATACTCATCTGGACAGCATTTCAAGAAAAGGGCATAGGGGATGGCATGTACAAGGACAGGCTCCAAAAGCAACAGAAGGGTTAAGTTCCAGTGATTGTTATCCTCACTCCTCCAGATGAATCTTTCCTGTGCACACCCTTTAATGCAGCATTAATATGAAAAAAAATACTGTACATAGAATACATTCAAATATAAGAATGTAAAGAATGTATGTAAAAAAGAGTGGCATTTTTTGTTTGCTTTTAATTAGAGATGGATTCCTGTTCTTCACTATCCCAAGAAGAAAATCAAGGCCAGACCCTTGGAAATGAACAGTCTTCCTTTTGTGGGCCTCCACAAGGTTTATATAAAATTTTACACAATACAGAAATAATAGAGCTATGTTTAGTGTTCCTTCCCTACAGCTGCATTCTTCACAATAGCAGGTTCCACCTTTTAGCAGAGATGCCAAGGTTTTATCTTGCATACAAGAATTCAGAACAGAAAGAGCTCTTATTGAAGTTTTTTTTATTTTCAAAAATACATCATAAACTAAATTTGATGAAATAAGAACTCCCTGGAATTCAAAGATTTTGTTGCATAAATCTGTGTGTGTGTGTGTGTGTGTGTGTGCAGGTGTGTGTGTGAGAGAGAGAGAGACACACAGAGAGAGAGAGAGAAAGAGAGAGAGAGAGAGAGAGAGAGAGAGAGAGAGATTGGAAATGGAAGTTGGCTCTTGGTTATTAGTTTAATTTCCTTTTTGAGTTATAAGCCACCATAGTACTTTGGCAACAGACTGGTTAAAGCCAGAATAGAATCAAATAACTGATCACTGTGAGCACATTTGCAGAATTATAAGTTTGTCACTCAAAGGACAATGGTGTTCTTCCATTATGAGTGGACTTATGATATAACTGTACAGCATAGATCTTTTTTTCTTTTTTTTTTTAACAATGATGATCATGAGAACTGTGTTGTAGCATGCCATGTGCTATAATATTTATGTTTTTCAGCTTATGAAAAGTCTTTTAGATACCATTCTCCATATACCCTTTGCTTAGATCAGTTTCAAGGACATTGGAATCAATCCAAAAGAGGTAGTTCAGATGCCTGTGTGCTAGGGAACCCCAAGAAAGTAGATTTTGTTGAGTTTCCCTTGATGTTCATGTTAGCATGAGGATGTATGTAGAGACTCTAATCTGGCACATGAAACTTAGCTTCCTTCCTCTTAGCCCTGTGAGAATTATAACTTTTGGAAATTCAAACTATACCATGTTGGAAATGTGAGCCATGATATTGACTGCCAGGTCTTTAATTCAACATTTAAAATTCCAAATTTTTTGAGTTAGATTCTATTTCTCCAACTCAGTATTACAAGGATCTATAATTTTATCCATATGGGTATTCCTTGTACCAAAGAGGACTATACCTTAGTAAATGTGATGCATAGCAAAGACTCTATGTGCCTGGTAGGAACCCAGATATGCTGGTGTATTGAGCTCTGGTGATACAACTAATTGGGTTAGCACCCCAGAGTGTGAATCTCCTATAAATCTAAAATAAAATGGGACTTCATAGGGTGTTCAGCTTTACATGTAGTACAGCTGGGCAAATGATGTTCCTTTGTCATCTGGTACCACAAGAAGGAAAGATATAGCAAGCAAAATCAGAAAAGACAAATATCCCACATGTTGGAAATAATTCAGTACAAATGGTCCAAAATAGATAAACCCTGAGTATGCATGAAATGAACTGAAGACATGAATGATTTTGTTATGTGCCAACTCATTATCTTAACAAGGTCACAGATATGTCTCCCAGGTATACGACGTCTTCATACTGCTTTTTGTCAGTGGCACCCTCAGCTCTGATGACACAACAATGCATTGCCAATTAGTACAAGGTGATAATAAAGAAATAAATTCATTCCTAAGTCTAAGTAAGAAATGAAACCAAGAAATTACTAAAATCTGAATGGAGAAAAACTGAAGAACCAATGGTTGTTGAAAATCTTCACAATGCAACTACAGAAATTATAGCCAATAATGAAGTATATGTCAAAAACAGCAGAGTTATCCCAGATAGTCTTGAAAAGGAGATGGGTATACTTAAACTGGAATTTTGGAAAGCCATTTTTGAGTTTAACAGCATGAAATCATACCAGAAACAGTAATTTAAAAAAATTATCTGCCATAATCATCTTAAATGAATGCATTCCACCACAGTACTTGACAGAGACTATGTATGCATATGCATGTGTGTGTGCATACACATACACACATATATGTGTATACACACACACACACACACACACACATATATATATTTTAAGACCTGCAAACTGTAGGATATGTGGAACTCATTGCCATGATAAGGTAGGTAGAAGGCATAGTGAATAATGTTGCTATTGGACTCATCCAGCCTCAGCTATTTACTGACTGTATGACTCTGGGTAAGTCACTTAATCTTTATGTGCCTCAGTTTCCTCAACAATAAAATGAGTGTAATAATAGCAACTGCCTCACAAGGTTGTTGTGAGAATCAAATGTGATTATATTTATAAAGTGCTCACTACAGTGCCTGGCACATAGTAGGTGCTATTGAAATGTTTCCCCCTGAAAATCATAGAGGAAAGATAGAATTATACTCCTAACAATAGGCATCAAACACTGTCATGAGGGAAGTGACTTCAGGGTGCTATTAAAGATCTATGAAAATCACTGGAAGGTTACATAAATATCTATTTAATTCATGGAGTAGACAACTTGTACATCATATTACTCAATTAAAGACAACCCCCCTCCCCAAAGAAATATGAGAAAAGGAACACAGGAAAAATTAGAAATTCTATATTCCTTTTATTTGTCCTCAAAAGTAAAATTGAAGAATAAGGAAATATAAGCTGTCCAAGAAATAAAGATAATAAAAATAAAAAAAATGCATTAATCAAATACTTAAAAGAACCTTAAGAAGTAAAAATAGCAGAGCTAAACTAAAAAAGGAGGATTTGGAATATTTCTAGTTGTCTAAAGGGTCACAAAAAAGTCCACTATAATGGAAATGCAAGTCGAGTAAAGTAAGAAAAAGATTGCACATGGTTCATATAACGTGCAACACAACAGTTACGTGGAAGGAGGTTAGTGGGGTGCTAACTTTTCTGCAAAACTGGAAAACAGCAGGACTAGATAAGAGTATTGGTCCAAATGTTTCACGTGAATTACTAACAAAACACTTTACCAAATTCCTCTCAGACAAGTCTGAGCCTTCCCTTTTTTAACAGAATGTGTCACAAATCAATTACCACCAGATGAGAACACAAGCAACCTCTCCAAATATAGTGTAGTTAAATGCTTATGTGTTTTATGTACTTTGTACAGAGAATTCATAGCTTGCATCACTAAAAAAAATCTATAAAAAGTTGTACACTCACACACACACTCAAACACATTGGCTGAGGAGCAAAAAGAATGTGCCAAAAAATTTCAAGTGCATAAAGAGCAATTATTAATTTGATAATTACTGAACAAGGGCTCCCCCAAACCTCAACATTTATATTGCCTTTGTGGATTATTGCAAAACCCTTGATTCAGTTCCATACTCATGACTTATTCATGTGGTGCAAGCATATGAAATAGACCCAGGTTTAGTGAGAACACCATTGTATTTTTTTCCCGCACAGAAAACTGCTCTTTATTTAAAATAAAACACCAAGACAATGAAAAGTACAATTGGTGTCAACTGTGGCATTTTTCAGGAAGACAATTTAAGCCTCTTATGGTTTTTCCTAGCCTTAACCCCAGTATCATTTCTCCTAAATAGAACTAAATATGACTTCCAAATTAAGGAGGGACTTAAACCAAAACATCTAATTTATCACTTTATGTAACTTTATGCATATGGTTAATATCAAACTATATGGCTCCACTGAAACCACACATTCATCTTATGGAATCTTTCTACAAAGAGATAAAAATATCATTTTACCATGACAGGTGAAAAATTCTTAACATTCACTAAGGGAATAGAGACTGAAGGCTTTGAGATTGAATTCAGAGTTCAGAATAAACCAGTGGATAAAAATGATGCCTACAGATACACTGGTCTTTTTTTGGCAAGACACACTGAGCAAAAAGCTATCAAATAGAAAATTGTGGCTACGTATGTCAAGAGACTTACTGGCATCCTATTATCAAAGCTGAAATGGAAAGAAAATGTTTCAAGTCATTAAAACCTATACAACACACAATAGTATTCTTACTGTATATTTTTAACACTGAAATGTGCTATGATAGATTTAGAAATTATTGTCACAAACCCCATATTTATACAATGTGTTTATTAATGAAACACATGGCCAGTCAACCTAAGAAAGCTATAGCAAGACAACCACTTCTTTTTTGTCTTTATTTTCACTTAAATAATCATAATGACAGTCATCTTTTTAATGACTATTATTTATTTTTAAAAGGTTTTTATTGATGTATTTTAATTTGTTTTTACTTTATCATCTTTTACCCCAGTATCCCTACACCTCCCAGAGAGTCATGCCATATAATAAATATTTTTTTAAGAAAAAAGAAGGGAGAAAAATCAGTATAACTGATAAAAACACTGGAAAATCTGAAAATACATGCAATGCCCTACATTCTTGGACCTTCCAACTCTCTAAATGAACAGGGTGTGCGGGCATATGTCCTCTCATATCTCTTCTTTTAACTCATGCTTGTTTTTAAAAAAAAATCGCAGCATTAACTTTGTTTTTTTTTTTGTGATGGTTGTTTCCATTTTCATTTCATATACTGTTTTCTTGGCTCTGCTTAATTCACTCTAATAGTTCACATAGATCTTGCCACACCTTTCTGTCTTCATCACATTCATGATTCCTTATAGTATAGTAATAGTTCATTAAATTCATGTAACACATTTTATTTATCTATTCACTATTTAATGGGTATCTATTTTGTTTCCAATTTTTTGTTATCACAAAATATAAATATTTTGGTATAAATAGTTTGTTTATAGTTATACTTCTTATCATGACCTCTTTGGGGGTATAGGTAGTGGATTCTCTGGATCAAAGGATATGGACATTTTATGCACTTTATTTGCATAATTCCAAGTTGATTTCTAAAACAGTTGATTAACAACTCCACCAACAACATACCTATCTTCGACAATTCCTATCTTCTTTCAGCTCCTCCCACAGTGACTATTTTTCATCTTCCTTTGTCTTTGTCAATTTTCGTGGTTTTATTTGAAACCTCAGGGTTGTTTTCAATTTTGTTTGTTTTATTATTAGTGATTTGGAGCATTGCTTCATATGGTTATTATTAATTTCCAATTTTTCTTTTGTGAACTCTTTGTTCATATCCTTTTACCACTTATGCATTTAGAAATGGCTTTTGGTCATATACACTATTAATGTATTTTGAATACCAAACCCTTATCAGAGAAATCTGATACAAATATGTTTCCTATTTTACACTACCCATCTTATTCTGGGTTATTAATTTTGTTTGTGCAAAACCTTTTCAGTTTCATACAATCAAATTTATCAATTTATTCATTGTTTGATTAAGAATACATTTCCTACTTATAAACATGAAAGTTATATGACATTCTTACTTTGTAATTTTAATAGTCTGGATCTTTAATTTTAAGGTCACTTATTCATTTAGAACATACTGTGGAATATGTTATAAAATATTTGTCTAAGTCTAATTTCTGCCAGACTTCTTTCCTGTTTTCCAAACAGTTTTTTTAATCAAATAGGGAGTTCTTCAATAATTTGTTTTCTAGTTTATCAAACATTTGGTTATTTAGTTCCATTATTTCAGATTCTCCTTTGTTTAGTCTGTTCCATTGATCTATCACTCTTATTTTTTTAATCAATACCAGATGGTTTTGGTAATTGCTGCTTTATAATAGAGTTTAAAGTTTGCAAGTGCTACTCTCCTTTAGTCCCTACCTCTTTTCACTACTTACCCTGATATTCTACACCTTTTCAATTTTACAAATGAATTTTGTCATTATCCTATTCAGCTCTGTAAAGTATCACTTTGATAATTTCATGGTAAAGCATTTAAACTGTAAATTAACTTTAGTAATATTGTCATTTATATTATATTTGTATGGCTCAGCAATGGGCACTGAACATTTTCCCAGTTATTTAAGTTGCTCTTTATTTCTTTAAGGAGCCCTTTGTAATTATGTGTGTGTGTGTTTGTGTGTGTAATAATAGTGTGTTTTACTAGGTTTGTCCCTACTTTGTACATTTTGAGTTATTTAGAATGGGATTTCTCTTTGTTTTATTGCCTCTTGGAATTTATTGTTATATTTAGAAATGCTTTACAAGGGTTTTTTTTGTAGTCTGCAACTTTGCTGAACCTATTGCCTCGATTATTAGCTTTGTTGATTCCCTCAGACTGTCTGAATAAACCATCGTGTCATCAGCAAATAGAGATAGTTTTATCTCCTTTTTACTTATTTTTACACCCTTAATTTCTTTTTCTTGTCTTCTTGCTATTGATAGCATTTCCAGGACCATATCAAATTGTAATTCTAGAACTGTATTAAATAATCATTAGGAGAGTTTATATCCTTGTTTAACTATAGTATTTATTGGGGAAGATTTTAGTGTATCTATCCCCATTAAATAAGACTTGCTTTTGGTTTTCGGGAAGTAATTTTTGTGACATTAAAAATGTCTTTCTGTGCCTATACTTTGTAGGCATTTTAAAAAAATTATGTATTAGTGTTATACTTTGTCAAAGGATTTTTCTGTACCTGTTAAGATGACCATACAGTTTTGATTGTTTTATTTTTAATATAACAAATTTTCTGGATTTTTTGTTTTACTAATGTTGATCCATCTTTGAATCTCTAATATAATTTAATTTAAAAAATCCCTTTTATTAAGTACCTACTATGTGCCAGGTACTGCATTAAGCACTGGTGTTACATAAAGAGGCAAAAGACAGTTTTTGCCCTCAAGGAGCTTACAATCTAATGAGGGAGATAACATGGAAACAAATCTATAAGCAAATTATGTAGAGGATAAATAAAAATAATTAACATAGAGAAGACACTAAAATTAAGAGGGGGTAGGAAGGCTTCTATAGGAGTTGGTAATTTAGGTGGGACTTAAAGGAAGTTGGGGTGGGTCGTTAGTTTGAGTGGTGGAGGGAGAGCATTCTAGGCATAAAGAACTGATAGAAAAAATGCCTGGAGCCAAGAGATGAAGTATTTTATTTGTGCAACAGCCAGAAGGCCAGTGTCACTGGATTGAAGAATACGCTTTGGGGAGTAAGGTGCAGGAAAACTGGAAAGGCAATAAGGGGCTAGGTTATGAAGGCCTTTAGATGCCAAACAGATCATTTTGTATTTGCTCCTGGAGGCAACAGGATGGCCCTGCAGTTAATCAAGTAGGGGTATGACATTATCATGCTTGCATTTTAGGAAAATAACTCTGGTGACTAAATGGATAATGGAATGGCATGGGGAAAGATTTCAAACTTTTGGTCCTGATTTCTTTGATGGATTGCTGTAGTATGTCTGACATTTACTTAAAATATTGGAATTGACATTAATTAGTGATATTGATCTAAAGTTCTCTAGTGATTATTTTTATCTCATAAAAGGAATCTGGTAGGTTTTTATCTTAATTTTTGAGAATAATTTGTGTAGTATTTGTTCTTTAGAAGTTTTATATAATTCTGTGAATGCATGAAGACTAGCTGTTTCTCTTGACCTCCTTTGGTATTTATTTTCTGTTTCCTTTTCTGCTATTGGATTATTTGAAATCTCTATTTGCTCTTCTGTAAGTTTGAATATGTTATATTTTTAGTATTTCTCTATTTTGTGTTCTCAGCTTTGTAGTAGATGGGAGTTCTGTTACTTTAAAAAATTCTTCTGGACTTACTGTTATTTCATTTTGTTCCTTTGCTATTTTGCCGAATTGATTTCCTGTCTCTAATCAGATTTGCTAAAGATTTATCAGTTTTATTGGTCTTTTTTTAAAAAAAATGACTTTTACATTTATTTATCATTCTTATGGGTTTTTTAAAATTCAAGTACAAAAGCTATTATTTTATATACCTACGTAATAGTTAATCAAACATTGAATATACAAAAACAATAAGATAGTGATATATTCCATGACTATTTCTATCTGAACCCCATCAAAAAGATAAACAAGCACCTGAAACACTGGCCAATTAGAGTCTGCCCTGGTCTTAAATCCATTATCTTCTCTCCTAAATAGAATTAATTATGGCTTCTAGGAAGTCAAACCAAAAACAATTTATGAATCATGTATTTGTTTGTGGATAGATAGATAGATAGATAGATAGATAGATAGATAGATGACATCAAGTTATATAGCTCCAATGAAAACCACATTAAACACATCCTTTATCTTCTGGAATCTTTTCCCAATGACATAAAAACCATTTGAACTTAATAAGAATAAAATGCTTAGTATATGTCAAGGAAAGATAGAAACTGAAAGGTTTCATGCTTGAGTCCACAGATCATTTTGAACCAATGGCTGAAAGTGATGCCCCATATATCCCTTGTTCTCTTCTAGGTAAGACAAGCAAAGCATAAACACATCAAACTAAAGGCTATGACTAAATATGATAAAAGACTTACTGGTAGCCTGAAATGAAAGCTAAATGGAAGAATGCATTTAAAGTAATTAACACCTACAATCCTAGTGTTGATGTTCATGTTCAAAACAATAAAATGGATAATAACATATTTTAGAAATATCTTCACAGAAACATTTACAATCATATATAGTAGGTGTTATAGAAATGTTTATTCCTTTCTTCATTAATCAAAATCCAGGACAGGTATGGAAACATCAATACGTATTCACCAAAAAGCAGGTTATATTTCCTTAGAAATATAAAAAATCCTCAAAAGCTAAAAAAGAACCCCAAACTACAGAAATACTATTAGAATAAACAGATGTGACTATTAAGTAATAGTAAAAACTGAAAACATGTAAGTATCATTGCATTTGTCAAACATAACCAGAAATGGTTTATCTCCTGCTGGAGGCTATGAAATAGCTGAAATCTTAAACTGGAATAAAAAGTTTATCTATTAGAGACAGCTTCACGAGCTTAGCCAAAAAATATATCAACAATAACAACAAAAATTGAACCAATTAGCTTAGTCATGAAAATTTATGGGTAGAAACAGATGAGGATCAGGTCATTGCTACCAGAAATTATAAAATGTTTATCCTTGAGGAAACTGGATTTAGTGATCAATGTAGATTATGTAAAGACATGGTAGAAATTGTGCAACACATCACTTTAGGTCATAAAAAATTTTTCACCCACAGAATACTTAGCAAAACACAGCCTAGTGACTAGAATTATACCTTTTATCTTTCACAAAATAATAGACCTCAACCTCCAATCTTCAAAGACAGACTTTGAAATATCCTTGAAAATTCAAAAAATTTGTACTCAAACCATGCCATTAGAGCTGTTGCCCCACATCCATCTAAATATAATGTTAACCTTTAAAACTTAAGAACAATGTTTTAATATGCATCATATTCCAAATACTTATAATTAATCTCCAAGCTACATGGGAAGAAAAACTTTCAAATTATAGAGATCTTACTAAAGAAATCAAAGTAATGTAGGAAAAGGATGCATCTCCATTATCTTACCTGCTACAGGAGTTGTCCTATATATGTTTTCACTGAGCATTCAGAAAACCAGCTTACATTTGAATAATTTCATTCATTTACAAAAAAACCCAATGATTTATCCACTTGTGAAAATTCTGTGTAGGACATGGAATACAATAGCAAGATAATGTCTTTTTCTAAGTTATTTTCTGTATCTCCCCATTGAAAAAGGTGAATAGAACAAGATAATAATGATAACAATAAGTAATAAATACTCTTGGATTTGTCAGATGTAATTAAAAGTGGATTACCTATGGATGTAGCCTATGAAGTAGCTAACATGTATAAGAGGAATCAAAGGGAATCAAAACTCCATAGTTCTTTCTCTGCATGTGGATATCATTTTTCCTCATGAGTCTTTTGGAATTGTCTTGGATCATTGTATTGCTGAGAAGAGTTAAATCTATCATTGTTGATCATCACACAATGTTGCTGTTACTATGCACAATATTCTCCTGGTTCTGTTCACTTCACTCAGCATCAGTTTATATCTTTCCGAGGTTTTCTGAAATCTGCCTATTCATCATTTCTTATAGCACAATAGTATTCCATTATATTCACATGTCACAACTCATTCAGCGATTTCTCAATTGATGGGTATTCCCTCAATGTCCAATTCTTTGCCACCATAAAAAGAACTGCTATGAATATTTTTGTACATGTGGGTCCTTTTCCCTTTTTTATAATCCCTTTGGGACACAAGTCTAGTAGTGGTATTGCTGGATCAAAGGGTATGCACAGTTTTATTGTCCTTTGGGCATAGGTCCAAATTGCTCTCCAGAATGTTTGGATCAATTCACAACTCCATCACCAATGCATTCATGTCCTAAATTTCCCACATCTTCTTCAACACTTATCATTTTCCTTTTCTGTCACATTAGCCAATCTGATAGTATGAAGTGGTTCCTCAGAATTGTTTTAATTTTCATTTCTCTAATCAATAGTGATTTAGAGAAATTTTTCATATGACTATAGATAGCTTCAATTTCTTCATTTGAAAACTGTCTGTTCATATGGGATGAGTATTTTCACAGATAAAATTCTTGTTCACAATCACTTAGAAATAACATCAATCTGTATGAAGAGGTGTAGGGGTTTTGGGATGCTCCTAGATGCACAGAGGCACCCCAAGATCATGAAAGGTTTTGGTGTGCTGGGAAAAGCCCCAGATCGTGTCACCAGGTCTGCCTGAATGAATTCAACCCATATCTTCTTCCAGACAGAGAAAAAGTTTGTTAAAGATAAATCACATATAGGCCAGGTGATGCCTGTGAGGATGAGCAGGCTGAGACAATCTCAACCTTTTGGGCATGAGAGGTTCTCAGCATCTGAATGGGGGAGGCCAGGTGGATCTTAAGCTAGGTGACCTCGTAAGGACGAGTGGGCATGAGAGTCTCAGCCTTTGGGCTTGAGAAATTCCCAGTATCTGAATGGGGGCAAAGGTGAGTCTTAAGTACAGAAAGACTGTGGGAGGGATCTAGGAGTGGCCAAGTAGTTTGGAGTGACTGGAGGAGGAGTCTAAGGAGATCTGGATGGGAGTGGATAGTAAGCTGGGATGAATAGAACTCCTGGGTCCTGGACCTCAGTGCCTAGCTAGGATTAAGGGTGGGAAATGGCCAGGGGTCATAGGAAGGCAAAACAATGGAAGGGAGATTGGGTGTAGCCACAATGCAAGGTCAGTTGAAGGGGGGAGGTGGTTGAGATAAAGGGTCCTGGTGGGAATTCCCTTTGGAAGGTCTGAGAGATTTGAATAAACAATGAGAATAGATAATGAAGGGAACTGGAAGGTAGAAGTTTGCTTTCAAAGGGAGATAAAGAGAGCTTTCAAAGAGAAATAAGGCAGTTTCTAAAACTTTAAGGTTTTCCTGGGACCAGTAGACAAACTGAAGCCAGGTTCTTTTTAGGGCCAGGGGCAAAGGTGCATTTGAATAAGATTAAAGGTGAGGCTGAGACTTTGGAAGGGAGGTAAGGGGAATCTAAAAATCTAAGGGTGTTCAAACTGGATGGTGGGTACATAACCCCACCATGTACGCACACCCATACACCCACACCCACCCACCCACACACACACACACACACACACACACACACACACACACAAATTGTCCCGTCCCGCGGGACATCAACGGAGGTCCGGACCTGTAAAAGAAGGAGGGGAGCAGGGGACACAGGAAATGGAGACAAGACAGGCTTTCTGATCAAGTCTCATTTATTGAAGGCAAGCTCAGGGTAGTTATACACACCGTAAGAGGGAGTGGGGGAGTTCCACCACCGGTATAGGGGCGGGGTATTCCAGGAAGAGGTACAACTTTATCCGTAATTCGTTCTTATCACAAGGACCACCAAAGGTATAGGGGTATTCCAGGAAGAGGTAGTAATTTGTTCTTATCACAAGGAGGCCTTGACAACTGCAACCTAGTAATTTTCCAGAGGTCATACTGGGCCTGTGGTCCCTTACAACAAATTAAGAAATACTTTCAAAAGACATTGGTTTATCAAGTCCTCATAATCTATAAACTACATGGTTGAAAAGCTCTCAAAATATAGAAATCTAGTGAAAGAAAATTAAACTATGTGAGAACAAATAAAGGAACAAAGGAACAAACATATCATCTCTATTTTTCTGTCTGCTATTGAAGTTGCCCTGAAGAAGTTTCCAGGAATCCTACATAAGATAACTTTTATTTAGTTGCAAAAAGCAGATATTTTAATCTATCTGCATGTTAGTAGAATAATAGCAGAATAGACAATTAACCCAGGACCATTTCTATCTAACATGTACTCAAAGAAAAAAGATGAAAATGAAATAGTTAACAATGACAACAATGACATCACCAACAACATATTTTTTCTAAACACTAAGGTTTACAAAGCACTTTCCTGACAAAAATCCAGTGAGGTAAATGTCATCCCTTGGAGGGGAAAGTGACTTTTCCTTGGTCACATAGTTAATGTCAAAGGTTCTTTGAATTGAAAGTAAAGACCCTTGTGTTCTTGTCCTGACTTTTCCACTCTCTTGCTCTGGGACCTGGGGTAAGTCAAGTAGCCCTTCTGTGTCTGTTTCCTTGTGAGTGAAATGGAAGAAATAAAACCCTTCCTGCCCTTCTTCCAGTGCTTTCTCTAAGCAAATTCATTCTCTCTCCTTTGTCTTTTCCATTCTTAAAAAACAAAAGAAAACAAAACAAAAAACTGCCATCCTGTTTCCATGGCCTTACAATTCAAAAACTTTTAAAATTTGGTTTTCAAAGATGCCTTCAATCCTCTTGATGATTTGTGCCTGAGGTGATGGATAGGCAAGCTTGACTACTGGTGTTTTCTAGGCAGAGACTTCTGAAAATTCTCTATGTTCCTCTGTCTGTGTCCTGATTGCAGTCTGTCAGCATGGATGGACCTAGAAAACCACCCTTCAAAAAGGGAGAAAGGGTTAAGAGACATGAGCACAGAGCACTAGATATTTCTGCAGTTGGCCAGAGATGGATGCTGGTAATAATATGGAATGAGAGAAAGGAAAGAGGAAAAAGTCACAAAGTGTGAGAAACAGTATTATTCTTTTCTTTGTTTTGTTCACCAAATGGATAGACCCTTCTGCCTTCCAACTCAACTAGTCTGGTTCCTGTGTAGACTTAATGATATTTCCCCTACAATACAAGTTTTTGATACAAGTTTTTAGGAAGCTAAATATTTTCATAAAAATGAGTCTTACTTGAAATCTAACTTGAAACATCTTTATAGCATCTTTTGAAGAGCTTTCAAGTCAATAATGACCCTTTCTTTTAGACAGCGTATGAAACTAAACACAATGCCAGAGTATCTGGATGAAAAAAATATTCTTTTCAATCAGTCATCTAGATGTTTTGTCTGCTTGACATTAAAACATCCAACACTGAGAGATAGAGCATCCAGATGACTAAATTTCTCAGTTTTCATCAATGTACTTCTGTGTCATGTGGACAACCACCATTGCCAAGTAAGGAATAGGGAAGGAAAAATGGCTAATAATGAACTTACCCAATTAGGCATTTGACTAAAAGACCTCTAAGGTTTCTTCCAGTTCTAAACTTATACCTTTGAGACTCCAATTATTGGGATAGTGAATTGTGTGTATGTTAGCAGTAGGAGAGGAAGAGAGAAGAACATTACAAAATCAAATTCCAAAATGGTTGGAAACCACTGCCTTAGACATTCTCTTGCTACCTCATTCTATATTTTATCACCAGGAATCCTCTTTGTATTTTATAAACTGCATATCTGATTAATCAGTAAACAAGTTCTGACAAAAAGAGAATTAATATGTGGGTTGGTCATTTCATTTCAAAGAAATTAGTAATATCCTCAAATAATCCCTGGTTACCCTAAATTGCCCTCAGTGAGTTAACTTATTAAGTTTTACGATTTTCCGCTCTCATTCCTTCCTAAGGAAAAAATTCCAAATACAATACAAAAAAAAGTCGCTGAGAGAACAGCCTGTATTCAGAGTCTGCCCTATGTATTCTCTTGTTTTTCTGGCAGGGACCTAGAGAGATGGAGTGGTAACTTAGAGAAAAGTGAGTCACCCTGTACCAAGGATTGTATGAGACAGTTCCCAATGGTCTGGCATTTTTCCAGTTCAAAAATCTGTTGAAAGATTATCACTGGTGAAATGAGGAAGAAGCCTCAGAAAGGAAGAGAGGATAGATGTTTGGGCTGTTCTTTAAAAATTCACTCTTCCAAAGGACAAACTTTTCTCTGTGACCAACTCCCATGCCAAGCAGCAGCTTTTCTGACCACAGTACAGAGAAAGTCTGATTTATGAGTGTGTGGTATATTACGTCTAGAAAACACACATTATTACACACAAACACTCACACACAACTATTTTGGTTTGATTTAAAACCAACATCTACTCACAGACTCAGGGTTTCTAATCAAACCCCACTCTGTAGTGCAAGCCTTTATTTCTTACTGTTAAACGAAATCCTCATTTTAACACAATGTGCATAAAAATCATGCTGAATTAATTCGAAGGGTTTCAGAGACATCAAATAGCTCTTTAAAAAGCAATATTTTGATGATTTAAGTGTAAATGAACCAGAAACATATGGAGTAAATTTCTTGAAAATTGCACATGATTTCAAAAATTAAGGGGGAAAAGTTCTTGGCAAAACCTAGTTGGGTTTTTATCTAATCCAAAATATTTGAAAAATAATTTGAGACATTTCATAAACTCAAACAGCTGGTTTCTCTATCCATAATGCATTTATTATATACATTCCTTTTCACTGGGAAAAATCTTATTTGTACTGAAGAGGGCAGGTATTTCAGGTACCAAAGCACAGAATGGAAAAAGCCAGTGTTTATGGATTATTGTTCGGGGAATAAAGGTCCTATGCCAGTATTTATATAAAGAACTGTTATCTTCTTGATATTAAACACTTTTCAAGGGTGAATAATTTTTCTATTTGTTAAATATCTCAGGAGAAGTAATGAGGAGTAATGGATAGAGAGCTGGCCACAGAGTCAGGAAGATCTGGGTTCAAGTCCTTTTTCTAATACATATTGACCATTTGACTTTGGGCAAGTCACTTAACCCTTTAGTGCCCCCAGAAAGCTCTCTAGAGTTTTAAACTTAAGAAGAGACATGATCTGCATTGGTAGAGGGAGTTTTCTTATAGGAATCTTCCTACACTAATGAAATCAGAAACATTTTAAATGACTTCAATGAAGTATCCTTCTCTGGAACCATGGTTGCTGGTTGCTGGTTGCCGGTTGCCACATGGTCCTCTCTCAAGCACCCTATTTAGATCAAGAAGCCAGATTCAGTAAAGATTGGAGTCATCTCTATTTGGAGTCTGTCAAAATCTCCATTCTGTTTATTTGTTCAACCATCTAGAGAGGTGTGAACATGTATAAAAATCAGTATGATTGTTGCAAATTCTGACACAAGATGAGAAGACAGATCATTCATAATTATTTTATATTCATATTTATTTCAAATTTTAGCAATTATAATTGTCATTGAATGCTCAGAATCACCCTTGAATTGCTCTCTTTCTCTCTCTTTCTCTGCTATTTCTGTTTGTCTCTGTCTCTCTCTTGGTCTGTGTCTCTATCTCTGTCTCTCACTCTGCCTCTATCTCTCTTTCCTTGTCTCTGTTTCTATCTCTCTCTCTATGTCTCTGTCTAGCCATTATCTATATCCACTGAGTTACTAAGTCTTGTTAGTTTTGACTTCAAAGAGTCTGTTAGGGTGGCCTAGTATTGAAAATACAAGAGCTAGACCTGGAGTAGGGGTGGGAGGGGCAGGGCCAAGGGGACCTGGGCCAGGGTCTCTTGTTTACTAGTAATTCATTTCACTACTCAAGAGCCTTAGTTTCCTCACTCGTAAAAGGGTATAAAAATGCACATGATAACTATTTCATAGGGGGTTTATGAGGAAAGCAGTTTGTAATCTTTAAAATATTATTTAACTGAAAGCTATTTATTTTCTGTCATAGTCATCCTTATCTTAATTTAGGCTCTCATAATTTCATACCTGAATAATTGAAATTATTATAATTATATATCATAATTATATATTATATTATAGTGTATATTATAATTATAAACATATAATTATAATATATTGTAAATATATTATAATTATCATAACTGGTTCCTTACTTCTAGTCTCTCCCATATGCAATCTGATACCTACTACTCTCCACCTCGTTCGTTGCCTATCTAGGTCTGATGCATTTTTTTTAGTTGGGCAATGGGGGTTAAGTGACTTGCCCAGGGTCACACAGCTAGTTAAGTGTTATGTGTCTGAGGTCAGATTTGAACTCAGGTCCTCCTGAATCCAGGGTCGGTGCTCTATCCACTGCGCCTCCTAGCTGCCCTCTGTCTAATGCATTTTTTAATGCCAACTTTAGGTTCACCTCTTCTATGAAACCTTTTCTCATCTCCTTAGTATGCAAAAATCTCTCTTCCAAATGGTAATAGCATCTATTCTCTATCCTAACACATAGGATACACAGTCTTGATGAGAGGATGAGGACATTAGAATGAAATAAAAAACCCACATTTTTCATATTTGCCAATAAGCTCTGAGTCATAAATTTGGACAGCGAATCTAGGAGCCTTGGTCTAGGAATCAAGTGACCTTGGATCTTGTCCTGGTTTTGCTGTTACCTACCTGTGTGAACTTGGAGTCATCTTACTTCTTTGGGTTTTGTGCCCACAAATTAAAATGAGCTTGTTGGACTGCATTATCTAAAAATATTTTCTAGCAACAACACTCAATTTACAATCATTTAGTCTACCCTTATCCTTCTCTTTCATTCCTTTGGCTCTGCTCAGGCTCTCCTGTCCACACCCTTCCCTCTGCCTAACACAATATATATTAATTATGAGAGATAATGATTATTAGTATATTTATGAAATTCTTTATCCACAGAGTAGATTTGCCTCTCTACTTTTGAAAATAGGAGTCTGAGCTGGGAATTTCAGAGGCCACTCTGATCCCCCTCTTCTCTGTCTTGGAGTTCTTTCAAAAGAATCTTGGGTAGCATGAACTAGCACAAAGTGAAATGATAAGAACCAGGAGAACAATTTATATAAGAACAGCAGCATTGGAAGGAAAAACAATTTTGAAAGAAAAACAATTCTGAAAGGCATAAGAACTCTGATGAATTCAGAGATCAACTGTGTTTCCAGAGAACCTATGACACACTTGTTAACCAACATCTAGCAGCAAGGCTATGGACTCAAGGTGAATAAAGAGACATACATTTCTGGACATGGTCACCATGTAGATTAATTTTCATTGGCTATTTTTTTCAAGAGTTTTTTTTTTTGGTTGCTATTGATCTTCCTTCCTTCTGGAAAAGGATTAGATTTAAGTGAGGTGGAACTGTGCAAAGTCATCAACCTCACTCTCTCCTCCAGAGCCATAGAAGTTCAATGACAAGATAAAAATCAAGATGTCTGGTAATGGTCCAGGATGCAGCGAGTGACCTTGGCCTTTATAAAATAAGGTCATTACCAGGTCTCAGGTTGTCTAAGACAATTTCCATTCAGTGACTAATGGCTAGGTAAGAATTAAGACAAAAGATGACCTAATTTACCTCACAAAAATATCAGTCTGGGAGGGGAAGACCTTGATGGCTTAGAATGAGTATAAATGGCAAACATTTTTCTCTGTTAATGGGGTAAGGGAGAAGGTCAAGGGAAGGAGGGGGAGTTAGCAATAATGATGCCAAAAAAAGAGGGGTATTAAAAATAAAATGCACAGAAGAAATCTCAGAAGGAAGCATAAGTAAGAAAGACAGTTTTGAAAATAATGTGTGTAAGTATTATATACCTTTTAAAAAAAAAAAAGTGGTCAGGGGTAGTTAGATGATATAGCAGATAAAGCATTGGCCCTGGAGTTAGGAGGATCTGAGTTCAAATCTGGCATCAGACACTTACTAGCTGTGTGACCGTAGGCAAGTTACTTAACCCTGATTGTCTCCAGGGGGAAAAAAAGCAAGCAGTGTATATAAAATGAAGATTAATGGTTTCATAAACAATCCTCTTTTAAGTTCTGCTATGGGTGTGGACATGTTATTTTTTGGTATTTAAGATGAGAATTTTTAAAATCAGGTTTTTTACATGTCCTGTAAGAAGAAACAATTGATGGTTAGACCTTGAAGGTCTTTTAGAGATCCTCTAATCCAATCTCTAGAGTTGAAATAGAAAAATCGGAGAAGGAAAATGAGTTGTTTAAGGTAACCTAACTAGTTGGTGACAGAATCAAGACTCAAACCCAGACTGAGTGGTACCTAAGTGCTTTTCCATCTGATGCATCAAGACCTTGTGCATTAATGACTTTACTAGTAGGTAGATTAAACATCTAGCTAATGTGATCGATGGGTGAAGAAATTGTCTCCAACCAGGGTGTATTCTGGGGCATGTTTAAAATGGCTCAGGGCCTTGTTAAACTTCCAGTGTAAACATAAATGGGGGCAGCTAGGTGGCACAGTGGAAAGAGTGTTGGGCCTGGAGTCAGGAAGACTCATCTTTCTGTGTTCAAATCTGGCCTGACACTTACTAGCTGTGTGACCCTGGGCAAGTCACTTACCCTTGTTTGCCTCACTTTTGTCATCTGTAAAATGAGATGAAGAATATGTCAAACTATTACAGTATTTCTGCTAAGAAAACCCCAAATGTGGTAATTAAGAATCGGAGACAACTGAACAATCACCAAAAAAATTTACACCTCAGTACTAGGCAAATGTTATACATGAGGCTTATTTGACTTAACTTTTTGTTGATTTTCTGGACTTGAAAAAGTGATAGAGAACAAATTAATAATGCATATTTAATTATCATGTGAACTTTTTCTGAGAGTCAATCCTTAAACGTTTATGAGCACACCTCTACTCTCACCCTATGCTCACCTCTACCTCCAATCACCAACATATCTATTGTCCTTGACTGTCACTGAAATCTGGTATCTACAGTCCAGAAAAACAGGCCTTGTTGTTCTATATACATGACATTCTAACTCCTTTTTTGAAGTCTTTGCATTGGCAGTTCCCCATGTCTGGACTCCTCCCTACCTCTGTTTCTTAGAATCTCAAGCTTCCTTCAAAACTCAAAAAAAAAAAAAAAAAAAACACCTTCAACATTAGCACTTTTCCCATCCCCTACAACTGCCAGTGCTTTCCCTGACAGAGTTACCTTGAATTATTTTTGTATAGAGACAGCATAGCATAGTGGATGAAGAAACAGGTTGGAAACCCAGCAGACCTAAGATCAAATCCTGTTTCTGACATATACCATTGAACCTGGGCAATTCCCAAGTGTACAAACACTTCAAATCTAACTTTCAGTACTAGTCAGTTAGATTTGGATTGGATCAGGCTTCCTGGAAGAAGAGAGTCTGAAAGAAGAAAGCAAGAAGTACTGTAGGTATAAGGGGCCTGTCTCCTTATGCAGAAGTCTGAGACCACACTCTATAGGAGGAGTCACACTATCTGTACCATAAATATAAATGACCATCACAGGATCTATTGTGAACTCAGTGCCAAGATTTGTATAAGCCTGTGGTTTATCTGGAGTTGTTCATGCATGGCCTGAAATAACAATAGAATTGCAACTGAGATCATTCCTTTACTCATATTATTGGCCTTCCTGTAAAGTGATGAGTGACCTTCAGAAGGGTCAGTTGAGATGAGTCTCTAGTGGCTTGGATCCATAACAGAATCTTATTCCAAGACTTTGACCTTCTATTAGTCTCTGACTTCATATTACTGAGAAAACAAAGGGAAGTATTGATAGCGAACTTCCCACCTCAGGAGTTGCCATTTGTAGATTGCAAATTTTATTTTTCCACCCTTATTTTTTATGTTATCCTAAGCAACGACATAGTTGGCAGCAACTGTTGGCAGCACTCAGATTTTTTAATAAGGGAATTCATAACATCTAGTTAGCCCATTTAAAGACCTAAAACATATCTCTGTACTTATTATCTTTGTAAACAGGGTATGGTTAATATGCTTAATTTCTTCCTCTAAATGGGTCACCCTATAATTGAGGATAGAAGAATAGTGCATCCATAAACACAAGTTTGAATAACATCCATTAAACTTTAGGTGTCGCTGCCCAACTAACTGGCAATGATGGCAATTAGTTGTTTTTGAAAGAGATAATCTTTCAAATAATGCTTTCGAAACTCTTCATTCTTCGAACATTTAAAAATATCATCAGTTATATACATCTGGTGATTACCTACCTACAAGATTTCTTTCATAGTATTAATAAGGATATCATAGAAATATTGTCACTCATCCTTTCTCTATATAGCTATCTAAGTACTCTAAAATTAAGCAACTATCTGGAATGGTGGCAAAGAATAGGTGTGTGGACTACTCCTTCCTGCCTGAAAATCTTTCCTCTCTTGGCTTCTGTATTTTTGAAAAATAAAGAAGCCCTCCCCAAACCTGTTTCCAACTATTAGAACACCCCTCACTTGTACTCTGCGGGGCAGTGAAAACAGCATTTGGCTGGAAATCATGAGTTTTGAATTGCAATGCTAGTTCTAGTACTAATTAGCTCAGTGACTTGGGGAAGCTCACTTAACCTCTCTCTGGGTTACTGTTTATCTGTAAAATGAGAGCAATGGACAAGGTGCCCATGAAGGAATCATTCTACTTTAATCGTCTAAGATTTCTCATCTTTCTGTTCTCATCTGTGGGCATTCCCCAAGACTCAGGCTTTGTCTCCATACTTTTTCATTTTTTTAAAAAAAAAGATTATTTCATTCCTTATATTTGCATCCCAAGCATCTAACACAGAACCTGTGACATAGTAAATACTTAATAAATGTTTGTTGATTGATTGATTTGATGAACTGAATCTTTCTCATAGTTTCAGTCATCATATCCTCTGATTGAAGACTTTCTTGGAAACTCTCAATCACTTATCACATTCCGAGTTGTATTATTGCTACTAGTGTACATGTCTTATTATTCCTATTAACTGGTAAGATTTTTGAACTCATAGACTCTTTCTTGTTAATTCATGTCATCTAAGGAATGGTTGGAGGAACTGAATGTATGAGGAAGAGAAGACTTATGGGTGACAGGACAGGACAACTGTCTTCAAGTGTCTGAAGTGCTATCATGTGCAAGAGGGATTAGGCTTTTTCTGTTTGATCTCAAAGGGCAGAACCAGGAGCACTGAGTGAAAGTCCTAAAGAGTCCAATTTAGGCTTAATATTAGGGAAGACTTGACTGTCCAAAAGTTCCCTTGTAAGACTGTAGATCCCTCCTCTTTGGAGTCTCTGAGATGACACTAGACAGCCACTTTTTGGATATGTCATAATTGGGAGTTCTTTCATGTATGGGTTGGTTTTTTGGGGGGTATGGGTGATGTCTTTTGATTCATAAATTGGATTTAAAGGAGGCAGAGCTGCAAGAAGTCATTGATCTCACTCTCTCCTCCACAGTCATCATAGTCCAGTGGCAGGACAGAGTCAAGATGACTGATAATGGCTTGAGATGAAGTGGGATGATGTTGGTGTCTTTGATGTCTAACCAAGCTCTAAGTGCTCCACAGCACCTGCTTCAAATGCCTTCATGGCCATTGGAACAAATTGTTTTCATCCTCCCCTTCCACCAGGGTAACTTCACATACTTGGGGTAGATACCCCATTAACTCACCAACAGGTTGTAGATTGTGTTCAGGGAAGACCAGTAACTCTAGTGAGAGGTCTGCTGGGCCCTTTTCAGGGCTTCTTTCCACCTTTGGTGTCCACCTGTTCCACCTAACTCTCACCTGTGGCTCCAATAAGCTATAGCATGTGCAGCAGCCACATCCTGATAACCATTCCAGCAGACAGGCTAAACCAAGTTGAGGGTAACTGAGGGGTCTCAAAAACGGGTTGAATTAGATGATGATCATTGAAGACACTTTCAAATCTTAAATTCTGTGAAATTCTGAAAATTCTTTCTTATCCTCTTCACTGCTTTCCAACTCTAGTCCTAAGAGAATAATCAAATGAAGACTACCAAAAGACTCCTCTCTAGCCCCCACTCCATTATATGTGCTGTGTCTTCTTCTATTAGAATGTAAGCTCCTTAAGGACAAAGACTATTTTGCTTACTTGTTCATATTTCTATAGTCATAACATAACAAAATGATTAACACATACTAAGCATATAAGAGATGCTTTTATATTCATTCATCAATTGAAATAAGGGGATATATTCCAGAGATGTGAAAGGGAATCTTTGGTGACTGGATATAAGAGGTGAGAGAAGGGTCAAATATAATCCCAAGGCTATCAACATGGAAAACTGTGCATCATATTGAAACACCAAAATGTTGGAGTCAGAAGAAATGGCAGGTTTAGGAGGAAAGATAATAAATTCATAGGATCATTGGTTTGGAGTTCAAAGGGGCCTCTGAGGCCATGAAGTTCAACCTTTTCATTTCAGATGAAAAAAAGGAAGTCTAGGGAGGTTAAGAGACTGGCCCAAGGTAACATAGGCATCAAGGGCCAGAGGAAGGATTTGAACTAATGTCTTCTGACTCTAAAACCAGTGTTCATTTCATTGTAACATGTTTCTTCTTAGTTGTTTTTGACATGTTGAGTTTGATGCTGGTGGACCATCAAGTCATATGTTTGGTAAACAATGGTAGACTTTGGTCTGGAATTCAGAAGATCAGGACCATAGGTATAGATTTGGTAGTCAAATCCTTGGAAGTTAATGAGATTGCCAAAAGTGTAGAGAAATGACATGGTAAATTCTAAGGTGTGATAATGTCAATGAGAAGTTAAAACATGATGGAGAAGTTGTTTTCCCACATGGCAGCCCCTATGAGCCACTTTGCTGCATGGGCTTAGAAACTGAGCTTGCACACAGTCACAGAATTTTAGATTTGGAACCGACCTTGGCAGCTACCTCGACCAACCCAGACCTAAAAGGAATACCTCGTATAATCCACCCGAAAAGTGGTCAGATAGCCTCTGCTTGAAGTCTTCCATAGATGGGGAGCTCACCACTTCCAGAGGTAGACTGTTCCAATTTGGGGCAGCTCTGATTATTGGGAAATTTTTCCAGACTTCAAGCAACCAGTATGAAGAATGGCTTCCACTTGACAGAGATTTGGAATTCATTCCTCATTTCTGAAAAGGGTGCTAAACATCCATGCAGATGCAGTTGATTGGTTGGGAAGGTTAATTAATTTCAGGACATATGTGATGCATTTACAATGCACCAGGGAAGTAGGCAAGAGATCATATTTTGCAGACCAGAAAGGAAGCTGAAAGATGGGGGCATCAACAACTCAAGGAAGAGTTCTTTAAAATGCTGGAAGTGGATAAATCTAAGCCCAAGTTTTATGTGCTCTGCATGTTCCCTTATCCTTCAGGAAAGCTTCACATGGGCCATATTTGTGTCCACACAACTAGCAATGTCACGGGAAGAATTCAGAGAATGAGAAGGATATAGAGTTGTCAAGTTGCTGTCCTCCACCAGTCTAGATATGCTCAGAAATTAGATCCTAAATGGGAATAAGGAAATTATGAACAACAATAGAAACCAAAGTGAAAGAAGCATGTGGGCCTTTGGAAGAAGAGAATCCTACACATATTGTATTGAAGTACAACCCTAGGGTTTAAGGTCATCTTGCAGTATCAGAAAGAAACTGAATGAGTGACACCTTGATTGGTTAATATTGGAAATAATTTTGTGGGGAAATTTTGGGTGTGTATGTGGCTTTAAGAAGATGTTTATCTGACAGGCATTTTCATCAGACTATTAATGCCACATTAAGTAGAGATATTGTTGACCTTACTCTTAGGCTAGGGATATAGGATGTAAAAGTAGGAATGGCTTATAACAATTTTGAGGACCCAAAGGTTTTTTGGAATATTTTTACCAAGTTGTTCATATTTCTAAAATCTGTTGTGGTTTTCTGTTGCCTATATGATCTTCATCTTTCAAGGTCTTTCCTAATCTGTTCTCTTTGACATAAATACCAGGTGAATGAGGACTTTGAATTTTACCCAGTCAATTGGAAGCCACTGGAAAGTTTTGAGCAAAGCTGTGACATGACCACCTCTCTGGATAAAGACGATCAATCTTAAAAGCCATATGAAAGAGACATTAGAGAAAGGAAGTGAAAGTCAAGATTGAAAAATCTCTTTGGAGGCCACCGGAATGGTCTAAGCAAGTAAGCTCTAGTAATAGGCTGGTGGCAGTGAGAACTCACTGAGAAATGGAAATGGGTATAACAAATATTTTAAAGGGAGAATTAATAGGTCTTGGTAACTGATTAGATATGCAAAGTGAAGGACAAGAAAGAATAGAAAATAGCTTAGGAGACAAAGGGCAGCAGAAATAGTGAAGTCACAAGGGGAATTCAGTATGTACAAAATAGAAATAAGTTGTGCAAATAGATATAAAATATAAAACTTATTTTGAATATATTAAGTTTGAGTGCCAATAGGTCATGCAGGTAGAATAAATCCATCAAAAAGCAATTATTAAGTGCTTACTGTGTGTCAGGCACTGTGCTAAACACCAAGAATACAGAGACAAGAGTAAACAGCCTCTGCCCTTAAGAAGCTTTAGGGCTGGTATTCTATCCACTGAGCCACCTAGCTGCCCCCCAAAAAGTTTATATTTTAATTGAGGAAATGAGACATCACTTACATAATAAGGCATATATAAGATACATAAGAGGAGGTGTATTATGCTAAATAACATATCTCATAAACACCCCTTATCTTACACTGCCACTGCCGGTGTAGGACCTTATTACCTCACACCTGGACAGTTGCAATAGCCTGTTGGTGGGTCTTCCTATCTTAAGTCTCTCCTCACTCCCTTTCCATCCATCACTTTAGAGATCAAATTGCTAAAGCAAAGATCTTACAATATCATCTCCATACTCAATAAATTCTAATGGCTTCCTAAAAAAAATAATGGAGAGGCAGTTCTGAGAATTGAAAAGATTAAAGAATCATGTTGTCATTAGGGTTATCAACATGAATGTTCAAGTCTGCATAGATGATAGCAGGGATTGAAATGGCGAGGAAAACTTTGATCCTGGTACTATAGTAATTGATAAAGTTAGGAAAATAAGATTGAAGTAGGAAAACAGCTTCCACAAGGATGGGAGTGGGGAGTGATAGTGGTATAGGCAGATTTAATGGGCCTCAAAAGAAGAGTGATGTTAGGTAGAAGGGAGATGATCTGAAAATGTTTCATTTTTCCTCATGGCCATATGAGTCTGATGTATTTAGGGAAAAAAGATTTGCAGGTGATGTAACATCTTGTGGGAAGATTCAGGTTTTCATTTAAATGAGGAGGATGAAGGAATGTTATTAGAAAAGTTTAAGAATATAACAGGATTTGTTGAGAACAGAATGTATGTTCCAAGGAAAGGGCTAGACAACTGGTGAACTAGATTAAAGGGAGTGTATACATTAAAATAGAATTTAAAGTTCCCATCTATGCAGTTTTGGTATGCTGCTTTCAATGAACGCAGTGAGACTGGGATTTGGGACCAGTCTAAAAGGAAGCAGACTGGTATAATATGCTCCATCAGCAGAACTTTACCAATGGAGAATATAAAGAGTTAATCTACCCCAGAATTTAAACTAGAAAATGGAAATTAATTAAATTCCCATTTCACAAATGGGAAAACTGAAATCTTTAAGTGATTTGAATGACTTACCCAAGGTCCAACAAAATAATCTTGGATTCTGAACACATTTTAAGACTACAAAACAGCATCTCCTGGCTAATTAAGAAACTTTGGAGTTTCATGTATAATCACTGTTAAATACTGGTCTAAGCTGGTAAGCAGCCCAAATATGGAGCTATCATTTATCTTAAAATTCAACAAAAGCCTATGTTCAGACAGCAATCAAGGAAGATTATTTAACCGAAGCTTTCTGTATTCTTTGGAAATCTGTGTAACTTATATCAAGATACTCTCATTACATTTTCTTCTTTCTTTAAAATTACACTATGTGACAAAATGATGGAAGTATCCTGAGGAAAGGAGCCACAAATATTGACAAAACTTTCTGGTTGTTTATAGGAAACTGACTTTTAAAGAGACATGGAAGCAATGGATATTTCCCCAAATCTGACATTAATTAACTGAATTAATCTGTATTTAGTTAAAGATATCCTGTAGGTAATAATAGGTTAAGGAAAGATATAGTTCAAATGGACATCGGATATTTTGACTTTCTTATTACTTTTCTAAAACATAGAAAATTTTGCAGTTTTCCTCAATCCAGCTTCAGAAACAGGAACTTTCTTGGAAAGTAGTACATGTCATACATGTTCCTGTTGCTTTTGGCCAACTTTATAAAATGCATCAAGTAATAAAATGAAAGTACCAAATTTTAATTAACATAGTACTCTGAAAGCATATGATTATCCACATGGATGTCTTGATCAAATTGCAATGCAAATAAATCAGGTCTATTTACCTTAAGTTTTCCCTTTAATTGCAGGGGATAAACTAATGATAATATTCTGAAATTCAATTCAATTTAATTATTGTGTTTTCGTGCTTCATTTTATAATGGAGACATTTTGGTGGTGGTTGCCACAGAGTCATATTTAGTTATAGCACTGTATCATGGAGACTGCACTGGATCTGGAATTGGAAGACATGGACTCAAGTTCCAATCCTACTATCCACTAGCTATGTGACCTATGACTCATCATGGTATGGAGGTGAAAAATAGAATTCTTAAAAAATGTTTTTTATGTGTGTGTATTTAATATCCCAGTGATTTTACAGTATTTCTTCCATACCTGGTACCCTACCTTGAAAAGAAATTAAAGCCCTTACACAATTGAAAGAGTCAGTATGGTGTAGAGGACAGAAGGCTTGACATCAGGGGCAGAAAAACCTAGATTTAAGTCTTGCGTCTGATATATCATGGGTATGTGGCCCTACTTAGTTAATTTAACCTCTTAGTGCCCAGGAAACTCTCTAAGACAGCAGTCTCCAAAGTTTTCAATCATGTATTCCTATCAGTAGCAAATTAAGGTGACCCATTCTCATATGTGCATGTTTTCTTAATTATAAATTATATGTATGTAGTAATAATTGTGTGATTTAAAAACTGATGCAAAAAATAGAAGCCAAAGGAGTTAAGATAGCGTCCTGGTCACATGATCAACCAAATGGAGGGCTCAACACTTTCTCTGCTCTCTAGGACCTCTCAAACCACTCAAAATCAGAAATTATACACCAAAAATAAATAACTTCAGTTGGCTCTATGGTCTAGGATGCCCAGAATCCAAAGGAAGGTTAAAAAAGCCCATCCAAACCTATATCACTCACTAATCCTGAGCTTATTTATCACTCTTCCACACCTCACACAGTTCTAATGGTGGTGAGACTTTGCATGAAAGGACCCAAGGATCCAACACAGAGGTGCAACAAAACTCAATCCCATGACTGGGTCACTCTCCTCCCTATTTCCAGCACTGTGGAAACCCTGGGTCCAGACTGTGGAAGATTGCCCTGGCAGAGACAAACAGTTAGTGAGGCTACAACCTTACAGGAGCAAAATCCTGCTGGGGCAGGTTGAGGACCAACTCAGCAGAGTTGGTGTTGGGGTAAAAGAACAGGACAGGACTTGAGGCGAAGACACCATATGTCTAGGGGGCTAATCATTACTCCACTAAACCTGAGGGAAAGAGCACAACATCCAACCAGGACAAATTCTGACCTCCTAAAAGTCACTTGGGGCAGAAACCAAGGCTGGTGAATCATTAATTGTCCAGTTTGGTAGAAGACTGAGATGCTTTGAGGTCCAGTCCCTAAAGAAACCACCATCAAAGGGGCCAGAGTCAGAAAATGAATAGGGGGAAATCAATAGAAAAAAGAAAGAGTGAAATTAGCAAAGGTACTGAGCTTGAAGACAGGATGTGTAAAGACAATCTAAAGATCATAGATCTCCTGGAAGAACACAACAGGTCAAAAACCTTTAATGCAACAATTTAGGAAGTAATAGAAGAGAACTGCCCAGAATTTCTGAATGTAGAAAATGAAATTGCAGTTGACAGAATTAACAGATCACTTCCAGAAAAAAATTTTAACTCCAAGATTTAATAATTCAGTTTATAAACAAGTTCTATAAGCAATCAAGAGAAAGACCTTCAAACACAAAGGAAAGGAAATCTGAATAACACAAGACTTTTCTGTACCAGCCAGTATATGTAAGAGCAGTTGGAATTATATGTTCAGAAAGGCAATGAAGCTCAGGATGCAGTCAAGGGTGCCCTACCCTGCTAATCTCAGCCTACTCACACTCGGAAAAAAGATGGACATTCAATAATAAAAAAGAGGTGTTTGAAACATTTTTTTTAAGAACTGAAGAAATTATTTGCTTCTAAAACACCTTAAACAACATAAATGTGGAGGAGAAGTGAATAAATGCAGGAGTCAAAGACAATAATTAACCAAAGATTGACAACAGAGATGTGAGTAAGAAACATTTTTCTAAATGTATACAGTGAGCCAGGAGTGAAAGTGGTAATCTGGTGGAAGTAATGGTGGAGAGGTAGGGATGGTGGATTATGGCCAGCATCTGGTTATACCTTTCCTGGAAGTGAATCAGTGTTTGTTTGTTAGTTGTTGTTGTTTTAGGGGACAACATTACAATAGGGAGGGCATATGAAGGGAAGGGAGGAGAACAAGGGGATAGAGAAGAATGTATGATCTGCCAGGGCTATTAACAAGAGGAAGGTGACCTCTAAGGTCTCAGAAATAGAAAAGGCTACTGGAAAGTGGTTGAGGAGAGAGGCAGGACTGAAAAGGTGGGGGAGAGGAAGGAGGCTTTTGTTGGTGGTAGAAGGGGGGTCCCACTGCTCCTATGGGTGAAAAGAGATGGCCAGTGAAGGGAGATGGGGACCTTGTGCTGGATGTGGCCTGGGAGATCTGGTGTTTGGAGAGTCTGCTCATGCTACCTGAGGTAGGGGAAGTGGAACTCCTGGGGGCAACTGGCCCTTGGGGAATCAGAGAGTACAGGCTCAGGGAAGAAATTTTGAGGCATATGGGAGAAAAAAAGATAACCAGGGAAGGGTATAGATAAGTCATGGACTAAATAATCAGGGACGTGATAGGGGAGGGGTCCTGTCATGAAGCAGTGTTCTCTCTGATACCTTCAATCACTGACATTGTACTGGGGGTGAAGCACAATGTGAAGGGGGAGTCCACAAGGCAAATTCTATTAAGGCAGTGTCAGAAACCAGTGATGGGAGGCAGAGCCAAGATGATTGAGTGAAAGCAGAGACTTGCCCGAGCTCTCCCCCGCATCTCTTCAAATATCCCTAAAAAGTGACTCTGAACAAACTCTGGAGTGGCAGAACCCACAAAGAGACAGAGTGAGGTAGATTTCCAGCCCAAGACAACCTGAAAGGTCAACAGGAAAGGTCTGCTGCACCAGGCTGAGAGAGGAGTACCAGTGCGCAGGATGCAGCACAGACCCAGCCTGAGCAAAGCCAGAGCAGGCTTAGGGGGACTGAATCACCAGCAGCAGTGGAGAGTTTCAGTTTTCTTAGCCCACAGACACCAGAGACAACTTAGAAGGTAGGCTGGAGGGATGTGCCAAAACTGGGTGAGAGAGGGGCAGCTAGGTGGCACACTGGATAAAGCACTGGCCCTGAACTCAGGAGGACCTGAGTTCAAATGTGACCTCAGACCAAACATGTGACACTTACTAGCTGTGTGACCTTGGCAAGTCACTTAACCCCAATTGCCTAAAAAGAAAAGAAACTGGGTGAGAGAAAAGCAGTCCAGCACAGGACTGTAGGGCGTGCAATACAGCCCAGGATACCAGCAAACCAGGAACACACAGGCTTTGGGAATGACTGAATCTGGAGCAGTAGTTGTGGTAGTGCAGCAGTGGCAGTACTGCTCCTGGAGCTATTAGCCCACAGACTGAATGCTTGAAAGCCACCTACTTCAACTTTCAGGAGCCAAGATGGCAGAGTAAGCAGTAAGTAGCCCTCACTTTCTTTTACTGACCTTGAAAAATTCTGAAAATCCCACCCCAGGAAAAATCCTGAAATAGTAGAGTAAACAGAAAGACTGGATACAGCAGTCTTTTAGCTTATGAGGCTAGGGGGATTAATGGAAAAGCTCCCTCTTCCTTTGACTGAAGGAAACCGGTACAGGAAGGGAGGTGTCCCAGCAAGCCAGTGGCAAGCCCCACCTTAGCAATCCAGTAACCAGGCCCCTATCCCCCAGTACAAGAAGCCTGGGACAGCGACCCCTCTGTCCCAGAAGCACAGATCAACTTTAAAAGCCAGAAAAAAAGGCAAACCACATGAGCAAGAAGAAACACAGAAAACAATGACCATAGAAAAGTATCTTGGTGACAGGGAAGACCAAAACACAAATTCAGGAGAGGATAACATTGTCAATATACCTACATCTGAAACCTCAGAGGGGAATATGAACTGGTCTCAACCCCAAAAAGCCTTTTTGGAAGAGCTCAAGAAGGATTTTAAAAATCAAATAAGAGAGGTAGAAGAAAAATTGGGGGAAAAAATGAGAGGTATGCAAGAGAGAGTCAGTAGCTTGGAAAAGGAAGGACAAAAATTAACTGTAGAAAACAAGTCCTTAAAAAGTAAAATTGGCCAAATGGAAAAGGAGGTACAAAAGCTATCTGAAGATAACAATTCATTGAAAATTAGAATTGGGCAATTGAAAGCTAATGACTCTTTGAGATATCAAGAATCAGTCAAACAAAATCAAAAGAATGAAAAAAATTGAAGAAAATGTAAAATACCTCATTGGAAAAACAACTGACCTGGAAAATAGATCCAGGAGAGATAACTTAAGAATTATTGGTCTACAGGAAAGCCATGATGAAAAAAGGAGCCTGGAAAGCATTTTTCAGGAGATCATTAAGGAAAACTGTCTTGAGGCCCTAGAACCACAGGGTAAAATGGTCATTGAAAGAATACACTGATCACCTCCTGAAAGAGATTCCAAATTGAAAATGCCAAGGAATATTGTAGCCAAATTCCAGAATTATCAGGTCAAGGAGAAAATCCTGCAAGTAGCCAGGAAGAAACAATTTAAATATTGTGGAAACATAGTCAGGATTACGCAGGACCTTGCAGCTTCAACATTAAAAGATCAAAGGTCTTGGAATATAATATTCCATAAAGCAAAATGGCTTGGATTATAACCAAGGATTAACTACCCAGTGAAACTGAGCATACTCTTTCAGGGGAGGAGATGGACATTCAAGTAATAGGGGTCTTCCAAACTTTCATGGTGAAAAGACCAGAGTTCAATGGAAAATGTGATCTTCAAATATAAGACTCAAGAGAGGCATAAAAAAGTAAACAAGAAAGGGGGAAAACAAAACAAAACAAAACATGTTATTCAATAAGGTTAAACTGTTTACTTCTAAACTGGGAAGATGATATTTAAAACTTTTGAGAAGTGTATCTTTATTACCACACTTAGAACTGATATACATGGACATAAGGAGTGGTATTAAGTTGACTTTAATGTGATGAAAAAAACCTAATGAAGTGGTTAAAAGGAATTGTAATGGGAGAAGAGGAAAGGAGGAAGCAGAAAAGGGTTACATCACATGGACAGGCACAAAGACATTACAGCAGAGGGAAAAAGGGAGGGAGATGAGCATTATTTGATCTTTATTCTCCTTGGAGTTGGCTCAAGAAGGGAATAACATACTCAGTTAGGTATAGAATTTTAACTTGCCATACAGGCAGTAGGAGGGGAAAAGGGAAAGAAAAGAGAAGGGGGAATAAAAGGGAAGAAAGAAGTAGTAAGGAAAAAGGGAAAGAAAAGGGAGGGGGCTGATGGAATGGAGGGCAGATTGAGGGAGGCAGTGATCAAAAGCAAAACTCTAGTGAGGAGGGTAAGGGAGAAAAGGAGAAAGAAAAGCATAAATGGGGGGGAGGGGAATAGGATGGAGAGAAAGACACAGATAGTAATAATAACTGTGAATGTGAATGCGATGAACTCTCCCACAAAATGGAAATTAAAAGCTGAATGGATTAGGAACCATAATCATACAATATGTTGTTTACAGGAAACACATTTGAAACAGAGGGACACACACAGCATAAAGGTAAAAGGTAGAATATATTATGCTTCAGCTGAAGTAAAAAAAAAAAAGCAGGGGTAGTAACCCTGATCTCAGACAAAGCAAAAGCAAAAACAGATCTTATTAGATAAGGAATAGAAGGAAGATAAGGAAGGAAACTACATCCTGCTAAAAGACACCATAGACAATGAAGTAATATCATTACTAAACATATATGCACCAAGTGGTAAAGCATCCAGATTATTAGAGGACAAGTTCAGGGATTTACAGGAAGAAATAGACAGCAAAACTATACTAGTGGGAGACCTTAGCCTTCCCCTCTCTGAACTAGATAAATCTAACATAAATGAGAAAGAAGTTAAGGAGGTGAATAGAATATTAGAAAATTTAGGTATGATAGACCTCTGGAGAAAATTGAATGGGGATAGAAAGGAATATACTTTCTTCTCAGTGGTACATGGCACTTACACAAAATTTGACCATATACTAGGGCATAAAAACCTAACAATCCAGTGCAGAAAGGCAGAAATATTTAATGCATCCTTTTCAGATCATGATGCAATAAAAATTATATGTATTAATGGGCCATGGAAAGATAGACTAAAAATTAATTGGAAACTAAATAATCTACTCCTAAAGAATGAATGAATCAAATAACAAATCATAGAAACAATCAAAAACTTCATTCAAGAGAATGACAATAATAAGACAACATACCAAAACTTATGCAGGGAAAGCAGTTGTTAGGGGAAGTTTTATATCTCTAAATGTTTACATGAATAAAATAGAAAAAGAGGAGATTGATGAATTGGGCATACATGATGAGGTAGGATTTATACCAGGAATGCAGGGCTGGTTCAATATTAGGAAAACCATCAGCATAATTGATCATATTAACAACAAAACTAACAGAAACTACATGATCATCTCAACAGATGCAGAAAAAGCTTTTGATAAAATACAACACCCATTCCTATTAAAAACCCTAGAAAGCATAGGAATAAATGGAGTCTTCCTTAAAATGATAAGTAGCATCTACTTAAAACCTTCAGCAATCATTATATGTAATGGGGATAAGCTAGAAGCATTTCTAATAAGATCAGGGGTGAAACAAGGATGTCCATTATCACCACTGTTGTTCAATATGGTACTGGAAACATTAGCTTTAGCAATAAGAGAAGTAAAAGAAATTGAAGGTATTAGAATAGGCAAAGAAGGGGCAGCCAGGTGGCACAGTAGATAGAGCTCCAGTCTTAGAGTCAGGAGGACTTGAGCTCAAATTTGGCCTCAGACACACAACACTTACTAGCTGTGTGACCCTGGGCAAGTCACTAAATGCTGATTGTCTCACAAAAAAAAGCAAAAAAAAAAAAAAAAAAGAATAGGCCAAGAAGAAACAAAGCTATCATTCTTTGCAGATGATATGATGATATACTTAGAGAATCCTGGAGAATCAAGTTAAAAAACTACTTGAAATAATAAACAACTTCAGCAAAGTTGCAGTCTATAAAATAAACCCACATGAATCATTAGCATTTCTTTATATTACCAACAAAACCCAACAGCAAGAGATAGAAAGAGAAATTGCATTTATGATGTCCATTGTAGACATTGTAGAATATTCAGAAGTCAAAACAAACCCAGGAACTATATGAAAACAACTACAAAACACTTTTCATACTAGTAAGGTCAGATCTAAATAGTTAGAAAAACATCAGTTGCTCATGGGTAGACCAAGCTAATATAATAAAAATGACAATGCTACCTAAGCTTATTTCTTTTTTCAGTGCCATACAATCAAACTACCAAAAACTATTTTATACCGCTAGAAAAAAGTAATAACAAGATTCATTTGGAATAACAAAAGGTCCAGAATATCAAGGAAATTACTGAATAGAAACACAGGGGAAAGTGGCCGAGCTGTTCCAGATGTTAAATTCTATTATAAAGCAGCAATCATCAAAACTGCTTGGTACTGGCTAAGAAATAGAGTGGTAAATCAGTGGAATAAGTCAAGTATGCAAGACACAGTAGTCAATGACTATAGTAATCTACTGTTTGATAAACCCAAAGACCCCAGCTCCCGGGATAAGAACTCACTATTTGATAAAAACTACTGGGAAAAGAGTATGACAGAAACTAGGCATAGAACAAAATCTTACACCACATACCAAAATAAAGTCAAAATGGGTACATGATTTAAATATAAAGGCTGATACTATAAGCAAACTGGGAGAGCAAGGAATAGTTTACTTGTCAGATTTATGGAGAATAGAAGAATTTATGATCAAACGAGTTAGAAAACATTATGAAATGCAAAGTGGGTAATTTTCATTACATAAAATTGAAAAGTTTTTGCACAAACAAAGCCAATGCAACCAAGATTAGGAGGGAAGCAAAAAACTGGAAAAGAATTTTTACAACCAGTGTCTCTGATAAGGGCCTCATTTCTAAAATATATAGAGAACTAAGTCAAATTTATAAAAATACAAGTCATTCCCCAGTTGATAAATGGTCAAAGGATATGAACAGGCAGTTTTCAGATGAAGAAATTAAAACTATCTATAGTCATATGATAAAAATGCTTTAAATCATAACTGATTAGAGAAACACAAATAAAACAACTCTGAGGTACCACATTACAACCTATTACATTGGCTAACATGAAAAAACAGGAAAATAATAAATGTTGGAGAAGATATGGGGAAATTGAAACATTAATGCATTGTTGGTGGAATTGTGAACTGATCCAACCATTTTGGAGAGCAATTTGGAACTATGCCCAAAGGGCTATAAAAATGTACATCTCCTTTGATCCAGCAATAGCACTTCTAGGGCTGTATCTCAAAGTAATCACAAAAATTGGAAAAGAACCCACTGTACAAAAATATTTATAGCAGCTCTTTCTGTGGTGGCAAAGAATTGGAAATTGAGGGGATGCCCATCATTTGGGGAATGGAACAAGTTGTGGTATATGAATGTAATGGAATAGTATTGTGCTATAAGAAATTATGAGCAAACGGACTTCAGAAAAACCTGAAAAGACTTGTATGGACTGATGCTGAGTGAAGTGAGCACAACCAGGAGAACGTTGTACACTGTAACAGCCACATTGTGTGATGACTAACTTTGATAGACAGCTCTTATCAGCAATGCAAGGATCTAAGAAATCTCCAAAAGTCTCACAATGGAAAATGCTATTCATATCCAGAAAAATAATTATGGAGTTTGAATGAAGATAGAAGCATACTATTTGTTCTTTTTTTTCTTCTGTTTTGTTTTATCCTTTCTTGCGGTTCCTCTTATGGATTCTAATTCTTCTTTACAACATGATTAATATGAAAATATGCTTAATAGGAATATACATTTTGAGCTTATATCAGATTTCATGCTGTCTTGTGGAGGGAGGGTAGGGAAGGGGAGAAAATTTAAAACTCAAAAGCTTTTGGAAGTGATTGTTGAAAACTAAAAATAAATAAATTAATTAAAAAAAAAAGAAACCTAGTGATGGGCCCAGAATGGATACCTTGGAATTTTTGAATGCAGAGGGAACACAGAGAAAAGAGAGAGCTAGATAATCATATGGGTCATGAATCAGAATGAGAATCTAGAGCAGCACTTCTTAAACTGTAGGTTGTGACCCCATACAATCATAACTTTGGGAGCTCTCACACCAGAGACAGTAAGGGGATCTGCCAACTGGTCAGAAAGAGATTACAGAGGACATAGAACCAGATTCTGTTTGGCAATTCCAATGCCTATACTCACTTCTGAGTCATAGTTCAAGGGTGCAGAGGAGTACTTTAGGTCAAAAGGGAGTCAGAGCCTACAACAGTGGTACCATTTTTGGTCCAGGGAGCAGAGGCCCTGAGGAGCGCTATTGATTATAATTCCAAGGGATCTGAGCAAGGACCAGAGTGCAGAAGAAGAGATCAGTGTCCACCTCTCCACAGATTACACAACTCTAGAAGCAGTGAAGATTTACAAACTCCCAGAATTAGCTTTGAAAATAGAAGTGTGAAAAAAACCTGAAGCTTGAAATAGTACCCTCTCACCTCCTCCCCATGCCAGGAACAGAGCCCAACTATAACATAAAATTCAAAATCAAGAGATAGGGTGGAAAAATTCACAAATAACAAAAAAGAATCTGACCATAAAAACTACTATAGTGATAGGGAAGATCAAAACACAAACTCAGAAGACAATGAAGTCAAAACAGCTACAAGCAGAGACTCAAAGAAAAATGTGAATTGGACGTAAGGTCAACAAAAATTCCTAAAAGAGTTAAAAAATGATTTCCAAAATCAAATAAGAGAGGTAGAAGAAAAATTAGGTAAAGAAATGAAAGCAAAGAAAATTATGAAAAGACAATTAATAGTTTGGTAAAAGAGGCACAAAAATACTGAAGAAAACAACTCCTTAAAAAGTAGAACTAGCCAAATGGAAAAAAGAGGTACAAAAGCTCACTGAAGAAAATAATTCCTTAAAAATTAGAATTGGTCAAGTGGAAGCTAATGACTCCATGACGCATCAAGAAACAATAAAACAAAATCAAAAGAATGAGAAAGCAAAAGAAAACATGAAATATCATTGGGGAACAAAACAACAGAACTAGAAAATAGACAGAGGAGAGATAATTTAAGAATTATTATACTATCTTAAAGTCATGATCAAAGAAAAAGTCCAGATATCATATTTCAAGAAATATTAAGGAAAATGACCCTGATATCCTAGAACCAGATGGTAAAATAGAAATTGAAAGAATCCATTGATCATTACCTAAAAGAAATCCCAAAATAAAAGCTCCCAGGAATATTATAGCCAAATTCCAGACTTCCCAAGTCAAAGAGAAAATACTTTAAGCAGCCAAAAAAAAATTGACTCAAATATCATGGAACCACAGTCAGGATGACACAAGATTTAGCAGCTGTCATATAAAGGAAAGGAAGGTTTGGAATATGATATTCTGAAAGGCAAAAGAGCTAGGATTACAATCAAGAATAACCAAATCAGCAAAACTGAGTATAACCCTTCAAAGGAAAAGTAGATATTTAATGAAATAGAAGACTTTCAAGCATTCCTGATGGAAAGACCAGAACTGAATAGAAGATTTGACTTTCAAATACAAAACTCAAAATGAAAATGAAAAGGTAAACATGAAAGGGAAATCCTAAGGGACTCAGTAGGGTTAAACTTTTTACCATTCTATATGGGAAGATTATACATAGAACATATAAGAACTTTATAATTATTAGGGCAGTTAGAATGATTCTACATAGAAAGAGGGTGTGGAAATGAGTCAATTATGTTGAGATGATATAAAAAATGACTAAATAGAAGAGGGATGCAGTGGTAGAATGGGGAAGGGATAGCAAGAATGGGAAAAATCATCTCACATAACAGAGATACAAAAGGAAGAGCTTTTAGAGTGGAGGGAGAAATGGTGGGGATGGGACAGGCAGTGTTTCAAGCTCACATCTTATAAGATTTGTTCAAAGAGGGAAAATGTAAGTATACATACTCACTGAGTAATATAAAGCCCAACAGGAAAGTAAGAAGAGATGAGATAACAGAAAAGAAGGGAGATAAAAGGGTGGAAAGATAAAAGAAGGTAGTGGCCAGAAGCACAACAGACTTTAGAAGTGGGAGAGGATAAAAACACAGACAGAAGGATAAACAGAAGAAAATAGGTTGGGGGGAAATTCACAGTTAGTAATCATAACTGTGAATGTGCATGTGATGAACTTGCCCATAAAACAGAAGCAGACAGCAGAATGGATTAGAAATCAGAATCCAACAATATGCTGTTCACAATAAACACACTTGAAATAGAAAGACATACATGGAGGTAAAATAAGATAGCAGAGCAGAATCTTATGCTTCAGTTGAAGTAAAAAAGGCAGGGGTAGCAATCATGATCCCAACAAAATAAAAGCAAAAATAGACCTAATTAAAAAGAATAATCAGGGAAACTACATCTTTCTACACCATGGACAATGAAGTGATATCAATACTAAACATATATGCACTAAATAACATAACATACAAATCCCTAGAGGAGAAGTCAAATGAATTATAGGAGGAAAGAGAAACTAAACCTATACTAGAGAGGGACCTAAATTTCCCTTCTCAGTTAGAAAAATCTAACTATAAAATAAAATAAGAAAGAAGCCAAGGAGATGAACAGAATCTTAGAAAAGGTAGATATGACAGACCTCTGGAGAAAATTACATGGCACCTTCACAAAAACTGACCATGTCATCGGGCATTAAAATCTCACAGACAAATACAAAAAAAATTAAATTCAACATTTTCAGACCACAATGTAATAAAAATTACACTTAATAAAGGTGTGGAAGCATAGATTACAAATTAATTGGAAATGGAATAATCTAATCCTAAAGAATGAGTGGATTAAAGAACAAATAATAGAAACAAGAATTTTATTAAAGAGAATGACAACAATGAGACAACATTCCAGAATTCATGAGATGCGACCAAAGCAATGCTTAGGGAGAAAATATATATTTACATCAGTAAAATAGAGAAATTGCAGATCAATGAACTGGGCATGCAACTGAAAAAAAAAACAGAAAAAGAACAAATTAAAAATCTCAAATTAAACACCAAAATGAAAATGCTGGAAATCTAAGGAAAGAATAATAAAATTGAAATGGAAAAGAAAAGACATTGAAACTATTGAAATAAAACTAAGAGCTTGGTTTGTGGAAAACTCAATAAAATTGATCAACTATGGGTTAATTTGATTTAAAAACAGAAAGAAAATCAAATTACCCATATCAAAAATGAAAAGGATGACTGCACCATCAAGAAGATGAAATTAAAGAAATTATTAGGAGTTATTTTGCCCAATTATATGCCAGCAAAACTCACAATCTAAATGAAATGGGTAAATTTTCACCCCCCCCAGAATATAAGTTGCCCAGATTAACAGAAGAAGAAATAAAATACATAAATAATGCAATCTTAGAGAAAGAAATTGAACAAGCCATCAATGAGCTCCCTAAGAAAAAAATCCCAAGGACCAGATGGATTTACAAGTGAATCCTACCAAACATTTAAGAAACAATCACTATATTACATAAATTATTTGAAAAAATAAGTAGAGTCCCATCAGTTCCTTTAATGAAACAAATATGGTTTAATATTATGGTATACTTAGAGAACCTTAGAGAATCAACTAAAAAAAGCTATTTAAAACAATTAAATTTTTCAGTAAAGTTACATGATATAAAATAAACCCACATAAATCATGAGCATTTCTATATACTGCCAACAAAACCCAGCAACAAGAGATAGAAGAAATTTCATTTAAAGTAACTGTAGAAAATATAAAGCACTTGGGAGTCTATCTGCCAAGAAAAATGCAGGGATTATATGAACACAATTAGAAAACATTTTTTCACATAAATAAAGCTAGATCTAAACAATTGGAGAAATATTAATTGCTTATAAGTAGGCCAAGTCAATATAAAAGAATTTCTACCCAAGTTAATCTGCTTATTCAGTGCCATATCACTTAACCTACTAAAGAATCCTTTTATAGACCTATAAAAATAACAACATTCATCTAGAAGAAGAAAAAGTCAAGAATATTAGGGAACAAATGAAAAAAAAATTGTGAAGAAAGATGGTCTAGCAGTTCCAGATTTCAAAGTATATTACCAACAAGTAATCATCAAAACAATCTGATACTGGTTAAGAAATAGAATGGTATATCAGTTTAATAGATTAAGTACACAATACACAGTAGTAAATGGCCATGATAAATTCAGTGATTCAAGCTTTTCATGTAACAACTCAACAAAAATTTCTGTAAAAATTGGAAAGCAGATAGGCAGAATTAGGCATAGTCCAACATCTCACATGATATACCAAGATAAAGTCAAAAGGGATAAATGATGTAGACATAAAGGATGATATCATAAATTAGGAGAACATGGAAAATGTACCTGTTAAGTTCTATGGTTGACGGAACAGCTTATGACCAAACCAGAGATATAGAGGCTCATAGGACTTATAACAGATAGTTTTGATTACATGAAATTAAAAAGCTTTTGCACAAACAAAACAAATGTAGCCAAAATCAGAAGGAAAAAAGGAAACTGGGAAAATTTTACAGCAAATTTCTGTTATAAAGGCCCCATTTCTCAAATACATAGGGACTGAAACAAATTTATAAAAATAAGAGTCATTCCACAGTTGATGAATGGTCAAAGGATATAAACAGGCAGTTGTCAGAAAAAGAAAACAAAGCTATCAATAGTCACATGAAAAAATGCTCTAAATTACCATTGATTAGAGAAATGCAAATTAAATTAACTCTGGGACAGCAACTCACACCTATCAAATTGGCTAACATTGACAGAAAAGGAAATTGTGAACTAGTTCAACCATTCTGGAAAACAATTTGGAACTATGTCCAAAGAGCTATAAAACTGCAAACCCTTCAACCTAGCAATACCACTACTAAGTCTGTATCCCAAAAAGATCAAAGAAAAGGGAAAATATATTTAAAGTAACTCTTTTTGCAGTGGCAAAAAATTGGAAATAGAGAGAATGCCCATCAATTAGGGAATGGATAAACAAGTTGTATTATATGATTGTGATGGAATACTATTGTGCTGTAAGAAATGATGAGCAGGATGTTTTTAGAAAAACCTTAGAAGACTTGTATGAACTCAGGCAAAGTGAAGTGAGCAGAACCAGAAGAACATTTTATACAGCAACAGCAGGGTTGTAAGGATGGTCAGCTGTGAAAGACTTAGGTACTCTAATCAAGACAGTGATCTAAGATGTTTCCAAAGGACCCATAGAGAAAAATGCTATCTACCTCTAGAGAGAGAACTAATGAACTTCAAATGCAGATTGAAACATGTTTCTTTTAAATCTTTTTCTTGTTTTAAACAGATAAAAAACAGATAAAAATGAACTAATAAACAAAACCCCAAAGGGAAAGATGTAACAAATGAGAGGAGGGGATCAAGGTCAAAGAAATAAGTCAGAGGGAACAGGAACACATTAAAAAAGATAAAGATAAAGGCTTTGACTTTTTTTGGTGAGGCAGTTGGGGTTAAGTGACTTGCCCAGGGTCACACAGCTGGTAAGTATCAAGTGATCAAGTATCTGAGGCTGAGTTTGAACTCAGGTTCTCCTGACTCCAGAGGCTGTGCTCTATCCACTGCACCACATAGCTGCCCCTAAGGCTTTGAATTTTATAGAGAATAAGGAACATAGTACTATGTTTATACTAGAAGAGGGGAAAATCTTAACTTCAAAAAGGATGAAATAAAGATGAAATAATATTTGATCCTTTAGTCAATAGAAAGGCACTGGAGTTTACTGAAAAAAATGTTACATAATCAGACATGCATTTCAGGGAAAACATTTTGATAGCTGTGTAGAAGATGGTTTGGAGGGCAGAGAGATTTGAGACAGAGAGACCAATCAAAAAGTTACAGAAACAGTTCAGGCAAGAGGTCTTGAATTAGGGTGGTGGCTGTGTGAGTAGAGAGAGGACAGATGTGAGAGGTGTTGTGGAGTTGGAATGAACAAGATTTGACAACTGATTGATTGTGTAGACATGAGGTAAGGGAAAGTGAGGAATTGATGACACTTGGAGGTTGTGAAAATCAAGGTGATGGGAAGAATGGTTGTGCTTTCAATAATAATAGGTAAGTTTGGAAGAGGAAAGGGTATATGGCAAAAGATAATGTGATCATATATTGGATTCAGGTCACAATGCATGTGAGCTTATCCTGTGTGACTCATCCTATCCCACCCAAAATGAAAAGAGGGGAGGTAGGACTCTTAGTCATTCAACAAAGGGTAAACTCTGAAGGGCTACTATAGCAATGAGGAGACCAGGGTGCAAGTAGAGTGGAGGCTGAATTGTCCTAATAGCAGAAGCATAGCTGTTATGGGTAGTAGTTAGTTTGGGTTATAATTGCCTGGAAAATTGATGCCAGGCTCAGAAAAGATGAGGTTGGGAATTTGCATACCAGAGGGAGGGGAGTGGAATACTAAGGGATTATCTACTAAGGTAGATGGGTGTGGCTGTATTGCAGAAAAGCTCCACAATTGGCTGTCAATGAAAATAGCAGCAGGGCTTGATTGTGAACTGTCTTCTTTCTTCTTTCTTCTTCTTCTTTCTTCTTCTTTCTTCTTCTTCTTCTTCTTCTTCTTCTTCTTCTTCTTCTTCTTCTTCTCCTTCTTCTAAAATATGGTTCTACAATTATTACTTTTTGCATTTGCATAAAATATATTTTATAGAAGATTTATAGCATTAGTGTGCATAAATTACTTAAATTCACATATTTGTATTTATGATCTAAGTACAATATGCACATATTGGAAGAAAAGTACTGATACTCACAAAAAAAAGTCAAAACATAAAGCATGATTCTTACATAGGGAACCATCTATATACATTTTCTTTAACTGCAGCTTCACCTTTTGACATTTATTTGTAGTGTGTTAGTTAGTAAAAATCTCACTATCTTTGTTACATTTTCTTTCCAAATTAAATAATTTTCGGAAGTAAATATCCACAAAAAGACTAAATGACTAAATTGTTTAGTGAGTCATTAAAATAACTCCATAATCTGCCTTGTCAAGCAAGTTTCCTAGAGAAATTAGAACTAACCTATCTTATTCAAATGAAAGATAGGACTTTATAATTTACTAATACATCATCTATGAAAATCCATGTTTTAAAAAGAATGAGTTCCATGATTTACCTTGGAGGTGTTAAAATTGCAATTACATCTTTGAACACACACACAAAATATTTTCATTTATAACCAAACTTTTCCAAGGGAACCAATTATATTTTTCCAATTACATCCTTTTTCAATTTGACACATGCTATTAAAGTATGCCAATTAAATCTGAATGCTTATCAGAATAAGGAAGCCAATATATATTTAATCTTAAAAGCTCATTTCTAAAGTCTCCAATGAGAAAACCAAAATGATATGTCCTCATTGAGAAAGTTACGTAAAGCAACTTTGGCTTACCATTGTCATGGTTCTCATTAGCACAGTAACAAAGATGAAAATGTGTTTTATAATAATTATTAACTACTAAGATTGTACTTCTTGACTAAGTTTATCCCTATTCTCATTTAAGTATTGTATTTATTTTAAAATAATATTTCATTTTCCCCAACTACATGTAAAATAATTTTTAATATTCATTTTCTTTTAAGTTTTGAGTCCCAAATTCTATCCCTCCTTCTCTCCCCTCCCTTTTTCCTGAGACAGTAAGCAGTTTGATACAGGTTATACATGTACAATCATGTTAAACATTTCTATACTCGTCACTTTGTACAAGAAAACTCAAACAAAAAAGAAAGGAAGGAAGGAATAAAGAAAGAAGGAGAGAGAGACAGAGAGACAGAGAGAGAGAGTGCAAAAAATGGTATGCTTTAGTCTGTATCCAGAAAACATAAGTTCCTCCTCTGGAGGCAGATAGCATTTTTCTTCATGAGTCCTTTGGGATTGTCTTAGATCATTTTATTGATAAGAATAGCCAACTCATTCATAGTTCTTCATTGTACAATATTGCTGTTACTGTGTACAACGTTCTCCTGGTTCTGCTTACTTCATTTTATATCAGTCCATGTCTTTCCAGGTTTTCCTGAAATAATCCTGCTCATCATTTCTTATAGCAGAATAATATTCCATTATATTCATATACTACAGCCATTCCCCAATTGATGAACATGCCCTCTATTTCCATTTTTAGCCGCCACAAAAAGAACTACTGTACACTTTTACAAATAAGCTCTTTTCCTTTTTCTTTTTTAAATTTCTTTGGGATACATATCTAGTAGTGATATTGCTGGATCACAAGGTATACACAGTTTTATGCCTTTGGGCATAGTTCCAAATTGCTTTCCAGAATGGTTGGATCAGTTTACCATTCCACCAACAATATGTTAATGTCCCAGTTTTTCCACATCCCCTCCAACATCATAATTTTCCTTTTTTGTCACATTAGCCAATCTAATGGGTGTGAAATGACACCTCAGAGTTATTTTCATTTGTGTTTCTCTAATTGGTACTGATTAAGAGCATTTTTTTCATATGACTACAGACAGCTTTAATTTCTTCATCTGACAACTGCCTGTTCATATCCTTTGACCATTTATCAATTGAGAAATGTCTTGTATTGTTATACATTTATTCAGTTCTTTATAAATTTGAGAAATGAGACTTTTATCAGATACTTGCAGTTAAAAAAAATTTTCCCCAGTTTTCTGTTTTCCTCCTAATTTTGGCTGCATTAGTTTTGTTTCTGCAAAAAACTTTTTAATTTTATATAATCAAAATTATCCATTTTACATTTCATAATGCTCTTTATTTCTTATTTGGTTCTAAATTCATCCCTTATCCATAGATCTGACAGGTAAACTATTCCATGCTCTCCTGATTTGTTTATTATATCATTATGTGTAAATCATGTATCCATTTTGACCTTATATTAACATGCAGTGTGAGATGTTGATCTATACTTAGTTTTTGGCATAATGTTTTCCAGTTTTCCTAATAGTCTTTGTCAAATAATGAATTTATATCCAAAAAGCTTGGATCTTTGGGTTTATCAAACACTAGATTATGATGGGCATTTACTATGATGTATTGTGTAACTAATCTATTCCACTGATCCATTACTCTATTTCTTATCCAATACTACATTGTTTTGATAACTACTGTTTTATAGTACAATTTGAGATCTGATACAGGTAGGCCACCTTCCTTCACATTTTTTTTTCATTGATCCCCTTAATATTCTTGACCTTTTGTTCTTTCAGAATATTTCTGAATAAATAGATTAATTTAAGTAGACTTGTCACTTTTATTATATTAGCTCAATCTACCCATGAGCAATTAATATTTTTCCAATTGTTTAGATCTAACTTTGTGTGAAAAAATATTTTATAATTGTGCTCATATAGTTCCTGAGTTTGCCTTGGCAGGTAGATTCCCAAGTATTTTATAATGTCTAGTTATTCTAAATGGAATTTCTCTTTGTATTTCTTGCTGCTGGACTTTGTTGGTAATACATAGAAATACTAATGATTTATGTGGACTTATTTTGTGTCCTGCAACTTTGCTGAAGTTGTTAATTATTTCAATTAATTATAGTTGATTCTCTAGGATTCTTTAAGTATATTATCACATCATCTACAGAGTGATAGTTTTGTTTCCTCATTGCTTATTCTAATTCCTTTTTTCTTGTTGCCATAGCTAATATTTCTAGTACAGCACTGAATAATAGTGGCGATAATGGGCATCCTTGCTTTGCCCATGATTTTGTTGGGAAGGCTTCTAGCTTATAACCATTACATATGACTCTTGCTGATGGTTTTAGATAAATATTACTTATTATTTCAAGGAAAGCTCCTTTTATTACTATGCCCTCATGTGTGTGTGTGTGTGTGTGTGTGTGTGTAAATTGGAATGGGTGTTGTATTTTGTCAAAGACTTTTTCTGCATCTATTGAGTTAGTGAAATGATTTCAATTGCTTTGTTACTGATAAGGTGAACTATGCAGAAAATTTTCCTGGTGTTGAAACAGTCTTACATTCTTGGTATAAATCCAACCTGGTCATAATATATGGTCCTTGTGATATATTGTTGTAATCTACTTGCTAGTATTTTATTTAAAATTGTTGCAGCAATATTCATTAGGAAAATTGGTCTATGGTTTTCTTTTTCTTTCTTTTTTGGCTTTTCCTGGTTTAGGTATCAGTACTATATTTGTGTCATAAAAGAATTTGGTAGGATTCCTTCTTTGTTCATTTTCCCAAATAATTTATGTGGTATTGGAATTACTTGTTCTTTGATTGTTTGGTAGAAATCACTTGTGAATCCACCTGGCCCTGGGCATTTTTTCAGAGTTTGTTGGTGGCTTGTTCAATTGCTTTTTTTAAGATTGGGTTATTTAAGTATTGTATTTCCTCTTCTGTTAATCTAGACAATATATGTTTTTGTAGATATTCATCATTTAATTTAATTATTTTTCATTGGTGGTGAATTCACTCTTTTTATTTTTGATACTGATAATTTGGTTTTCTTCTTTTCTTTTTTGATCAACTTAACCAAAAGTTCATCTATTTTATTGGTTTTCCCATAAAATCATTTTCTAGTTTTATCAATTAGTTCAATGATTTTCTCACTTCCAATTTTATTAATCTCTCTTTTTTCAGAATTTCCAACTTGGTGTTTAATTAGGGATTTTTTCTTTTTCTAGTTTTTTTTTTAGTTTCATGCCCAATTCACTGATCTACTCTTTCTCTATTTTATTGATAAGAGCATTTAAAGATATAAAAATTTCCCTAAGCACTGCTTTGGCTGAATCCCATAAATTTTGGTATGTTGTCTCATTGTTGTCATTCTCTTTAATGCAATTTTTGATTATTTTTATAATTATTCTTTGACCCACTTATTCTTTAAGATTGGATTTAGTTTCCACTTAATTTTTAATCTATCTTTCCATTATCCTTTACTGAATATAATTTTTGTTGCATGATCATCTGAGAAGTATGCATTTAATATGTCTGCTTTTCTGTATCTGTTTGTGAAGTTTTTATATCCTAATATATGGTTAATTTTTGTTTAGGTGCTATATACTGCTGAGAACAGGTATATTCCTTTTTATTACCATTCAATGTTCTCCATAGAGCTATCATATCTAACTTTTCTAGAATTATCTAATTTTTAGAGAAGGAAGTTGAGGTCCCCCTCTAGTATAGTTTTATTGTCAATTTTCTCCTGTACTCATTTAGTTTCTCCTTTAAACATTTAGGTGCTATACTATTTGGTGTATATTTAATATTGATATTACTTCATTATTTATGGTATCTTTTAGCAAGATGTAGTTTCCTTCATTTTCTCTTTTAATTAGATCTATTTTTGCTGTTGCTTTGTCTGAGATCATGATAGTTATCTCTGCTTTTTTTTCTTCAGCTGAAGCACAATAAATTCTACTCCACCCCTTATTTTTATTCTCTGCATGTTTCTGTGCTTCAGATGTATTTCTTGTAAACAGCACATTGTAGGATTTGGTTTTTAATCCATTCTGCTATCAACTTCCATTTTATGAGTGACTTCATCCCATTTACATTTACACTATAACTGTGCATTTCCCTCCATCCTATTTTCCTCTTGTTTTTCCTCTTCTCTCTCTCTCTCTCTTATTTTTCACTCTGTCCTTCTGACCACTGCCTACCTTAATCTGGCTTCCTTTATTTCAGTCTCTCCCCCCACTTCTCTTATGCCTGTCCCTTTTTAGTTCTCTATAGGGTATGATAGATTTCTATATACAACTCAGCATATATATTATTCACTCTTTGAGCACATTCTGATGAGAGTAAGGTCAAGCATTCCCCATCTCTCCATCCCCCACTTCTCCTCCACTGTGATATGTCTTCCATGTCCCTTTTATGTGACATAATTTAAGTGCAATTTCTCACCCTTATTTTTATTTTTTTGGGTATCAAGTCATCATAGTCAATTCACACCTGCACCTTCTGTCTATGTATACTCCTTCTATTTGCTTTTATACTGATAAAGTTCTAAAGAGTTACAAACACCATCTTGCCATGTAGGAATATGAACAATTTAACCTTTTTGAATGTATTTTTTCTCTTTCTTGTTTCTCTTTTACCTTTCCATGTTTCTTTTGAATCTTGTATCTGAAGATCAATTTTTTTTTTAATTCAGCTCTGGTCTTTTAATTAGGAGTACTTGAAAGTCCTTTATTTCATTAAATATTCATTTTTACCTTGAATGATTGGATACTGCATTTAAAGATTAGCATTTATAAATGAGGGGAACTGCTTAGCAATCAAGAGGACATGTTTTATGTTCACATTTATCATCCAAAGTGTCATTCTATAGACCAGAAGTAGTTCCTATATCTAGGCAGATTTCATATATTTAAATTAAAGATAACGTACTTTCATTTACCTATTTACTTATTAGACCACTATTATAATTTCAAAGTAGCAGCAGTAGAAGGCAATCATTGATACTCTTTAGCTTACCAATCTTATTTACACTATAAATTCTTCACTTAATGGAGTTTTAATATTTGTAACTTTTATTCCTTTCAAAAGTTGTGTACTGTTTTCTGATCATCATTGGCTATTTCCTCAGCCTCCGGGCTCAGGACAGTTTTAACATTATAAAAATTATTAAGCATCTATAAAATGTGGAACACTGCTAAGCACTGAGGATACCAAAAAAAAAAGGCAAAAAAAATTCCTCGCTCTCAATGAGTTCACAATCTAATGGGGGAGACAATATACAAATGACTTTATGAAAAAGCTATATGCAGGATAAATAGAAAATAATCAATGGTAGGAAGGTATTAGAATTAAGGTAGGGTCTTGTAGAAAATGGAATTTTAGCTGGGACTTGAAGGAAGTAAGGGGAACTAGGAGGCAAGGATGAGGAGGGAAAGTACACCAAGCACGGAGAGCTAGCGAAAATGCCTAGAGTCAGGGGACAAAATGTCTTGTTCAAGAAACAGCAAGAAGGACAATGTCTCTCAATTCCAGAGTACATTGTGGGAAGCAGGGGATGGTGTAAGGTGTAAGAAAACTGGAAAGGTAGAATGGGGTCCATGTTATGAAAAACTTTGAATTTTATAGATAATAAGGGAATTTTATATTTGATCTTAAAGGTGATAGGAAGTCACTGAAGTTTATTGAATAGGGGGATATGAAGTGACAATATAGATATCATTGATATGATTGCCTCTAGAATAAAACATATAGGCTCAATTAAAAAAATGTGTCTGTTATTCAGGAATAAGTGTGCAGAAACTCCTCATTAGAACAATGACTACCATATAAAAATATTAATTTTATTTTTTGCCACAGCCATTCATGAAACATGGAAAAGAACTACTTGATTTGAGAAAGCATGGTGATATCTTTTGACTTGTGCATAAATTGGACTTAAGTGAGGCAGAATTACATGAAATTGTTGGCCTCATTCTCTGTTCCAGAGTCATCAGAATCCAGTGGCAAGACAAAAATCAAGACAATTGGTGATGGTTCAGGATACAGTGGATTACCTTGGTATCTTCCATGTCTGACCAAACTCTAAGCACTCCACAGTGCCTGCTTCAGCTACCTTCATGTCCATTGGAACAAATCGTTCTCATCTGCCTGTTCCAAAGACGGAAGTCTTCACATGCTTGAGGTAGACATTTGGCTAACTTACCAACAGGATTGAGGCCTACTGATTACCCTTAAACTAGTTTAGCCCATCTGCCTAGACAGTTTTACTAGGGTGTGATTGTTATATGTGCTACAGCTTCTTGGAGCCACAGGTAAGAACTGGGTAAAAGGTAGACACCAAAGGTGGATGAACAGCCCTGACAAGGGATTTGCAAGTTTTCACGCCAAAGGTACTAATCTTCCCTGAAAACCCCATACATCCATTGATAAATGATCAAAGAATATGAATAGGCAATTTTCAGATGAAGAAATCAAAGTTATCTATAGTTATGTGGGGGAAAACACTCTAAATCACTATTGATTAGAGAAATGCAAATTATTAAAACAACTCTGAGGTAGCAATTTACACTTACATTGGCTAGCACAATAGAAAAAGAAAATGACAAATTTTGGAGGGGGTGCGAAAAATTGGGCCACTAATGCATGAGGTTGTGAATTGGTCAAACCATTCTGGAGAACAATTTGGAACTATGACCTGAAGGGCTATAAAACTGTGCATGCCTTTTAACCCAAAATATCACTACTAGATCTGTATCCCAAATAAATTAAAGGAAAAGGAAGTATTTCACAAAAACAGTTAAAGCAGCTCTTTTTGTGGTGGCAAAAATTGGACAATGGGATGATCATTAATGGAAAATGGCTGAAAAAGTTGTGGTACATGATTGTGATGGAATACTATGGTGCTATGAGAATTGACAAGCAGGATGGTTTCAGGAAAACCTGGGAAGATCTATAATGTGTTGATGAAAAGAGAAGTGAGTAGCACCAGGAGATCACTATATACAGTAACAGCAATATTGTAATGATGATTAACTGTGAAAGACTTGGCTACATGGATTAATACAATGATCCAAGACAATTCCAAAGGATCTTTGATTAAAAATGCTACCCATGTCCAAAGAGGGAAATGATGAACTCTGAGAACAAATTGAAGTATAATTTTTACTTTATTTTTCTTGCCTTTTTTGCAACATGACTAATATGGAAATACATTTTTCATGATTTCATATGTATAATCGATACCATATTACTTGCCTTTTCAGTGAGTGGGAGATCAGCTAAAGGGAGGGAATTTGGATCTCAAAATTTAAAAAAAAGAATGTTAAAATAAACAATTTTTAAAAAATAAACGAAAACAAGGAAAGGATTGGAGGGATTACAAGCTACATCAGTGGAAGAAGTACCCACTTGGCTGAAATTATGTATTTGCCAAAACATCAAAATACCATGTAACTTAGCAAGCAACTCAATCTCCCAAGTGTCTTCATTTATAAAATACTATCTTCATCTATAAATGAGTGAGTCCAAAATTCTCTGAGCAAATGATCCCTACAAGATGCAGTGAAAGAAAGGGGAGAGAGAGAGAGAGAGAGAGAGCACAGATTTTGGACATCACACCAGGTATTGATACTTGATTAAAAAAACAAACAAACCTCTGTGTGTGTGTGTGTGTGTGTGTGTGTGTGTGTGTGTGTGTGATGAAACACCCACCCACCCACACATACACATATCTCACAACTCATTGATATAATTGTTCTGTTTAGTAGAAAGAAACATAAGAATTGATGCCAAAAAGATGAATATGTGTATAGTTCTAGTTGAGGATCAAAAGTCACTCTAGAAATTAAGGCTCATCAAAGTAAAGCCCTTATTTCAATGAATAGAGTGGTTTTATATCCACTCATTGGAAGAAGGGAGAATCTTCTCTGATTTCATTTCAAAAGATGGGACTTTCAGCCTTCCTGTTTCACTAGATTTCTCTCCAAACAATGGACTGTTGTAAGTGGTTTTAGGTAATTGGAATCTTACTGTCAGAATGAGTTAGGTTTGTATGAACTTTAATGTTAATTATAATATGAATTATACAAAAAAATAACAACCATAATCTGCATCTGTGAAGCAAATTTCACCTCTTGGTTAAGTTGTTACAGCAAGATAGAGGACCTGAGCTAGCAACTACCACATGGAGACTCTGGGAGTCCTGTGTTTATGAATGCCAAGTACAGCACTTGTAACATTTCGTTGCTATAAAAATCATGTTTCAGACCATAGATATAGAATTGTTCTCCAGAGGATAATACCATATTATTTTAATTAAGCACCAGCCAACCAAAGTACTTAAGATCACTTGGCTTTAAAGTTTATTGGAATAGTTGTATTGCATAGTCTGTAATAAATAAACTCAAGGACAATAATATGTTGATAGGTTTGTGCCTTTCTTTTAGGAATGCTTTTTCTGGATTTGGTGGTGGCTACCTCATCATTAGATGCAGGTAGTGTTTAAAAACCTGGAACAGTGGTAAGCCTTTCCTGTCTTCACTTTGTTGTTCTCTGGGCTAATTAGTAATATTTTAGGATTAGAAGTAAAGTGACACATTGAAGAGGATATTGGATTTGGAGTCAGGAAGACTTGAAGCTGAACCTGCTCCAGACATTCACTAGCTGTATGACTCTGGGCAAGTCATTTAATTTCTCTCAGCCTTGGTTTCCTCATCTATGAAATTGGGATAATAATATCATAGGACTGTTGTAAGGATCAAATGATATAACCGTGTAAAGTACTTTGTGGACCTTAAAGTGTTACTTAAATGCTATACATTCTTACTATTTTTCTTTTGACATTCTGAGTGAGGACCCTTAAGGAATATAGCAGCCATGAGAACTAAAACAGAAATAACCATTCAAACACAATCTACTACTTTTTTCTGATCAGTCATCAACATAAGTGAGATGACAGGTCCCGAAGCATTGAGCACCTTGCTGACATTAATTGTCTGATATTTAAGTTTTAATTTGGAAGCATGAATATAGATATAATTGTACTCAGAAGACATTGGTGCAAATGTTCACCAAACCTTGACATAGATAGATAAAATCAACACAATCAACAAGTTCTATCATTATCTCAGTCACTGATTGGGTCCAAGAAGATCTGAAAAATCATTAGCTCAATAGTATGACCATGAATTAAACTTCCATAATCTGTGAATTTCATACAGGAAGAAGTATTTGAACACTTTCAAAGATTTGGGACGTATAGGAGAGCAGGGCATCTTGCCTACTGAATAGTGTCTCTGCCAGTAGAGACAGTGTGGGCCAGAGCTAGTAATGCCAGGAGAGGGAAGATTACCATTAGCTGACTGAAAACAAATGAGGCAAAGAACAGTTCTGGTGAGCTGTGCCCAGTGTTAACAGAGGAGGCAAATAGCACTCAATTAGTCTTAAAAATAATGAGGAGAAAATGAAAATTCACTTCATGTTCACCTCCCACTCACAGCACAAGCCTTATCCTGATAAAACTGGTTAGTAGAAAGAAAAAATACAATATGAGATTATTGTAATAGAATATTTAAGAAAAAAGAAAAAAATGAAACAAAATAAAACAACTATTTATTATTGATTTGAATAGAAATCTGGGTCTCTGAGCACTTAATGCTTGTACAACTTCTAACCATATCAACATAAAAGTCATCAAATGAATGGGGCTAAACACACAATGGCTAACTAGAAAGATATGACAACTTAGTACCCCTGAGTATCAAAGATAGACTCTCTAACATCTTAGAATCACAAAATTTTAATATAATTTAATTTAATTTGAGAAAGAAGTTAAAAGTGGGTAATATGTACATGGAATTGAAGATAAGACAAAAAATAGCCTTTCCCTTCACAGAGCCTCTGTCCTACTGGTGCTCTCCCTCCCAGGTCAGATTATTAATTTTATTTTTAACATTTTGATTTATTATTTATTTGAACATTCTTTTCTTTTTAAATTTTGAGTTCTAAATTCTCTACCATCTTCCCACTCCCTCCACCACCCACTGAGAAGGCAAGCAATATGATATCAATTATATATGTGAAATCATGTGAAACATTTCCATGTTAACCACATTTCAGAAAAAAAAGAAAGAAAAATACAGAAAGTGAGAAAATTATACTTCAATTTGCACTCAGAGTTTGTCATTTCTCTCTCTGGTGGATGATAGCATTTTTTCATCCTGAGTTCTTTGGAACTCAACTAGCTAAGTCTTTCACAATTGATCATCATTACAATATTGCTGTTAGCATTCACGATGATCTCTTGGTTCTTCTCACTTCACTTTGAGTCAGTTCATATAGGTCTTACCATGTTTTTTCTGAAACCACCCCCTTGGCATTTCTTATACTGCAGTATTACTCCATCACAATCATACTTATGTAGTGATTCCCCAGTTGATGAGCCTCTCCTTGATTTCTAATTCTTTGCATCCACAAAAAAAGGTGCTTAAAACTATAGATTCTTTTCTTTTCCTTTGATCTCTTTGGGATACTGACCTACTAGTGGTATTGCACAGTTTTATAGCCTTTGAGCATAGTTCCAAATTATTCTCCAAAATGGTTGGACCAGTTCACTATTCCACCAGTAGTTCATTAGTGTAACTATTTTTACCCTTATCCCCTTCAACATTTGTCATTTCTGACAGAAGTGAGATGGCATCTCATAGTTGTTTTAATTTGAATTTCTCTAATGAATAGTGATTTAGAGCATTTTATATGACCATAGATAATTTTGATTTCTGCTTCTGAAAATTGGTGATTTATATCTTTTTTGACCATTCAATAATTGGGAAAAGACTCTTATTTTTATAAATTTAACTCAGCTTTATAGTTAGTATGTATTTGAGAAATGAGACTTTTATCAGAGAAACTTGCTATAGAAATTTTTGATATTAATTGATCGTCTGTGGTATCTTTAGCATAATGTAGTTTCCATGATTATCTCTTTTAATTAAGTTTATTTTTGCTTTTGTTTTGTCTGAGATCTTGATCTCTACCCCTTTCTGTTTTACTTCAGTTGAAGCATACTAGATTCAACTCCAGCCCTTCATTTGAACTCTGTATCTTTCTGTTTAAGTGTGTCTTGTAAACAACATATTGTTGGATTGTAATTCCTAATCCATTCTTCTATCTGCTTTTGTTTTATGGTTGAGCTCATCCCTATGTATTTCCCTCCACCCCATTTTCTTCTCTTTCTGTGTCTGTCTCTGTTCTCTCTGTTTCTCTGGCTCTGGCTCTGGCTCTCTCCTGTCCCTCCTCAGAGGTCTATTTTGCTTCTAATCACTGCCTCCCTTAATCTGCCCTTCTTTTTATTAATGCCTTGTATTGTCCCCTTCCCCTCATACTTTCCCATTGGTCATTACATTTCTTTCTTTCTTTTTTTTTGTGAGGCAATTGGGGTTGACTTGCCCAGAGTTACACAGTGAGTGTTATGTGTCTGAGGCAGGATTTGAACTCAGTTCCTCCTGATTCCAGGGCCAGTGCTCCATCCACTGTGCCACCTAGCTGCCCCAGGGCGTTACATTTCTATACACAACTGAGTGTGTATATATAGTCTTCCCTCTTTGAACCAATTGTGATGAGAGTGAGGTTCAAGCCTTGGCTCCCCCCTCTCCATTTTTCCCTCCCCATTGTAAAAGCTCTTCCTTTCACATCTATTTTATGTAAGAAAAATTTTCCCATTCTACCTCTCCCTTCCCCCTTCTCCCAACACAGCCATTTTTCTCACCTCTTCATATTTTTGGAGATCATTCCAATATAATTGGTTCACAACCATGTCCTTTGTCGATGTAAACTCCTTTTAACTACCCAATAATGATAAAGTTCATAGGAATTACATGTGCTGCTCTTTGCTTTGAAACCATGATCAGGGCCCTGCTTCCTTGTGACCAACCACCAGGGCTCCTCTATACCCTGGAATTGTAACCCAGAACTGTGTATGGACAATGGAGTTGCCAATCAGTGCCAGCTGCTCCCAGCACCAGCAAAGAATCCCCAGTAACCTCTGTTCTGACTAGTTGTCTGACCCCTTTACCATCTCTGGACTGAGAGCTCCTGAAGCTGCTGCTGCAGCCCCCATTGCTATCACAGAGTGTGTGAGCTTTGGACGGGCCTCCACCTTGATGACACAGACTTTTGTGACCTCCTAAGTTTTCTTAGGCTGGAAAAGTGTCTCACCTCCACCTTTTGTTGGCTTTGATACTCCAAAATTTGATTTGAGGTGTTATTTTAAAGTTGCTTGAAAGGAAATGTTGGGAGACTTCAGTTGGGTGGCTACCCCTAATCCTTCATCTTGGCCCCTCCTAGTGCTCTTCTTAAACCTGTTCTGCAACATCTTTATTTTCCTCTGAAAGTTATCACAAGGTCATTCTTACTACTCAACCTGGCTCTCAGGTGGCTACCTAGGAGGCCTGCTGCTTCATAATGGAAGCATTGTACCCTTTCTTTCAGAGGCAGAATTCCTCCAGTACTGCCTCAATGCCTTCATGCAAGTCCCTAAACAAGGCCTTCCCTTTTATTATCTTTCCATATTCTGGGGCACACATGTAGGAAGATAAAGAGATAGACACTTGAGGATGAGAGAGTGGTTAGCACTAACAAGGAAGCAAAAATATGTACTTTTGATCTATCATTTCTTCAGTTTCTCCACCTAAGGTGTTATAACTTTGTCACCTATCATTTATTGTTGCATTACCGCACCTCTCCACCTCCTTACCAAGGACTCTGGGTTTATTTCTGGGAAGGGGTCAGTTTCTTTCTTGACTCATGTCACTACCTGACAAACTCTTGTAAAATCTCCCGAGTAAAGCTTATGTCTTGTGTATTGTTGGAACCAAGATGTTGGAGAGAAGCCAGGAAGTTGCCTAAACTCTCCCCAGTTTTACTCAGAAACAATGTTAAATCAAACCTCTAAATGGATTCTGGAGTGACAGAACCCACAAAAAGATGGAATGAAACAATTTTCCAGCTTAAGATAACTTAGAAGGACTTCAGGGAAGGTCTGTCTCACTTGGGTCAAAAGGAGAATGTAGCCAGTCCACTGTGGACAGTGTCTGAGCAAGCCAGCAGGAAGGTCTTAGCTACAGCATAGATCAGCAAACGAGTCCCCTGGGTCCTGGCTCCACAAGCCAGCAGTGAAGCCTCTAGTCCCCGCACAGAAGGCAAACTGCAAGCCATGAAATGCTGGCACAACAGGCTGGGCCACCCCCAGTTCAGTGTGCAAGCCGCAAGCCTGATGTGGAAAGCCAGTGACCAGACCCCTGGTCTCCAGCATAAGAACCTTGGGATAGTACACCCTGCCTTGTGCCCCCAAGTAGAGCTCAACTTTAAAAGTCATGAAATAGCCTGAAAAAAATGACTAAGAAACAGAAAAGAGCCCTGATGATTAGGGAGATTTCAGAACACCCTTGAAAGACTTTTATATGAACTGATGCTGAGTGAAGTAAGTGAGCAGAACCAGGAGAATACTGTACACAGCAACAGCAACATCATGTGATGATTAACTATGATAGACTTAGCTCTTCCCAGCGATAAAATGATCCAAGGCAATTCCAAAAGGTTCATAATGGAAAATGCTGACCACATCCAGAGAAAGCACTATGGAGTCTGAATGCAGATTGAAGCATACTATTTTCCCCTTTTTATTGTTTTTTTTTTCTGTCTCTTGGTTTTTTCCTTTTGTTCTGATTCTTTCACAGCATGATGAATGTGGAAAGGTGTTTAACATGATTATACATGTATAACCTATATCAGATTGCCTAGTGTCTTGGGGAGGGAGGGAGGGAGAAAAGTTTGGAATTCAAAATTTTACAAAAAGGAATGTTGAATACTATCTTTACGTGTAATTGGGGGGAAATAAATACTATTAAAAAGAATGTTCATTATTCTCCCAAATGAGTAACAAGTTCCTCAAGTCCTACATTAGCAGTTAATGTACAATATGGCTCTTAGATATAGACCAGCCTTTGTTTCACCCACTACAGAAAATGCATAGGATAGGATATGCAAGGAGATGAAAGGAGATGGAAGGAGATGGAAGGAGGAAGAAAATTTCAAACTGAAAAAAAAATTGAATGAAAATGTCAAAAAAAAATTTAAAAAGAAAAAAAAAGCACATAACACAGGCATCACAGAGCCCACGAACAATATATAAATGTAAAACAACAAAATAATCTACTAGACTTCTCATGAATGAATGAAATAAACAAATTTATCTCTATTTATCTATCTCATGATAAAATCTAACTAGAGACTGGGTCTTCTTATCTCACTCAAGCTGGAACTGCAATGATCACTCACTGCTTGACCCCACCTCTTTTCTGGATGTGGTGTTTGCCCCACTCAGCTTCTGACCTGAGTATACTTACAAATCCTTAGCAAGCCAGGTGTTTCCTTGCCACCCCCACTTCCAGAGACTCACCAAGTTTGGTGCCAGACTTATTGAGCTCACCTGATTGACACGATCACTTCTGTAGCTCAGAACTATGGCACCCAAGCAATCTGATAGCTTCAACTACCCCAAATATCAGGGATTAGAAGAGCATACCAACATACCTAGAAGAAAATTCATTTATTAAGCACTTTATGCAAAGAATAATATTACACTCTAGGAATACAAATAGAAAAGGAAAGCAGTCTGCTCATAAGTAGCTCACATTTTAGTGGAGGAAACAACACATATAGAAGGTTTCAATTTCAAGGAAGATGGAATGGTCAGGTTGTTTTTAGGTTGAAGGAGCAAATCAGGTGATTATGCATCTTTTAAAATTTCATTACCATTAATAAAGCTGTATTTGTTTCTGCTTTTGATCTTGCCAGGGACTTTGGGGATAATTTTTTTTTTTATTTTCTGGGTCTCTAGTAGCTGTAGCTGCTGATAAGTCAGAAAGGAAGTTGCCAAGGTTGCTTCTCTGGACTATGGATTTAGGATCAAGGCTGAAAGCCTGGCCAGCAGTGAGGGGGAGCTACTATTCCTGGGGTTCTTAGGGTTATTTGATCTGCTGGTGGCAGTTAGTGTTGGTAGCAGATTCAGTCACTGCTAATTCACCCACTGGAAAACAGGAGAGGTCATAATTTAAAAAAAAAAAAAGTAAAGAAAAGGGACGAGTGGAGCCTGTGATGCTCTAGAGGCAGCCAGATAATTCAGTGGATAGATTGCTGGGCCCAGAGTCAGGAAGGCCTGAGTTGAAATCTGGCTCAGACACTTACTAGCTGTGTGACCCTGGCAAGATCAAAAGGAAGGAAAGGAGAAGGAAATGACAGTATCTTTGCCGAGAAAATCCCATACAGGATCACAAAGAATCAGACATGACTAAATGATTGAATAACAACAAGATCCTGGAAGGCATAGGCTAGTGAGTGTAATCAGTCTCTCTCTCAAAATACAGACACTTCATGTTTGCTTACCAAACACTTCCCATTCACTTGACCCTTTACCATCTAAGCCACGCTCATAAATATCACAGAGGGTTGACAGGGTCCAGAGCTCTTAGCTTCACATGCCAACAGCTTCAGCTCTTCAGTTTTAGGGCAGTGGTCCATAGAGGAGCCTCTCTCTCTCTTTTTTTTTTTTTTCAGGAAATCATACTGTTAAAGTATTCTTTTCCCATTAAGTGGTCACTATTCAGCTACTATCAAAATCAGGAATTTTCATGCAAAAGATAGCGCATGAGAATTTTCAAAGGCTGGAAATATTCATTCACAACATTACCTGTGCCTGACCTGTGCTCAGAAAGGAAATAGATCCAACCATTTTGAGAACAATTTGGAACAATGCCCAAAGGGCAATAAAAATGTGCATACCCCTTGACCTAGCAATAGCACTTCTAGTTATATCCCAAAGAGATCATACAAATGGGAAAAGGACCCACATGTACAAAAATATTTATAGCAGCTTTCTGTGGTGGCAAAGAAGTGGAAATTGAGAGGATACCCATCGATTGGGGAATGGCTGAACAAGTCGTGGTATATGAATGTGATGGAATACTATTGTGCTATAAGAAGTGATGAGCAGGCAGACTTCAGAAAAACCTGGAAAAACTTGTGTGGTCTGATGCTGAGTGAGGCGAGCACAACCAGCAGAATGTTGTACACAGTAACAGCCATGTTGTGCGATGACTAATATTGATAGACTTAACCCTTCTCAGCAATACAAGGATCTAAGATATCTCCAAAGGTCTCATGATGGAAAATGCTATCCACACCCAAAGAAAGAACTATGGAGTTTGAATGCAGATCAAAGCATACTATTTGCTATTTTTTTCTTCTGTTGTGTTTTTTTTCCTCTTCTGGTGGTTCCTCCTATTGGTTCTAATTCTTACTTACAACATCACTAATATGAAAATATGTTTAATAGAAATGTATATTTATAGCCTATATCAGATTGCATGCCGTCTTGGGGAGGGAGGTAAGAAGGGAGGAGTAGAAAAATTTGGAACTCAAAAGTTTAGGGAAGTGATTGTTGATAAACCAAAATAAATTAATAAAAAAAAATTTTAAAAAAGGAAAATAGGAAAAAAAGGAAATAGAATAGAAGGAGGTATCCATTAACTGTAGGTTCAGAAACACTCTTCTTAGGCTCACCTGGACAAGAATTGTACTCTTACCAGGTGCTTCTCCTACAAATCACCAGCCATTTTCTGCTCCTTGCTAGGAGGGAAGGCAGAGGGGAAAATACCTTTACCATAACCTTCACTGTCTGGATGCACTCAGATCTGGAAGTCCAAGAAAGAGAAAGCTTTTGAAGAGGGAAAGAGGAAAAGAGAGTTAGCTACTTCTTAGCCTCATTCTTAGACACAATAGAGGGGACAACTCTCAAGGTCAGAGTCCATCTCTATTGACTCTCAGTGGCCAATTATCTTGGAGGCGACATCAGTCAATGAGGACCAATCAGAGGAATCCTCCTATGTTCTTTCATGAAGTAGCTAGGGCTAATGTCCATCTCCATGGAAAATGCCCCTTCTGACAAAAGTCCATCCTCTATTATCATAATGTTTACTGAGAGAAATCACCAAAAGAATTAGAGGTTCTCCTGATGACCTCTCTTATCACCTGACATTACAAGTGTTCTTTCCAAACCAACCATCTCCATTTGTGCCCTTGTCCAACAGATGATGTCAGAAAATATTAGAGCTAGAAGGAACTTTAGAGATCATAGTTTAATTTCCTCATATTACAAATATGAAAACAGAATCCTGGAGAGCTTAAGTGATCAGCCAATAGCCTCCCTGCTCTAGAACCCAGGTTTTTTTGACTCCCAGTCATGTGCCTGATTCACGTAAGAAGAAAACTATTCAATAATAAAAATGTATAGTTTGTGATTTATTATTTATTATAAGCATGCCTATTATACTCTGCTAAGCAAAATCCTCTTACAAAGATCTTTTGTCTACTAAAGCACACTAGCTTTGAACATGAAAAGTAGTCATCTTTCTTCCTTTGTCTCTTCATATCCACCCTCTAATTAGAAACATGCCTGCAAAACCAAGATTCATCCACTTTTGAACCATTTTTTTTGTAGAAGACTTCGATTTGTCATAGGGAAACAGAAGATTTTTACCTATTCTGGTCAATTGTGCTATAAATATTTTTGTTTTATTGTGCAGTTTAAATGCTGTATTTTAGGTTCATTGTTTATCTTACAATCTTAGGATTGGAAGGGCTCTTGGAAGATATTCAGTCCATTGTTTGAATCAGTACAAGCATCTTTCTTATAACATCTTTGACAGACAGTGTTAGGTTGGGGTATATATTTTTAGTGACAGCTTGACCGTGTCTACTTGATGTCAAACAAAGGCATCTAGGATGTAGCAGGAAGATTCCTGCATCTGGAGTCACAGGACATGGATTTGAATCCTGACTCTGCTATCTTACCACTCATGTACCCTCAGAGCAATCATTTAACCTCTATGATCTTCAGTTTACTCAATTGTAAAGCTGGTTGAATGTGATGATTTCTTAGCTCAGTCTTTCTAGCCTTAAGTCCTCTAAATCCAATGTCAAATTCTGGATGAAAATAATTTCTAAAATGAGACTTGATATAATGTTTTTAAGGTTTGTAAAGTGCTTTCCATATTTCATTTGTTCCTCAACAACCCTGTGAAGTAAGTGCTTTTCTTTTTTTATTATTCTCCTTTTACATATGAGAATATATATGGCAAAATATGAAATTATATACATTCAAATTCAGCCATGCGTTCTCTTCTCTAAACTTCTAGGTAGTCTATGGCCCAAAGCAAATTGTACAAATAAAGCAATATGTACTTACTGAACATTTGTAAACACTCATTTTTCCTTGGTATTTATGATTTAAGACATCACTTTTCTTATGATGACCCTATGATATAAGTACTACAAACATTTGTTACACCCCTTTTAACAGTGAAGAAACTAAGGACTTTGTGACTTGTCCAGGGTGACCCATCTGTTGGAAATGGGAATTCAGACACAAATCTTCTAGCTACAAGTCCAATGCCATTTTCACTACTCCATGTTGTCTTTCTAACTATGTGCCATGTGTCAATTGTGTCATGTGCCATAGAGGTTTCAGTAGAAGTATAAGACTTGATCCCTGCTTTCAAATAGATTTTAATCCAATTGGAGAGACAAGACTAACACATATGAAATAACAGCTAAGTATAAAAGTATGAATGAGGTAGGTGTGATTATAAAACCATGTGATGGATGTTTAAGAAAACATAACAAAGCTTATACTTCCAAATAGGTACTGACTGTCCCCTTCCAGGCAGTGCCCTTGGGAGGCCACACATGTTTTCTATTGCTTAAAATATTTTTTGGAACACATCTTTTAGAGCTGCCTTAGAGATTGGCACATTCATTTGAATACCCCCATTGGTGGCAAATGTTGGTCTTTTGAGGATGGGTTTGACTTCTGAAAAAATCCAAAACTCATTCAGCATCCAATCTGGTTAACACTTTTTTCTCCAGTGGTCCACTAGAGACTTGGAATTGTGTCCATATGGAATTCCTTGTTTTAGGACGGTCATAGTGGATACTATTAGGAAACCAGTGTATAAAAATGAGGAGGATCTAATAGATGGAAGGGAACAACTGAGACTTCACTTGGAGTGGTAATTACAGTCAGAGATGATGCAATCATTTGTACAAATAAGAAAAAATATTGGCAATCAACCATGCACTTTTGTTATTTGGTAGAGCACACACAATGAATATTTATGACTTCATCAGGTCAAGTTTCCACTAGAAAAGTAAGCCTAGTTTTAGTGGATAGAAAGAACACGGACCTGGAGGTTGGGAATTTTGGAGTCTAGTCTCAGCAGCAATGACTCACTGTATGACCCTGGCAAATTGCTTCCCCTTTCTAGACCACAGTTTCTTCATCTATAAAATGGAACTATTAGACTAGATCATCTGTAATTTCTTCTTCACTTCTGAGCTTCTATGATTTAGTTTCTAAGACTTTTTAAAATTCATTTTGAGGATCATGGGGTTGGCAATTAAAAGATGATTCTTGTTTATGTAAGACCAGGCAGAATGTCCTTTCAGATCCCTTTCAATCATGAAATTCTGGGATTCCGTGGAGATGAAGCTTGATAATATTGTTCTTGGTGTGTGTGTATATATAGATATAGATATAGATATATGTGTGTGTATGTGTATATGTGTGTCCCAATCACTTTGTATGTGTTGGCATGTGCACTTGTATATATAATTTTGTATTGCATTTTTTCACTGCTATTTAATATATGTTCAATTATTTTGCAAACTGCGCAAAGGCAGACATCATGACTTGGGAACAAGTGAAGGTAAAAGGAACAGACATTTATTAAGTGCCTACTAAAGGGTTAAGCATTTTATAAATATTATCTTACTTGATCTTCACCACAAGCCTGTAAGGTAGGTACTAACATGATCTCCATTTTATAGTTGAAGCAGGCAAGGGTTAAAGGACTTGCTCAAGGTCTCCTAGCTAATAATAAGATGACAGATTTGACCTCAAGTCTTCCTGACTTCAGGTCAAGTACTCTATCTACTGGACCACCTAGATGCCTTGTCCTTACATATCTCCCACACTGCTTGATACATAGTCAGTGCTCAATGAATAGAACCAACCTCAATGGAGTAAAAGTTAAATTGTGTAAAATAGACTGTAAATACCATGGAAGCACAAAGGAGAGAAATCCCTGAAGACTGCAGTAGTCAGGGAAGGCTGCACAGAGGAAGTGTGACTTGATCTGGTTTTGGAAGATATATAGAGCTGGGATAGGTGGGGTGGGGTGGGAAGAAAAGACAGTATTTTAGACAACCTTAGTTGTATCCATCAACATGTGACTGAGGACAATATTTTTGTGGGACTCTGAGGAATCTAGCCTAACTAGTGGAGCAGAAATCTAAGTAGAAGGTAAACTGCAGGCTGTTTAGGAGGAGCAGAGGTAGCCATGTGCTGATGCCCCATTATAAAGGGCATGACACTGGGCTCTCAGAGGCTCTGCCAGTGAAATACTAACTCTCATAGGTGTGGAAAGCTTTTTATGTTGTACACACATACATACACATATATACAAATGCAAATATATGTATGTGTGTATATGTATATGCATATTATATATATATATACAATTACAAAACCTGCATAACTACTGAACTATCAGAATCTAATCCAAGTAAATTCTGTGAAAAACATCATCATATTGGTTTGAGAGTAATAGATTGCCTTCAAGGAGGCAGCATGGGACAGTGGAAAGAAAAATTAAGACAAAATATGAGTTCAAATCCTGGTTCTACTGCTTATTACTGTGTGATGCTAGCAAACTTCTTAAAATCTATTGGCCTCAGTTTCCACATGTGTTAAAAAATAAGGGGGTTGGATTAGATGACATCCAAGGTCCATTTCAGCTCTATAGTTAATGATCTTATGATTCTCAGTATTTTTGCTCCAGAAGCTCTTACAACCGTCTATTGGGTTATGGAAAGAGTGCCCTCATTGATGTAGTCACAGCTACTTGATGGATTAATAGGCTGACATTCTGTAGCAAATTGAGAAAAGGGGAAGTGAGATGGTTAGAAGATTGGAAATCATGCTATAGGAAGATCACTTAAAATGATGGGACATATTTAACCAGAAGAAGAGAGAACCCAGGGGCAGACATGATTGACTTTTTCAAATATCTGAAGGGCTATTACATAAAAGAAGGATTAAATTTTATTAGTCTGGCTCCAAAGGACCAAAAGAAAGATGTTGCAGAAACAAATTTGGAACCAATATAAGGAAAAAACTTTCTAATAATTAGAGTTGTCCAAGAGTGAAATGGATTGCTTCAATAAGTATATAAAACATCATCACTGGTAGATGATTATTTCTCAGGGGTGTCATAGCAGCTGTGCTTCAGGTTGAACTAAATGACCTTGGAGGTACCTTCTAATGCTGAGGTTTGATGATAAAATTGGATCGAAGCAGGAAAACTCTGGAATCATGAAAGCTATGTAGAGTACTAATCAAGACATGAGATATAATTAAGGCAGAAGTGTTTTTTTCTTTGAATTAATAAAATAATTACTCCAGTTGTCCATTTTACATTGTGTGCAAAGAAAAAAGCAAGAAGGAAAGAAAGCTACATAAATGGAAACAAAGAGAAAACAAGAAGAAAACAGATCGACTGTGTAGAGAGCCAGGTAAATGGGGGTCACTCAAATGCTACAATAATTATAGAGGAAATAAATCTAGATTTTAATGGTCTCCAAAGAGTTGATTTTTGACACAGATTTATTTGCTTTATAAATATGAGGTCCTCATCTGGATATAATTGAGTCTTCCCAATTCTAGTCCAGATAACTATTTGTTGTTGATTTTTAAAACATGGCCAAGTCTGAGAGGTCTTAGAGCAAATATTTTAGATTTTTAAAAAATGCCCAAGAAAGCAAAATTAACTAAATACCAACAATCCTTCAATGCTGACTCAGAGAATATGACACTTTGACTGAATATCAACCTTGAATATATCTTATTTTCCTAAATACTTTGCTGGGAAAGCCCAAAGAGAAAAATCTGGCAATGTTTCCTGAAGATGAATAGTCTGAGGACTGGCATAAATTGAAGAGCCTGGAGTAGTTTACCCTACCCATACCCCTTTTGAATATACATCACAGTTTTGCAAAAGACTGATCTTGTGTATCATAAAACCCTTTATTTCATTCAGAGGCATTCAGAGATGACTAGTGGATAGTCAGGAAGAGTAATTTAACTCCTACCTTAGAGACATTAAGACTGAGGGATGGAGGACAAGTCACTTAACCTCTCAGTGTTCTAGGCAACAACTTTTTATTTTTCTTTGGTGAGGCAATGGGGGTGAAGTGACTTGTTCAACCACACACAGTACGTGCTAAGTGTCTGAGGTCAAATTTGAATTCGGGTCCTCCTGACTCCAGAATGCCACCTAGCTGTCCTTTTCCAGGCAACATTTAAGACTCTAAGTTTCAAGAATAGTTGCTTATCTGCAGTCATGTAGAAAATATCCTTACCTGGAGTTCTCTACACTAGTGAAATCATTGTACATTTTCTGTGGGCGTGATATTCCAATCTAGTCTTTTTTCTGAGTTCCTGCTGTTAACAAATTCCCCCAGGAAATCATGGGTCCTTATACTTGCGTCCATTAACTGCTTAAAACAACTTTATTTCAGAATAAAAGGCAGCTAGGTGGCGCAGTGGATGTAGCACTGAACCTGGAGTCAGGATGACCTGAGTTCAAATCTGACCTCAGATACCGACTAACTCTGTGACCCTGGTCAAGTCACTTAACCCTGTTTACCTCAGTTCCCTCATCTGTAAAATGAGGTGGATAAGGATATGGCAAACCACTTCATCTTCTGCACCAAGAAAGCCCCACGTGGGGTCACAAAGAGTCAGATATGACTCAAATGACTAAACAATATTTCAATATATTTGCTTTTGTTTCTAATGTTATGTTTTGTGTGTGTGTGTGTGTGTGTGTATTTAAAACACTGAAAAAGGGCCCATAGGCTGGTAAAGGGTTTTAATGACATAAAAATAATTAAGAATTTCTGACCTAATCCAGTTTCTATGTTAGACAATCTGATCTTATCTAGTCTTTATTTGACAGTTAGGAAAATTGAAGTCCAGGGAAAAGAAATGACTTGCCAAAATTACTCACAGATTAAGTGACAAGACTGGGATTTTAACCTAGGGCCTCTAACCTCCACACCTTTGTGCCACCCTTTCTTGGGTGAATGGTGTGGCAAAGTGATTTAAGAGATATTACCAAGGCCATGTATGAATAGAAAACAGAAAAAAATTAAAACTTAAATATATATATACATATATATATATATATGTATACATATATATAAAAGAAAATAGAAAAATACTATGAATAGAATAGGCTGATCATGCAATGAAAGTAAAGGATAACAGATAGACTTAGTATTCTAGTGACTTCCACTAAATAAAGAAAGAGCCAGAAAAAAGTCTCCAGGGAATTATGGAGATGTTCTATGTAAATGCTGGCAAAAATTGTACAGGTCAGCAGAGCATGAATGGGTTATGATCTACATTGGCAGACTTCATACTAAAACTGAGATCCTGGAGGGGACAGAGGGAAAGGAAGAGAGGGAGAGGAAGGGAGCGAGCTATTATTAAATGCCCAGTAAGTGCCAGGCATTGTGCTGAGCTCTTTATAAATGTTACCTGATTTGATCCTCAAAACAACCCTGAGAGGTGAGTACTATTATTACTCCTCTTTTACAATTGAGGAAATAGATGAAAACAGAAGTTAAGTGACTTGCCCAGGGTGACATAGTTGAGGCCAGATTTTGAATTCATGTCTTCCTAACTCCAGTACTTGTACTCCTATCCACTTCACCACCCGGTTGGATCCACCATCTTGTGGATCAATTCATCGAGGTATTTAAATAAGGAGCAGGTTTGTTGTTATTGTTGAGTTGTGTCTGACTTCATGACCCCATTTGGGTTTTCTTGGCAAAGATATTGGAATAGTTTGCCATTTCCTTCTGCAGATCATTTTACAGATGAGGAAACTGAGGCAAACAGGGTTAAGTGACTTGCCCTGGGTCAAACAGCTGGTGAGAGTCTGAGGCCAGATTTGAACTTACGAATGTGAGGGTTCCTGATTCCAAGCCCAATGCTCTATCCACTGCACCACTTAGCTGCCCAGGATACAGGATCACTTAGCCTCACAGCTCCCAAGGCAACTGTCTAAGACTATAAGTTGGGAAATAAGAATTTATCTGCATTTGTGGGAGACGTTACTTACTGGGAGTTCACTATGAATGAAATCACTACATATGTATACTTGATTTTCACCACACATGTACCCAAGGCTTTTGGTTCTTACAGAGCCCACTTGTGGTGCTAGAACAGGATGGCCTCTGTCATCCTTCCAAGTTCTAGATCTATCATAATCCCATCCAATTGTATGAGTGAGAATATTAGCAACAGTAATAATAACTGAAATTTATAGAGCACTTTAGAATGGCAAAACACCTTTTACATTTTATTTCATTTGATCCTGACAATGACACTGTGAGATAAACCCTGAAAGAGTTTACATTCTAATGGGAAAGACAACACACAAAGAAGAGTGGGCAGTGGTTAGCCAGAGGCATGTGAGTCTGGAAAGTTCGGGAAAGTTAAAGGGATACTGAGTGCAATAATGGCAGAATTGATTTGATGATGCATCAGGAGAAAAACTGGTGGATTTGATTGGAGCACCAATGTTTTAAGCTGTATCTTTTTACAGTACTTAGTTTTAATGCTCCACTGAGGAAGAAAGACACCTACAATGTGGTATTAAAAAAAATAAAACATAGTGGTATTCATATCCACTTGTACAACACAGAGAACTCAATAAAATTTTTAATATCAAAACTATAAAGTATGCAGGATAATTTACTGAGAACCTAGGATCAGACCTATAAAATGAATTACAGTCAACAATCACAATCTTATTCACGATCATTTCTTGAAAACATCATCAGTGGCAAATCCAGAAGCTGATGTGAAAATGAATGCCATGGATGTGACCATAATGTTTTACTTTCTTTATTCAATGTCTTTATTGAGAATAAAATGTAAAGAAAATCCACATTTACTTTAAGTGTCATTGCTTTTCACTGCATTTGCAATGAGCACTGTACAATGGTAGCAATACTTTAGTGTTTGACAGACTGCTCAGGAGTAGACAAAAGCTATTTAGAAATCCTATCAGGAGTTGACTAAATTGAACAGAACAGTTTCTAATTCTCATTATCATTTCCCCCCATCTTTACACATCTATCAGTGATTAGTTACTGTAGCCTTTCCTTGCATTTTGTTGAAATGAATAAAAGTTTTTGAAGGAATAATGAATGGGATATTAAATGCAAACAGTATTTGAGTAACTCTGCCTATAGGCCCCCAAATAGACAATGTTTGGGACAATGTTAGCCTGCTATTATTCATTTCGTTAATCAATTATAGTCTCGCTACATTGAGAAAGAGCTTAGGAGGAGTCTGAGGAAAGAAAGCTTTGTGGATCCTTTGTATTGTGAATTTACTTTCTTACCTAGCATCTTTTTTTAAGCTACTAAATAAAGAAAAAAGTAACAGTGAAAGATATTCTCAAAGAGGTAAGAAGGAGTTAAAAGATATTTCCATAAATAACTTGAAGGTAAAGGGTAACATGAGAAGCTGATTGCAAAAGCAGTGTTAGCAGCTATAGAGAAGAAAGCAGAAAGCTGTTTCTCCAGTTTATGACAAGTCAAACTGTATAGGTAGAGAAAATATAGCAACAATCAGAGATATGAAAGCTGACAATGCCCAACCTCCAAAAAAAAAAAGGAATTTTCGTCTGCTCTGAACTTTTTCTTGGATCTTCCATATCTATAAAGAGTATATCCATAAAGTGACAAGCCTAGATTTATTGTGTTTTAGTCAAATTATAAGGATAAATGGACCTTGGAAAGAACAATTGAAATCTTGTTTGTGCATTCATATTTTATATGTTTTTATCATATTAATTTCAAAATATATCAACTGTCCTTTTACTTGCCCATTGAGCCATTACTTGTAACAAAGATTTAAACAGAAGAAGAAAAAAAAGTTCAACAAAACTAAACTGAACAAAATTAAACAATTCATCTACCCTGTCTGACATTTTATCTACACCCATAGCTCTCCTTTTCTTCAATGAATGGAGGGAGGAACATTTATATGAGGCAATTTAATTAGCAAACATAGCATCATTGCTATCTGCTTGAACTCTTCCTACCTGTATGACTACTGCTTCTCAGCCCCCTTGGCTAAATGTTAGTGTAGGTCATTCCCATTAATCATGGGTGTCCCCCAAGGTTCTGTCTTCAGCCCTCTACTTTTCTCCATCTGTGATATTCTGCATGGTGATCTCAGCAGCTCCCATGGGTTTAATTATCAGCTCTACAAAAGTAATTCCCAAATCTATGTTGTTTGTCCTTTGTTTTGAAGAGGACTAATGACATCTCAGTGTAATGTCTTGACTTGTGTGTAAATTGTATTTCAGTGAGGCAGAGTTGCACAAAATCGTTAGCCTCACTCTCTTTTCTAGAGTCAGCAAAATCCAGTGGCAAGACAAAAATCGGGATGACTGGTGATGGCCCGAAATGCAGTGATGAGCTGGGCATCTTCGATGTTTGTCCAAGCTCTAAGTGCTCCATGGCACCTGCTTCAGCTGCCTTTATAGATTGTTGGAACAAGTTATTCTTCCAAATCTAAATACTCAGCACTTCTCTCCTGTCTTACATCATCAATTTCCTATTAGACATACCAAATTGCATGTCCTCTAAGTATCTCAAAGTCAACATGTCTAAAACAGAATTCATTTCCTTTTCCTTAAAACCCTTCTCTTTCCCCAAATTTCTCATGCCCATCAGGAGCCTCAGTATCTTCCCAATCTCCAAAGCCTTTACCCTTACACCACATATTCAATTTGTTTTTGTCTTGCTATTTCTATCTTCAAAATATCGTATAAGCCCCCTTCTTTCCATTCCCCTAGCTACTACCCTGGTGCAGGCTCTCATCACCTCACAACTAGAATAGATTGCAATAACCTTCTGCCTGGTCTCTCTACATTACATCTCTTTTCACTCTAATCTATCCTCAATTCAACTGCCAAAGTGATTTTCCTAAAGAGCATGTCTGATTACATTACTGCAACTCCGACTCCCATCAATAAACTACATTAGCTGCCTTTTACTTCCAGGATCAAATGTGGTTTTCTGTTTGGTATTTAAAACCCTTCACAATCTGGTCCATTCCTACCTTTCCAGTCTTGCCGCCTCTCTACACACTCTGTGACCACACTGCACTGACCTGTTTGCTGTTCTCCATGACATCTCTTGATTCCATGCTTTTCACTGGCTCCCTCTCCTTATTTGAATCCTCTCTTTTCCTACTCCTACCTCCTAGCTTCCCCAGATTCCTTAATAACTAAGCTCAGATTCCACCATCTGTAAGACCTCTGTCAGTCACAACCCTTACATTCCTGTTCCCGCCTATCTCCTTCCCGACCCTCCCACTACTAGTGCCTTCCCTCTGAGATTAACTTCTATTACACAACATATATTTTATATGTACATAGCTGTTTGCATTTTTGTCTGCCCCATTAAAATATGAGCTCCTTTGGATCAGGGATGGTGTTTATGCTTTCTTTGTATACCCTGCTCTTACCACAGTGACTGTCGCATAGTAAGCCATTAATACATATTTGTGGACTGACTGACAAATGTGCAACCTGGTGATTAAAACTTAAAAGTCAAGGACAAAACTCTGGTTAAGTAACATTCTTTCATTGACTTTAGTGTTAAACTCACTGGGTAAGATTTCTTTGATTCAAAAATGTGTGGTTTGGTCATAAAGCATTTTGTTAAAATTGGGGTTGATTTTTGTGTATTTTCTAAATGAAAATGACAGCTGTATTCATAGACTTCTTCAATAAAATTTGAAAGTATGGGAAGCTTTGCTTTTTTCCCTGCAACTGAGACAAGTACTTTCAAAGCTTACAGTTCTGTTGATAGACATTTAATAACAAAATATACAAACACAGGATCCATTTATATTAATGCATCTATAAAGCAAAGCAGAGGCAGGTGTTTATGTTTGTTGTGAATATAAATGCATTTCATCTCAGTTGGTATTTTTCCATTTCACCAAAGCCCATATTTGTAATGTGCCTCAAGGAATTTACTGAACCTGTTGGATAATATTATGGGAGGATGGTTACCCTGTATTTTTAAAGATACAATACAATAAACATTTATTAAGCATCTACCTATGCACCAGACGCTTTGTTAAATCCTGGAGATATAAATAAGAAAAAGGATACTCCCTTCCCTCAAGGAGTTTACAATCTAAGATAACACAGAAAAGGAAGCTGAAAAAGGGTGGGAAGGGTACTTGGTATAGAAACTTGATCATGGTAGAGTTGAAACCACCGAGCTCAGCTGATGAGAAAAGAAGAATTGACTGTACTTCTGAGCCCTCTTTAAATGGAGACATAAGAATGACTCTGTAGCCTAGGTGATGTTAAGAGGATCATAGTAACATAGATCTAAACACTATGTCAGAGACCTTTTAAGCTAACCCCTTAATAATTTTTCTTCATTGTGTTTTATTTTCCCCTTAAAACATGTTTTATTCATATTTTATATATTTTATGTTTTATGTATGTTTATATATTTTTATTTTTCCCTTGAAACATATATGTATATATAATCCCCCCATCACAAAAAAAGAAAAAAAGAAAACCCTTCTAATAAATGAACATAATCAAGCAAAACAAATCCCCACTCTGTCCTTGTCCAAAAATGTATATCTCATTCTGTGTCTTAATTTCGAAGTCCATCATCTTTCTGTTGGGGATGAGGTAGCATGGATCATCATTAGTCCACATGGCTGATCATTACACTGATTGGAATTCTTAAGCCTTTCAAAGGCATTTGTTTTTACAATGTTGTTACTTATAAATTGTTCTCCTAGTTCTGCTTACTTCAGTCTGTATATGTTCTTAGATGTCTTCCAAGAGCTCCCTGAAACTATCTCTTTCATCAGAAACCAATTACATTTATATGTTACAAGTTGCTCAGCCATTCTCTAATTGATAAATACCTCCCCTTCATTTCAATTCTTTGCCACTACAAAAAAAAAGATGCTTATAAATACTTTCATATGCATGGGTTCTTTCCATCTTTATTTGATATCTTTTGGTTATAGGGATACTAAAATTCAGGGAAGTTAAATAACTTGCCCAGCATCCCACAGAGAGTATTAGAGGCAAGATTTGAATGCCCTGGATGAATGATCTTGCAACATTTGAATTCTACATCCAAAGCCTCCCTTCAAAGAAGGCTCAGAAGCACTGTCATTTCTCACCAGCTGCTTTGTTTAGTTTGAACTCTACCATCATCATGCCCCCACACTGGGTACCCTCTGCCCAGGTTCCTTTTGTGTATTGTCTTCCCCCATTAGATTTTAAGCAGCTTGAGGGCAGGGATTGTCTTTTTTCTTATTTGTAGCCTTTAGCACAGGGCCTGGAACATAGTAGGTGCTCAATAAATGTTAGTTGTATTGTATGGCATAACGATTATAAGGTGTGATAGACTGGAGAAAAATCTAGTATTCCAACTGCCAACCATTATTTTGGGGATTAGAGTTTTAGGAAGTGACAGGATCATAAGGTCATCGATTTAGAGCCTGAAGGGATTTTAGAGATATTCAAGTCCAACCTGCTTCATAAAAGGAAACCAAAACCCAAAAACTAGCTAAGTGTATGAGGTGGGACTATTCGAACCTGAGTTTTCCCTATCATTAATTCAATTTAACCTGGTAAGCATTTAATAAATGTTTTTTACATGCCAGGCTCTCTGCTGTGTGCTTAGGATCCAAAGACAAAAATAAACAATTCTTGCCCTTGAGGCATTTGTGTCCTATCAGATGGTCTTGGAACCTTTTGAAAATGTTAGGTTAAGTCAACACTGGGGCAACATGTTGAATGATTCCAGAAGCAGTGGCTTAGCTTCTGACACTTCACAAATGTGATTTGGGGAAAGTTAGTAGGGTCATGAATTCATGCTTCAAGTGTATCGATTCTACTCCCTCTCATTTTATAGATGAGAAAGGAGACTTTATAAAGTCACATGGATTGCAGCAGAGCTAGAACTAGAACCCCAATGTTCTGACTCCAGATTCAGCCCTCAGCCCTCCTTCAGCTTCCTCATCAGTAAAATGAAGAATCAACACTGGAAGATTCCTGAGGTCCCTTCAACCTCTAACTATGAATTTACAACTGGTGTCACTGTGGGTGAGTCACTTAATATCTCTGAGCTTAGTTTCCTCATCTGTAAAACTGGAATAGTAATATTTGTAGTCTGTACCTCACAGGATTATTGTGAGGATAATACTTTGTAAACTTAAAAGCATTACAAATGTAAGTTCCTACTAATTTTAGGTAAGTACCTTATGAACCTCATTTAAAAAAAAGCACTATATGAATGTACGTTACCATCATGATGGGAATCATTGAGGCATATACATATATATATATATATATATATACACACACACAGATACATATACATACCCAGAGACACACACACATATACATTTATATATATATAGAGAGAGAGAGAGAGAGACAGAGAGACAGAGAGACAGAGAGACAGAGAGACAGAGACAGAGATACTGAGAGAGACAGAGACAGAGATACAGAGAAAATAGATGTAGATGAACCTGGAGAAAACAAATATGTGTTCAAAAAATTCAGGTCAGTTAACCAAAAACAAGGAATCCTGCATAGGAACAGTACTCAATAGATTAATAAAGCAGTGAAAGATCAACTGTTTGTAGAGGCAGGAACCAAAGGTAAGGGAAAGATTTGGTTGAGGAATGAATAGAAGAAAAGAAAAATACCCTAGCTGAGATGAAAAGAGAGAAAAGGTAGTTTTCTAGGGAAAGTTTCTTTAGGCCAAGCTCTTATATTTTTTAATCATCTGGAATCAGGACACAGAGAGAAACCCACACATTAACCAGTGAAAATAAAGTAATGTGATAGGGCAGAAGAGAAATTTAAATAATGCAACTAGAGATGGTGAGAACTGGACTGCAAAGGATAAAGATAACATCACCAAGGAGGAAAGGAGAATAAGAGAGAAAGAAGCCAAGAACTGAGGAATATAGAATGATTCCAGAAAGGGGCTTTGACACTGAGAAGTCATCATCTGATGAGAAGCCAGATCTATGGAGAAACAAGCTTGAGAAGAGAGAACCAGAGTTTTCAGTTGATTCTAAAGAGTGAGACAACTAGTGTCTGCCATTAAAACTACATTTTGGAATTGGAGGAAGAAAAGACAATACTACTAACTGAATGAATATGAGAAACTGTACCAGATTTCATGTTATTTTTAGATTAAAATTTAATCTATGATTCAGGGTAAACTATAGTGTGGCTTATGGAATCAAACTCATTACTTTATGACTGTATTTCATAAGGTTTCATATCTAGATCAGTAAAATGTCAAAGTTCAATATAAAAATGCCTTCAGAATAGTTTGAACTTCTTGGAAGAAAATTATTCTATAGAAAAGAGAAAAATCTTAAAGGGAGCAGCTTAGAAATAGAGTGATTTAGATCCCAAAGGTTAAAGGTAATTTCATTCAATGAGCATTTGTTAAGCACTTATGGTGTTTTTATCATAAGGACACACATAAAGAAAAAAACCAAACATTCTTTGCCCTCAAGGAGCTTATATTCAGTTGGAATTGCATGATTAAAAGTCAGTTACTAATAGAGTAAAAAGGAAGTTGAGATACCAAAGGAGGCTGGATTTTTTCATGTATTTTAAAGAAAGTATGATTAAAATCTCATTGTGACATTTGAGTGCTTCCTAAAATTTAAATTAACACCATAATCATACTTCTTTTTCTTCTGTGACAAACTGTTGTTTGAGTCAACATCCCGAGTTTGCAGAATCAACAAAAGGATTCTAAGTCCTTTGCCAGATGCACAGTTCAAAAGTCAGAATTGTAATATCACTGTCTAAAGAATTCCCAACACCAGGGGATCTCTCAAGGAATGCTAAAGCGTATGGTATTGCTCAGCACCAATGGTGCTCATGGCAAGCCCTGTTGAACCACTGGCTGCCAATAGAAACACAATTGTGAGAAGCCATTTGTCAGTTAACAAGGCCATCTTTAGGGGAGGGAGGAAGTCTTATAAAAAAACAGGATCTCCACCTCAGCCCATTATCTCTGCTGCTGGAAGCATCTGTGTTTGTATGATGATTGGCATCAATGATAAATGGGTCTACCCTAGATGAAAGTTAGGGACTGAGTGATCAGGAACAAAAAATCCTTTAAAAAAAAAGAAAGAAAAAAAGTTTTGGAGTCACAAACTGTAGAAATGCTCAATTAAAGCCCTATGCTCTTGTTATAAAATATTTCAACCACTATTTCAATATTGTTTTCATAGACTTCAGCTTTCATTTATAAGAAAGCTGCACAGAATTGAGGCCATGCATGTATTTAGAGACAGGTCTAAAATATATTATTCTCTTTTAAGCTCTCCTTGCCTTAGCACCATAATCCCTCCTTAATTTACACACTGATTTATTATAAATAAGATATAATGACCTCCTCTTTCCCTCTCTTTTCTCCCAACGTTGGAGAATCCCATCCAAGTGAAGGGTTTGATATTTTTCATTTGGCCTCGGTATACCAGAATTACAGTTTTCAACAGATTATTCCTCCTTTAAACTAGAAGTGACATTGACTTAATCAAGTCCTGATGTCTTTCAAAGTCTTTCAAATGTTACATGGACAGTTATTTTTCTATAAGCTCCAGGGTGGTGTTTTTCCCTTCATTGCGAAGAAATGATATCTTCAGGAAAACTTCATGGTATCTTGCCTGACCACACGGAACTTCCCTACAGTCAAAGTTTGATTCCCCTGACAAAATTAGTAGAAGGGCTCAGAAAATCAAAATGAGTTCTCCCTCAGCAAAATGGCAACCAAATCGTGGGAAGCTTATAATGGAAGCTTGTTTTCCTTCATGATATAGAACACAAGATTAGTGGTGACTCCTACTGGCTTTGTGTTCCAGGACTGTGAAAAATCATTCCTTCTTCCCCCTCCCCCAAAGTCTAAAGGTCTCAATTAAAAAGAGTTTCAAAGGAATATTCACACCCTCCTCCCCCTCCCATATATACAATAGATTTCCTCATGGCAGCAGCAACTCCTCCATGCAGCAAAAAGCCAGATAATCTTTAATTGTAAACCCACCTGAAAATGGGGTTTACCAAAGGCCCAGAATTTGAGTCAAATGAGGCCAAAGGATGTTGGAATTGTCATTTCTTGTGAAGTTCAAATGAGGGAAATTTTAGGATTGTAAAATCCATTCTTTCAAAGCCCAATTGTTTGAATTTTTCTGACATCAGGCCAGGCAATATCAATGTTCTTGAACAAATTGTTTAATAACTAGAGTCCGCATGTTGCCCATTTATTGTTACTATTATTGATTCATTTTTTTTTGGGAAGAGACTCCCAAACCCATAATTGTCTTTCTTTACTTAGTTTGGGCTCAGTGGCAAACTCTAACATAGGAACATGCCTTTGAAAAGTGGTTTTATTGTCCAAATCAATTTCCCTTTGCCAAAAATAAGAGTACAAAAATATTCTAATTTTCAGAAGATGTGAAACAAAGCTACATGTCAAAACCAAGTCAGGTAATAACAAAGAGAAGATAGAATGGCTAGAGGTCTAGCCATATTATTAACCCAATTTCTCTGAGAGCTTTTGGGCAATTCTTTTAATAAACTTTTGGGTCTCTGCTTCTCTATCTGAACAATAAGAAAGTCTACTGTATTTCTTTAAAGTTTAAAAATATGGCTTCAGATGAAGAGAAAACATAAGTAATTTGCCATGTTACAAAACACTCAGACATACACACAGGTAAATGATGACTAACCAGAGAAGATTGATGGTCTTTTGATGTCATTCATACTTTTGGACTAGTTGTCATCATGGGAAGGGGACAAATGCAATGTGTGCTTATCTATTTGGTAGAAGAGAGCATAGGCTCATGGATTTAGAGTTAGGAGGGATATTAGAAATAATCTAGTGACACCCCCTTACAGTTGAGGAAACTGAAGTCCAGAAAGGATAAGGAATTTGTCCAAGGTTGCACAGGTTGTAAGCAATAGAGTATAAATTAAAAAATCTGGTCATGTCATTGAAAAATAAACTCTCCTTCCACTGGACCACAAGTAGGGAGAAGAGGGAATAATTCATTAATTTCCTTTCTCTTCTGCAGGCTTTCTCTCCTTTCCAAATATGGGCACCCAAGGGATAACCATATGACGTATGTCATATAGGGTCAGGCTCTGAAGTACTTAGTCTCTCGTCTCCTCCCCTTTCTTGAAGTGAAGGAGTCTAATTCTAATTTTCTTTTGAGTCAGTGCAGAAATGCTCTGGGTCCCAGAGGGAGTGTGAGAAAGTTTGAGGCCTTTATTTAGTCCAACCCCACCCTATTTTAAAAGAAAGGCAGAAAGTAATTTGCAATAAAAACAAATAGGTAGATATTCCTCTGGAGGAAAAGTCATAAAACTAAAAGAAAGGCAGGCCGATCAGAAGTCCTTTTTTCTTTATGTCTTGGACATAGTAGGTGGTTGAGAAGACTAGCAAAGCATTCAGGTATCTCAAACCTCCTCCAGTGACTCCCATCTTTGAAACTCCAGCACCCTACCATGTGTTTGATTCACTCAAATCCAACAAGTATTCATTAAGCACATATTATAAGCTAAGCAGCTGGGTACTGAGTAAAAGAAGATAAAACAAAACAAAATGATCCCTGCCCTGAGGGAAATTACATTCTACTGGAAGGATATACCATTTATATGTATAACTAGGGGTGAAGTGGTACAGTGGATAAAGCACTAGACTTGGAATCAGGAAACCTCATCTTCATGAGTTCAAATCTTGCCTCAGAAACTTACTAACTGTGTGGCCCTGAGCAAGTCACTTAACCCTGCTTACCTCAGTTTCCTCATTTGTAAAATGAGCTGGAGAAGGAAATGGCAAACCACTCTTGTATCTTTGCCAAGAAAACCCCAAATGGGGTCATGAAGAGTTAGACGCAACTGAAAATGATGGAACAACAACAAAAAAGGGTGAAAAAATTTGAGAAAAGGCTCTCTAGGAGATAGCACCTGAGGTGAGACTTGATGGAAGCTAAGGATTTTAACTGGACCAGGTAAGGAGGGAGTCCATGCTTGGCATGGAAAGCAGATATTCTGGACAAAGGCCAGAAGCCAGAGATATAATGTCAAACAAAGAGGCCAGTTTGACTGGAATATAGAAAGGATATGAAAAGCATTTCGAATAATAGTGTAGAGCTGAGGGTCAAACAGGCACCTGGTAGGCAGCCTGCAGCCCACAACACCCTGCAGTGCTGCCCCAACCAGGTGAAATTGTAACTGGGACACATTTAACAAAAAAAACTCAATAAACCATAAATACTATTAATATGTGGTTTTCTAAGTCATTATGTGTCTGTGGGGATCTTTATGTACAGTTTCTATTTGAGTCTGACACCACTGGTCTAGAGCCAGCCTTTGCAAGGCTTTAAATGCTCAGCCTAAGAGTTCATGTGTTAATTTGGAGACAATGAGGAGCCACTGTAGCTTCTTGAAGAGGGAAGGAATATGGTTAGACCTGTGGTTTGTGAAGATGATTTCAGAAAATTCAAAACCTCAATGAAAAAGTTCCATGGAATTGATTTCTTTCTAAAACCAAAGTGGGTTCAAACAAATCTTTTTTTCTTTTTTTCCCCTCCAGAATTTCATTATCTTGTGTGAGAACATGGGAGACACCCTGGAACATTGCAAAACCAAAGCGGGGAATCACCATTCTACCCTTTCACTAGATTTACTTGTCTCAGAAGTCCGACCTATTTTTCTTTCACAACGGTGGAAAGACTCAGTTCTGAGGTAATTTTCAGCTGGGATTCCACAGCTTGGCACTGAGGTTAGACCCTCAGATAGGGGAAGAAGCCATTCCTGAGTCTTACTTTAAAGAGGTGATTTTCACTGTACCCTGAATATGAAGATTTGACTGAACCTGAAATGAACATGAACTTCTCTGGTTATACCTAGGTCTCGTACACAGAACAAACATGATAAATTTTATCCTGTTTGCACACCAGCTGCTTACCATATGTGTGTGCATTGCAGTCCATTGGCTTTACTCAGAGATGTCTGGACTTTTTGTATTATACTTGTCAGCCTCAATATCATTAAAAGCCTAAAAAGGAAATTATCAAATGAGATAATTGATGCTTGAAAAGGCCTAATACCTCAGTATCTCTTCTTTGTCTGCCCAGTCCCTTTTGGATACTGCATCCCATTCCTGACTTCAAAGGGGGCAGCTAGGTGGTATGATGGATAGAACACTGGGTCTTGAGTTAGGAAGACCTAAATTCAAAGTATGACCTCAGATAATTCCTAGCCGTGTGAGTGGGCAAATCCCTTTACTTCTGTTTGCCTTAGTTTCATACTTCCCAGGGTTAGTGTGAAGATAAAATGAGATAACATTTATGAAGCACTTTGCAAACCATAAAGTATAATCTAAATGTTAGCTGTTATTATAATGCTTAGCATTAGCAACCTAGTTCTGATTTGTTCTGCAGACCATTGCTATATTAGTTTTCCTAAAACACTGCCTTCATCATAAAACTCTAGGACCAAAAATTTTCAATTACTTCCTACTACTAATGGAATAAAATTCAAATTCCTTAATCTGACATTCACAGTCCTCTATAATCTGACTCAGTAGACATCGTCAAATGTTGTTCCTACAAATTCCCCTAAATGAAACTCTCTGGCCAGATTGTCTCTGCCTCAATATCTAACTACATGCCATATCCACTGCCATCATTTCTTTTTCATGTAGTTCCTTCAACCTACAACATCTTCTGAAATTTTTCTACCTACCTAAATCATGTCATCTCTGAGGCCCAGTTATTTCTATAAAATTGGGATGATAACCTATTTTTTGAAGATGATACAGAGCAAGTAACTAATCATCTGAATGATAGAGTCAGGATCCAAAGTGACTATTACCCATTAAACATTAGGGCTGAATCTAGTAAGATAAAATTTAGTAGGAATAAATTAATGTTATACTGTAGTCAGAAAATTGACTTCACCAACATAAGATGAAGGTATCATGGTTAGAAAACAGTTTGTCTTAAAAAAAATGTGGGTCTTAGTGGACTGCAAGCTCAGTGCGGGTCAACTGCAATGACAGCCAAAAAGATAATGCATTAAGAAAAGCATGGTCACCTTTCATGAATAAGGATGTAATAGTCTACTGTACTCTGGTCTAGTCAGACTGCATTAACAGTTTCGTTTAGTTCTGGTTGCTTCTGTTTGAGAAAGATATCAATGAACTGGAGACAGCTTACAGACAAGCAAAATAGCAAAGGACCTCAAGTTCATACCGTAGGAGAAGATTGGTTGAAAGAACTAGTGAATGAATATTATTACTGGGAGGGGGCAGGGAGAGAAGACTCGGGATGACATGATAGGTATCAAAGAATGTATGAAAAGCTATTATATAGAAGAGGCATTGAATTGGTTTTGCGTGGTTTCAGAGGGCAGAACTAGGACGAATGGGTAGAAGAGGCAAAGAGGCAAATTTAAGCTTGATAGAAGGAAAACTTCTTAACAATTAGAGGTATCTAAAGTTGGAAATGAGATGTCTTTGGAGAGAAAGGATCCCACCTTACTAGAGGTCTTCAAGCAAAGGCCAGATGACCATCTGCCCAGTGTCCAAAGGATTCTTTTTCAGGCGTCTGTTGCTCTAGATGGCCAATGAGGTTCCTTCTATCTCTGACATCCTATACTTTTCTGATACTTTAGGTAATTTAAAATAACATGTACATGTAAGTTGTTCATTTAAATTCAAAGTTGCATACTATAACAACACTATAAGAGCATGAGGACAGTTAGGTAGTACAATGGATAGAGCTCTGGATTTGGAATCAGGAAGACTCACCTTCATGAGTTCAAATCTGGCCTCAGACACTTAATAGATGTGTGACCCTGGGCAAGTCACTTAACCCTGTTTGCTTTACTTTCCTCGTCTATAAAATGAGCTGAAGAAAGAAATGGCAAAACCACTCTAGTATCTTTGCCAAGAAAACTGCAAATGAGGTCATAGAGTCAGACATGACTAAAATGACTGAAAAGCAACAAAGTAAGAGCATGAAAGATATAGGAAACAAAGGATCAGAAGGGGAAAGTCATAATCAACATGTAGGAAAAGGAAAGGCTTCCTGAAAGAAAAAGCATTTGAGTTCAACTTTAAAGTGTGGATAGAAATTCAACAGATGAAGGACTGGGGGTGGTGGGCTGTCCAGACATAGACAACTTCATGTCAAGGAGGTGGGATAACAAATGGTGTACTCAAGAGAAAAGAGAACATTTTAACTTTGTTTCTTAACATTTTTTTTTATGTCATGGACTCCTAAGAGGTCTGGGCAGTCATGTGAAGCACATGAACCCCTTTTCAGAATAATGTTTTTAAGTACTTAAGATAAAATCCATAAGATTACAAAGGAAACCAATTATATTGAAATATGGTCATCAAAATATTTTTGAATCCAATTTCATCGATCCCAGGTTAAGAACTCCTTTTTAAGACTCAGACATAAAATCCATGTAGGTTAGTAACATAAGATTAAGTTGGAAAAATAGAGTGGTATCAGATTATGAAGTGCCTTGAATGTTGGGCAAAAAAATCTGAACTTTACTTGGTAGACAATAGAGAACCACAGAGAAATTTTGAGCAAAGGAGTTAATTGGCCAGATTTATGCATATGAAAGATTATCCTAGTAATGTCATAAAAAAACAAAGAGAGATAGAAAGATCTATTAGTAGGTTATTGCACCAGTCCAAATGGGTGGTAATAAGTGTTGGCATTAAGATTTGGCAGTGAGAATTGAGAGGAAGAGATAAGTTCCAAACAATGTTAAAATGAACTTATCAGAACAAAGTAACTGATTATATAAGAGAGATAAAGAGTAGAGCGAGGTCCATGAAAAAAAACCCCCAAAATTTCAGACACTGGGAGTTATGATAAATAGTGGTGCCACAGGCAGAAATATTGATGTAAAAAAGGAGAAAAGTTTATATCAGAAGGTTTATGAGAAAAAAAATCTCAGGTTTGGATATTTTGAATTTAAGGTGCCAGTGTAACCTGCCTAACTTCTTAGAAGAGTAGGTATGAGACTTCTGAATAAAGATGGTTGTTGAAGCTGTGGTAGTGCATGAAATTGCAAATGGAGAGAATGTAGAAAGAGAAGAGGACTGTAGACAGGCTCATGGGGAAGAGCCTTAAAGAATGAAGTAGATGAGGAGACACTGAAAGAGACAAAAAAGACCCAGATATTTTGATCTTTGAAGTTAAGGAACAAGAGAGTATTGAGTAGGAGGATGTGCTCAACTTTATCTGAAATTGAAGAAAGTTCATTGATCATTGAAAGGATCCACTCTATTTTGTGACTGGGAATACACTCCAGATTTTCAAGAGAGAAGCTTCAGGAGAAGTGGAGATACTGATTGAAAGAAGTTGAAGAAGGGCAGCTAGGTGGTACAGGGGTAGAGCATCGGCCCTGGAGTCAGGAGGACCTGAGTTCAAATCCGTCCTCAGACCAAAAACTTGACACTTACTAGCTGTGTGACCCTAGGCAAGTCACTTAATCCAAATTGCCTAAAAAAAATGTTGAAGGGACATTGAATAATAAGAAAGTGGGCTATGGAAAAAGTGTTTAGTTGTAAAAGGGAGGAGAGAGCTGGGATAACAGCTTACAGGGATATTTAACAACTAGAGAGACCTGGGTATATTTATGCATAGTTGGGAAGGAACTAGCAATGTGAGAGAGAGGCAAGAAGGGAGGAAGAGAGTGAGAGAGGAGTAGGAGGAGGAGGGAGGGAGGGGGAGAGAGAGAGAGAGAGAGAGAGAGAGAGAGAGAGAGAGAGAGAGAGAGAAGCAGAAAGGGAGAGAGAATATATGTGAATAAACGAATGGTTGAATGAATAAATGAACAGATGAATGAATTACCTCTGAAACAAGATTCTAAAGGAGCCTTGGGGGTTGTGGTGGTGGAAAAGAGCCTTAGTTTAGGGTGGGAATACTTTCTGTTCTTGAACCAATGGGAACAAAGGGGGGCGGGGTGACAATGATCCTGAGTTTAGAAATGGAAAAAAGGAAGAGGGAGCCTGTGATGGACGGTATTCATCTTTGTGAAGCAGAAGGATAAGAAGTCCTCTGTTCTAAGTATGGGGTGTACACTTAGGTTTATGACATAGAAAAGTTTTAGAACAGAAACTGTGGGAAATGGGAAAGAACTACAGCAAAATTAGAGTAGACGGATTTAATATGCCAGTGAGTTTATGTGACATATGTTTGTAGCAAAAGAAATCATCTTGGTTTTATCAATCAACAAGCACTTATCAGATACTCACTATGTTGCTAGGCACTAATCTGAGTGCTGAGGAAAGTACACGCTTATTTTTAATTGTTTTCTAATTGTGAGATAATTATATATGTATATATATATACATAATGTTTGATCACCATTATATTATCTAATAATACCAGAGAGCATATATATAGCACTTGAACTTTTTCAAAACATGTTATATGTGTAGTTTGAGTCCTACAACCAGCCTAAAAGGTAGGAGCTATAATTATCCTCATTTTGCAGATAAGGAAACTGAGGCTGAGAGAGATTTTTAGTAACTTGCTCAGGGTCTCAGACCTAGTAAGTGTTAGAGTCAAGTTTTGAACTGAGAATTTTCTGACTCCAAGTCTAACATTCTTTCCACTGTGCCACCTGGCTGCCTCAACTTTTGATTATTTTGGAGCAAGCATAATATAGTAGAAAGATTATTGATTTTGGAATCAGAGTATCTGGGTTCAAATCTTGCCACTGATGATTATTACCTATGTAATTGGGCAAATCATAATTTTTATGAATTTTCACATCTGAACAATGAGAGCGTTGCCCTAAATGGCTTCTGAGGTGCTTTTTGGCCTTGGTGACATGATTTCATGATCCACTCTTCAATATCTGATTCAAATTTCATCTCTTCTGGTAAGCTTTCCCTAACCAGTCAGAAATTATCTCTCTATCCTCTGAAATCCTAATATGATTATCTTATGTATCATTCCTTTGTCATTGGCTGATGTATTTGAACCTATTTCTTACTAGTAGAGGCATGGTAGTGGAAAAATACTTAACTAGAAGTCACAATAATATGGTTCTTATACCAAACCTACTGCTTCCTGATGTATAACCTTGAGCAAATTACTTAAACTTGATGGTACTAAGTAGCTTCATCCAAAAGGGGGCTTATAATATAAAAATAAGCAGGCTTGATGTGATGATCTTTAAGAAATCTTTTAGTGTTAAGTTCATTATGTATTTCTTTATGGTAAATACTGCCTGCAAAATACATAAGTGATCAGTTTTAAAGTGAAATCTTTAGTCTGTTGCCCAGTGGTTATATCTACATATGGTGAAATAACTGAAATGGCAGAAATCAAAGGTAGGCTGGTAATTGTGCTTGTTTTTATGTTTTAATGGATGGTGTATTATGAGAACAAAACTAAAATTTAGGTTAAAGCAAGAGAAGATAAATTAAATCAATAAGCATTTGTAAATACCTGCTATGTGCCAGACTCTACTAGTAATTCCACCCCCCCCCCAAAAGGAGGCAGAAACATTTCTTGCTCTCAAGAAATTCACAGTCTAATGGAGAACACAACAGGCAAATAACTATTTACAAATAAAATACATAAAAGACCAATTAATCTCAGAGGAATGATACTAGCATAAAGGGTAATTTAAAATTGCTTTGTGCAGAAGGTGAGATTTTAGCTGAGATTTGCAGAAGGCCAAGGGAACCAGGTGACAGAGATAAGGAGGGAGAGAGTTCCTAGAAGAAGGAAAGCCAGTGAAAATTCTTGGAGACAAGAGATGGTGTGTCTTATGCAAAGACCAACAAAGAAGTCAATGTTACTGGGTTGTAGAACACATAAAGGGGAATGAGGTATAAAAGAAGAAAAAGATCAGAAGGACCAAGTTAGGAAAAGCTTTAAAAGTCAAACAGTGGATTTTAGATTTGGTCCTGAAGGCTATAGAGAGCCAATGGAGTTTATTAAATAGCAAGATAACATGGTCAGACCCACCGTTCAGGAAGATCATTTTGATAGCTGAATAGAAGATGCACTGGAGTAGAGAGAGACTTGAGACATGGAGACCAACGAGGATGCTACTGTAATAGTACAGGTTTGAGGTGATAAGGGCCTGTGCTAAGCTGATGGCAGTCACAGAGAAGAAAATGGGAGATATTGCAAAACTAGAATTTTAGGAATTGGCAATGGAATGGATATGGGAGGTGAGAGAGAGAATGATTGTGATTACGTTTGGGCTATGAGCATGGGTAATTGGGAGGACAGTGGTATTCTGGATAGTAACATAAAAGTTAGGAAGAGGGGAAGGATGGGATAATTAATTCCATTTTTGATATGCTGGATTTAAGATGTCAATGAGCCTTCAAGTTCCAAATGTCTAAACGGCAGTTGGAGATCAGTCTAGAAGTCTGGAGAGTGTAGGGCTGGATAAATAAGAGAATCATCTCATAGAAATGAAAATTGAATCCATTTGAGCTGAAGAGATCACCAGGTTAAATAGAGTGAGAAGAGAAGTGAGTCCATGACAGCCTTGGGCATCAATCAAGGTTTTGGGGGATATCCTGGATGAAGATCCAGGGACGGAGACTGAGGAGGAGAACCAGGAAAGAGCAGTGTCATAAAAACCTAGAGAGAATAGAGAATCAAAGAGAAGAGGTTGTTTGAAGTATCAAAGGCTGCAGAGAGGTCAGGAAGGATGAGGGTTGAGAAAAGGTCATTATATTTGGCAATTAAAGAATGCTGGCAACTTTGGAGAGCAGTTTAAAATAAATGATGAGTTTAAAAGCCAGACTGCAGAGCTGAGAATATGAGAGGAAATTAAGTGGAACCACCTATGTTAGATGACCTTCTCAAGGAGTTTAGATATGAAAGAGAAGAGAGATGGAGGATGATAGCCAGTGTGAAGGATAAATCAACTGAGGTTCCCCCCCCCACCCTTTTGGGGGGGGGGGCATGAGCATGTTTTTATATAACAGGGAAGCAGTCAGGAGAGATTAAAGATTAGTAATAAGGTAGGGATGATAGAGGGGACAATCTGCTGTAGAATATGGGATAGAATGGGATCACATACATGTAGAAGGGTTTGTCTCAACAAGGAGAAGGACCATTTCATCTTGTGGCACAGGAGTGAAGTAGATAGTGGGAAAAGACATCCGCATGATATAAGATGAGGAAGAGAAAGAGAGAAGAAGGAACTCTTGATAAATGCCCTTCATTTTTAAAATGGTGGGAATATACAAGGGTAGGACAAGATTGGTGATAGCATAATGGGGCATGGGGCTTGAGTGCAGAGTTGATCTCATTCACCAAGAGTAAAAATTAACATGTGAGATCAGAAAATAATGTGAATAAAAATAAGCTACAAAGTAATAAAAATTGAGAAACTATTTCATGAAAATGTCTTGTTCCTCATATTTTTAAAAATTAATATAGTTATTAGGATTCAAGAATTCCATGAATGTCACGGGCACAAAGAAAGATGTTTTCTTTCTGTATATATCCAGGCACAGAGGAAGGGAATATTTGAACTAAAGTAGACTGGCCATGCCGGCGTCACAAAAATAGAAAAAAGACAAATATTCTTCAATGAATGCTTTTTCACTTAAGAGTTTCCTCATGATTTAAAATGACTGAATCTATGGCTTACATTTGCAAGACTATAATGTTAGAGATCATTAGGTGGTGAGGTGGTATGGTGGAGTGTTAGATTTGCAATCAGAAAGACCCAAGTTTTGAATCCTGTCTCAGATACTATCTGTGTGAGCCTTGTCAAATCACTAAATCTCTGGTCTCAGTTTCCTTTATTTGGCAAAAAAAAAAACCCAACAAAATAACATATGCAAGGTGCTTTGCAAAACTTAAAGCTATTATTACTCTTGGTGAGAAAAATTTAAAATGAGAATGGAAAATTATTTAATTCTTAAAATTTAGTTTTAAATTTTAGGTGTGTATTTATAAATTAATTTTCCTTACTCAACTATTTCTGGGGAAAGGAAGGGAGGAGGAAAGGAGGGGAGAAGGAAAGAAAGAAAGGGAAGAAGGGAGTGAGGGAAAAACAACATTTATTAAAGTGCTTCCTATGTGCCAAGGTCAATGTTAAGGGGGTGTTGGATAGGGTGGAAATGAAGGCACCCACTCAAAGGACATGATTTTGAAGTCTGGAAGCTAGTGCTGCAGGCAATTTCCTAGTATTTATCTATTAAGTCATAAATGGGTGAGGGAGTTTCCACAGAAGATTTCCTTGGTTAAGGCTGACAAAATCATAAAGTATTACCACATTTGTACATTTTCCCTTTTAGAGTTCAGAAAGGCTGACTTGCCCTGGGAAAAATTGTGAAGAAAATGAAATTCATCTCTTATTTCTCTTTCCATTGCTTCTTTCTGTCATATAAAGTGTCTTGTGTTTTCTCTCCCTTTCACTCCATCAAACATGCTTTCATCCAACTGTTACCTTGGAAAAGAGTTAATAAACTATTTAATAATAAGTGCATAAGTCACACATTAGGATATAAGCTTTATAGAGTGGTATTTATTTGTTTTTTAACCATGTTGGAGGAAAAAGGAGGATAGAGGAAGGAATACTGTTCAGGGCAGTTGAGACAATGGTAATGGTTGACAAACAGATGACAGAACTTATTGATGTTTATTTTTCCTTTTTTTTTCTTTGCCAAGGAGAGGAATCTTTGGATTGGAAATGACAGAACAGAAACTCAGGAGGAAATTGAAAAGCAAGATAAGTAAGGAACTAATAAGAAAACTGTCCTTTATGAGTTTAGGTTGGCTGCCCCAAAGGTATTATATCCCATGTTACTGAAAAAAAAAAAAACAGAAACATTCAAGAGAGTCTGTAGGACTGGTTTAGGGCATGGTGAGCAGTTCAAGTTGGCTGGAGTCAGTGCTCTTGGAAAGAGAAATATGGCAAGAGTGAAGAAGGGCAAATGTTCAAAAAAGTTAAAAGAATGAAGTTTGTAAGCTATAAGCCAATGAGCTTGACTTCTATTATTGGCAAAATGCTAGGATGTATTATTAAAGGGATGATTAGTGAACATCCAGAAAAGGAAATGATGATCACAAGGAGCCAGCAAGGCTTCATCAAAAACAGGTGATGCCTGACTAGCTTCATCAACCTCTTGCCCATTTTTTATAGTTACAATATTAGTAAATCAGGAATTCTACATGTATGGTTGTAAATTTCAGCAAATCACTTAACAGTCTCTCATTCTATTCTTTTTTTCTTCAAGAACTCTTTTTTCTTTTTTTAAAATTTTGTTTCTTTTAAACAGATGCTAAAACTTAAATACATAATAAGAAAAGAGAAAGAAACATTATAAACTTTAATATACAATAAAAGAAGAAAAAATGTGTGCACAGCCGAACATAGGAGAGGATTCATATGGAAGAAATCTCATCCTGGGATTTTCCTTCAGATCTTCTCCAATTGTACAATGAAGACCCTTTACAGCTCTGTGTTTGCCCAGAGGGGCTATTTTATCTCTTTGGTGGAGGAAAATCTTGATAGCTTGAAATGTTCTGACCTACCACCTTCCCAAAATCCTCTCCTCTCATTCTATTCTTGAGGACAAGATAGACTTGGGCTCCCCTTTAAAAAATCAAGAAAAAGTTTGCCTTGCATACAATTTTGTGACACCCTTCCCATTCACTAAGATTCCTTCAAGATCATAGAAAATGGTTCAGCAATCATATTTCTTAAGATCTTCATTAAAGACAAGAAGCTGAGCTGTTGGGACAAGGAAGGCAGCAGCTCCTGTCAATAATTCTTTCGAGACCCCTCCCCTCTCTCCCACCATCATGCTGACTGCCTTTAGCATATTAAACACAAGGAGACAGAAGTTCTTGGTTGGCATTATGTGTTCTTGAAGGAGGAGGAAAGATCTAGGTGAGATGTTTTTTTTTGCTGCTTTTTTTTGCTGTACAGTAGCTTTTGCAGTATTAATAACATTTGGGTAGCACATTGAGTTTAGCAAATCACTTTACATTTATTATTTCATTTCATCCTCTCAAAACTGTGAGGGAAGAGCTATCTTTTTAGGAGCTTTTTTGTGTATGTTAATTTGTATTCATGATGTTGTGTTGTCATGGAATTCTTGTGTGCTAGACTATGCTGAGAAATCCCATGGTCTTAGGCAGAGAATGCCAAAAGGTTTGGCAGGGATGAATATGTGTCACAAGGCCGGTGCAAACAGATGCATCATTGATGTTATTTTCTGATATATGCCCTATTTTCTTGAACCTACATGTCAAAGGTCTTTGATTCCCTACTTACCATTTTTGGCCTATCCTTGCCAGTCTTAAAATCACTCTCCTCAGTGGAGAAAACTGGAAACAAAAGGGAGCTGAGCAATGCTGGTTGTTCTCCATATTTCATGGTTATTTTTTCCTTCATCCCAAGCAAGAGTACTATATCTTCTCTGATCATACTCTCTCTCCTCAGCACAGTGGGGAGGGAGCGGGAGTAGTGTATAAAAAGAGAAGCCATTTTACAGCCTTTAGTATTTGTCATGTTTTATCTCATACTGAACTTTAGATGACCTAGATGACTTGGTTCTTAAGGGACCTTTCCACTCTACATTCATCTTCAGTTACTTGCATTTTTCCCCAACTCCTTTATATTTTCTTTTAAAATAAAACATGTTGCTCAGTGAACTTACATAGTTGTCTCATTAGAAACCTCCTTCTTTTTGTCCTTATTGAAATCAATTTAAATAGTATTTCCTGAGCTTGATTCTTGAGGCCTTCCTTCCTTTTTCAAGCTATTTTTTTTTCCAGAAAGAGCAGATATCCCTATATCTAAATTATATTCTACCTCTAGCCCCACTTTGTGTCTTAAATTGGAAACTTGTCATCCCAAAGGATGCTCTGATGGTGTTTAGCACACACCTACCATGATCTTGCTTTTCTTCTTCCCTCCTTTGATCTTTACCCAAATGTTCTCCACCATGCTTCCCTCCTTACATCCATAGATTTCCACAGGGCTTAATATCTTCTTGATTTATAATAATGCCCTCCCTTCCTTTCTGCTGAATAAAAAGGGAATACATTCCCACTGAAATATTCCAGTCATGAGTTGCATTGCAGCAAGTCTCAGAGGTGTCACTGAGGTTGAATTCAACACCTTAAGTTAAGCTCTCTAGTTCACTTTGTTTATTACCTATTCTCTATGCACTGGTGTATACATGTCTGAGGCTCTGAGTAATGTTTCTGTTCTACTCACTTCATTGTCTCCTGTGAATTACAAAATACTCCCATTCTTCTTTCTGTGTCAAATCTGGTGCTCTCCAAAATATCTGGTTTAGCAGCCATATCTTTGGGCCTCAGTTCTCTGATTTCTAAAACAAAAGGGTTGGCCTAGATCAGGGGTTCCCAATTATTTTGTTATTGTTGCTCAATAATAACAACATGTTGTGAACCCCCTAGGTAACTTCATATATTACTCTTAATATTCTTTTAGATTTATTCATTAAGTGATTACAAATATAATAACTTTTGCCCAAGATTTCCAAATTAAAATTTATGTTACATAATTATAAAATATAAAATGTTATTCTACATAGAGGCATAAAATTGTAAATATAAAATTATAGAACTCTAATTATAAAATAACCATCATCAGTTTATGTGGGACATTCTGTAAGCATTAAAAGGAGTAATCCAGCAAGACTCTAATTGCTTACCACTATCTGCAAGACATCATATTAACTTTACATTACAAATTTTGTTTAGCATAAATAATATTTAATTGAATAAATTTTAACTTGTGAGATGTTTAATATGATAATAAGTATACTTAATTTCAATGTTGAACTCTTTCATTTTCATAAAGGGTTGCACTATTTGACTCAATACTAGACTGTCTTAAAAGTGATTCCGCATCAAGTTTATTTCTGTATTTTGATTTAAAAAAAATATAAAGTGAAAATGCTCACCTGCATAAATATGGAGTAGAAAATGGCAGGTAATTTTGCAAGTTCTCTTGCTACAAGATGAAAAGTCTTTCTTTTAAAAAAAATTATCCACCTAAGCAATTGATGAAAATGAACAACTGATTATGATATAAGATATTTGCTTTTCTACTGGCTAATGATAGCAATATGTTAAATGTTAAGTGTGCTTAAAGTTCACTTGTATATGTATTGTTTCATAATGTGTAACTGTATGTTTGTACATCTATGCATGTGTATACACACATACACTAATCTTAATAAGGAAAAGAAAATCTTCAAATGTGACTTTTTTCCTTTTTTTCACTGCCATATTTTGGTCATTGCCACTGACTGTTGTTGCCAACCAGTTCATTTGAAAATCTACCAGATAGAAGAATAGTAACATAAACGAAGGATGAGTTTGAATCAGAAAACAGACATAATATTGCAATGAGAGATAATATAAAGTTTTTTTTTTTCTGTAGAACATTTGTGATGATATGTGATGGTTTGAAGGTGACTTATGTATATTCTATGATCATGATTTTCAAGCAGCCTTACATTTGCACTACAAGAATATAAACACTGGTATCAGCTTGATCATTGTGCAATTATACTGTTGATAAGGGAAAATTACAGGGTAACAGAAGAGAAGGAGGGAGCTACTCTGGTGCAGTGCAGGAATACAAATGAAGGTATGTGCACATGTTTGGAAATCTATTAAGAATTAATTTGTCTCAATGAAATGTTGGACCCTTGTGATGATTTGAAGACAATTTGATGATAGATTAAGAAACTGCAAGAATATGTTGTACTTGGTCATAAGTGGTCAATGTTTGATGAAATCACTTCATGTAGACCAAAATAAAATTCCGCATATCTCCATGATGGTTTTAAATCAATCCAGAAAAAAACAAACAAATATAATGCATCAAACATGTACATGCTTATTGTCACAGGGGAAAAATATTTTAACATAACTAGGCAATTATTTACTGCTTAAATTTTCTTAGTGTGATTCCTTTAGACCATTATTACAAACCACTAAATGGGAACCACTGACCAAGATTATCTCCAAGTTCCTTTCCAATGCTAGAACATGCTATCCTATGATCTGTGTACTTTTCTCCATTTCCCTTCAATATCTGGAATTTTGCTCAGAATAGCATTTACCCATTTTGACCGTGATTCTGCATTATCTTTTAAAGATTTTGAAAAAGCTGATGAATGGACATCAGCTGCAGCTTCAGTTAGCAGAACATTTTTTTAAATGGCCAGGCTTCTAGGATCCTTGGAAATCAATCAATCAATAAATATTATTAAACACTACTTTTCAGGCCCTGTGTTAAGTGCTGGGAGGAAAAAAAAATGGGAAAAAGACATTCCCTACCCTCAAAGACCTTGCAATCTTACTACATAGAAAGATAAATATCTATTTGTGTATATTTTCTCTGTATAAGAGCAAATAAGGGAAGTTTGAATGAAAGAAATAGTATTTGAGCCAGGTTTTGGAAAAATGGATAAAATTTCACCAGGTTGAGATATACAGAAGCAATTTCCATTTAGAGAGCACAGTGTGAGCAAAGTTGCCTCTCTAGGAAGATGAGTTCAAGGACAAGTTTGAGGTATGATTTGGAACTATGGAGGTAGATAGATAGCACAGTAGATTTAGTGCTGGGCCTGGGGTCAGTAAGACCTGAGTTCAATTCTCCCCTTAGACACTTACTACCTGTGTGACCCTGAGTAACTCACTCAACCTCTATCTGCTTCAACTATAAAACTGAAGAAACTGAGTTTCTTCAGCTATAAAGTGAAATTAATAACAATACCTATGTTACAGAGTTGTTGTGAAAATCAAATGAGATATTTTTGAGTGCTTAGGACAGTGACTGGGCATAGAGTAGGTGCTATATATTCCTTTTCCTTTCCCCATCTCCCTCCACTACCATTCATCCCCAATTTGGCTTACATGTAGAAAAGCTGTGGGAGAGAAGTCTGGAAATGTAGAATGGTGCCAAATTGAAGGTCCTCAAATCCTGTGCTCAAGAGATTAACCATTATTCTGCAGAGCATAGAGAGCCATTGATGGGTTTTGAGCAGGATAGCAACATTAATAGAGCTTTGGTTTAAGGAATTCATTTAGGCCACAAGTGGTAAGAACATTTATCTAGCAGTAATTTTTTTAATCTCTTCTATCAGTTTTTAAACTCTTTTAAGGAAGGGACTATGTTGTATTCATCTTTATACCTTCCACAGTGCCCTGTACATAATCATGCTATAGACAGGAGACTAGGAAGTCGGTTAGAAAAGCTATTGCCATAGTCTAGATAAAATGTAATGAAAGCCTGAACTAGGAAAGGGGCAATATGAATAGAAGGAAGGAAAAGATCTGTGAGACATAAAATCAGTAGCGTTTGACAATTGATTAAATATGGGATACAAGGGAGAGAGTTAGCCTGATGGCTTCCCCACATGACATGAAAAAATAAATTAGGCAGATTTCGTTTCAGTGAGTGTGGCTTTTTGAAAATTAAATGGTAGCCCCCCAAACACAAATAGCAAACTGATTCTTCTAAGATTAACTGTGTATGATTGAAAACCATAACTCTAGTTATATTGTCCACAATAGAACCACAAATTGCAAGACTGCCTGGCTTATATAGAAAAAAGAATTACCCATTGTGTTTTAGCCTGCAGTTTTTGAGGTGAACCTGGAGGTAACTATCATTTAGAGCAGTTGTATATAAAAGAGGAACATCATGTATTTGTAGCAAAGTACCTGCAGAATCCATAGTTCCATATAATGATCCCATCCTGCTTGTAAGCACTGTCAGCACTGCCCTCTGGATTTTCTCAATCTCAGCTCTATCTCCTTTGAAATGAACTTCCCCCAAATGGACATAGCATTCCAGATGACGCTGAACTCTTGTTCAGGAAAATGCAGTTTTCATCTGGTATGTTCTATTTGGTATCCAGTTTAAAATCTTAATAAATTTCCTATTTATTCTTCAGATGACTGCTGCACTCTCAGCAGCTGCTGACATTGTTCTATACATAATAACTTTTACAGCAAATACTCTTTTTTGAAAGCCCCCAGAATTCCATGCTTCCCCAGATCATACTGGAAAATAAGACCAGTTTATTTGAGTAGGCCTGAAATACCTTATATAGATTAAATTATATCTATAATGGAGCCCTAATCCCCTTAACTCCCCAGAATCTGTCCAAAATTTCTTAAACTCGTTAGTGTTAACAACAACAAAAAAGGCCTGTTTACAATTAACCACACATTTAACAACTTTAAAAAAGGGGCCTGCTACAGATTTAAGGCACATCACCATTTACTTGGTTTTATGTTGTATGCCAGTTGTTCAGCTTAACAGCATTAACCTGTTGATGAGCTTGCGAGGTTTTGCTTTTATTTTGAATTCTCTTTTCTGGAACAATAACAATAGCTCTTGATATTACTTGATACCCCCTAGATACTCCCTTTCACTGGTGCCACTGATTGCATCTGGTTTTTCTTCTGTCTGTTCTTTTTCAGTTTCATTTGCTGGTGGAGCCCTTTATATGTGTGTATTATCCAGGGTCATCTTCTCACTTATTTCTATTTTCTCTCCCTTATTGATCTCATTCACAACCATCACTTAAACTGTCATCTCTGCTAAGGTGATAGCTGAATGTAGTCATATCCTCCTTCCTGATCTCCAACTCTACATTGTTAATTGTCTACTGGACAGATACCTCCACCCTGATCTCCTGTGAGCAGGTCAAACTAAACAAGTTCAAAACTGAACACATATGGTCTTCCCTCCTAACTTTTCCCTCCAAATTCCCTCCAAATTTTCCTATATCTTTTGAGGGTATTGCCATTGCCACTGAAACCCAAGTTCATAGCCTTGAAATCTTTGAAATCTTTCAAAAACTCTTCCCTCTTCACAGATGGTAATCACAGCCAATCAATTCCAAGTCCTGTTAATCTTACCTCATTAGCATATTTTATATAAATCTTCTTCACTTTACTCACAATACCACTACTTTAGTTCAAACCCGTACCTCCTCACTGGTCTTCAAGATTCCATGATATCTCCTCATCCTTCACACAGCTGTCAAAAGAATTCTCTTATTCCATAAGTCTGACTAGGTCACTCTCCTGCGCAAAAATATTCAATGGTTCCTTGTTTCCTCTAGAAAAAAATACAAACTCCTTAGATTGTAACTTAAAAGCTATGCACAATTTGTTTCTAATCTACCTTATCAGCTTATTGCATATTAGAGCTTTACTACTCTATATTTCAAGAAAACTTGATATTCCCTGAACTTGACATGTTATCTCCTACCTCTTTATGTTGACATAAACTATTTCCTATGCTTATCAGGTACTTTCTCCTTATTGCTACCTTTTAGTTTCCATTTTTTCTTCATCACCTTCTTCATGAAGCGTCTTTGTACTTTCTTACTCCTCAAATACATCTAGAACACTCTGTGTTCTTTCTTTCGTCTCCATATTCCAGAGTTTGTATTCCCCAACAAGCATTTATTAAGCACTTTTTATGCATTGAGTGTTGAGTCTAAAAGATGAAAAATTCTCTAACAGTTTATGTTCATTCAGAGGAACTGACATATATCAATATAAGTTGCAAGTAAAAATACAAACCAGGACTTTTGAAGTGGGGAGTGAGGTGGGGAGACACTGGTAGCTGGGAGAATCCAAAAAGACCCATATGGGAGACAGTATTTGAACTGAACCTCAAAGAAAATTAGTGATTCCAAGAGTTAGAGATCAGTAGGGAGTTCATTCTGGCAGAGAGAATAACCTGTGTAGAGAAGGACTAAGGAGAAGGAAGATGAAATGTTCTAGGTTAAAAACATCAAAAAGTCCACTGTCGCTGGATTGGAGAATGCATGAGGCTGAAAAATATATAATAAACCTTGTTAAATTGGAGACAGGTGAAAAAGGGTCTTCAACTCCAAATAGAGCAGTGTGTATTTGATCCAAGATGGACCTGGTAGAGTTTATTGAGTAACAGAGTAACACGGTCGGACCTGTGCTTGAATGATGGGTTGAAGGTGAGAGGGACTTGAATACTTTTATACGTGTACACGTCAAACACTCTTTGGTTGAGTATAATGACCCTGTGGGCAACATTGTTTTCATTTTTGCTTTTATAGTGCCCAGCACAATGCCTTGTAGATATTAGGCACTTAATAAGTGTTGTATTGAATTCAATTGTTTTAGAGGAATCATCAGACAGTGGATAGAACTTTTCACTTGGAGTTAAGACCTGCAATTAAATCTCACCTTTGATACTAGCTGTGTGACCATGAACAAATACTTTTTCTGAACCACAGTTTTCAGTTGTAAAAATGGGAATAATAATAATTGTTGTTCCCGCCTCATGTAGCTATTGTGAGACTCAAATAGGCTAGTATATGTAAAACAGTTTGAAAATTATAAATACTATATGAATGTCACCTATTAATATAGTTTAAGAATATAAATATATATTATATATCAAGCAAACATGGAATATTGAAAAGATTCTGAACCTGAAGTTTAAGAGACTTGCATTCTCAGCCCTACTCTGCCCTATTACCTTAGACAAGTCATTTAACCTATGTAAGGATCTGTCATCTATCAAATGAGGTATTTGACCTAGGTGAACTCAAAGAAATATAGTTTAAGAATATAAACACATATTGTATAGAGAGCAAATATGAATCCTGAACCTGAAGTTTAAGAGACTTGTTCTCTCAGCCCTAGTCCGTCCTATTACCTTAGACAAGTCATTTAACCTACCTAAGGATCCGTCAGCTATCAAATGAGGTATTTGACCTAGGTGAACTCAAAAAATCCATATAATTCTATCATTCCTTGATTGTGGGAGCTTATTCATTTTTATCAGCTATTTCAATTGGGTTTAGGGTTTGTTTTGTTTGTTTTTAAAACATTGTTCTATTTCTGACAGACTTATATTAGATTTGACTAAGCTCCAACATGATGGATGGGTTAGTTCAAATATTTTATATGTTCTGTAACTATTTTAAATGGGATTTCTTTTTGTATTTCTTCCTATTGGATTTTGTTGGTAATATACAGAAATGCTAATGATTTATGTTTAATTTATCCTGCAACTTTGGTGAAGTTGTTGTTTCTACTAGATTTTTATTTGATTCTTGGCTTTCTTAAGTAAACCATCATATTTTTTTGATGTTTCATGTAGTCATTAAGCTTCTATTTAGTCAAATCTAATTTTCACAGTTTCTTTCCTGAGTTATGTTTTAGTTTTTCTTGTTCTAAAATGTAATTCTCTTTTCGTATTTTTCTTCCATAGCTCTTATTTCTTTTCCCAATTTTCTTTGGTGTTCTTATTAGATGTTTACAATCATTGAAAAAAAAAACCTCTTGCTTAATTAATTTCAGGACGTGTGGTTGGACTTGTTTTTAAACTGTGTTTTTCTCTGAGACTTTGTAGGTGTTTGGGAGTCATTCTCTTCTTCAGGCCTTGGATGTAGGACATTCTTTTCTTCATAATAGCTGTTTATGGTAGCATTCTTTTTTTTTGTCTCTTTCTTCCTGACTTTGGACCCTATGTTATGGTCTAGCTCTGTTTATTTCTGGGAGTAATGCTTGAGCTGAGTTTTTTCCCCCTTCTGTTCTGCTGCTTTCTCGGAGGTATTGAGTACTATATTATTCTAAGATCTCAAGGATATCTTAGGCCAGAGACCTGCAAGCTTTCAATACTCCAAAGGTGATCTATCTGAAATATGGCAAAGTGTGAATACTGCCCTCCTGGTCTGACCTTTACAAATTCCTGACCTGAGTTTAGGTCTGAGCAACATGCCTGTGGGCTTGTCCGTTGCTAGGTATTTGGTTGACTTTAGCTGAATTTAGCAACGCCCAGCTGGCTGGAAAACTCTGTAGATTCAGAATGTCAAAACTAAAGGCTCTATTTTGGTTCAGAATTCCTGCCCTGGTTATTACCCTCTAGGTTTCAGACTGGGATCACATCTAGAATTGGCTCCCTCTTCTATTCATAGTGTCAGAGCCACATACCTACTGCTTGCTTCTGAACTCATTTCTTGCTCAGTAAATAGCCCAATGGCCACCACCACTCCTTATCCTGGAATTCCACCCCTAGGAGAGGTCTTTTCTTCTGTCTGTACCACATCTGTGAATTGAAACCAGATAGTGAATAACAGAGCTGCCCATCAGCATATGTTTTTGACTCTGCCGAATTTTAAGGTCTCTTCTTGTTCTGGTTCAAAGCCTTGTTCTTTCAGTCACTTGACATTTAAATGTTCTACACAGTGCGCCCCTAGCCAGATCTCTTTCCCACTTTCCAAATACCTATTTACCGTGCTCATTTGGGGTGGGGAAAATGACTCATTGTGATGGTTTTTTGGATTTCACAATCAGGAACCAATCTAATGCCTTTTCTAGGTCTTTGTGGAGGAGTTGTATTGGATCTGAGCTATACTTCTAGCTACTGGGCCATTTTAATTTCTTTGACTCGGTAACTATTCATTTAGTGAACATTACTTCTAAATGTTGAACAATGGTCAAGCGAGCCTGATCACATCTCTGACTCTTGGAATTATCTCTATAACCTAGAACAATATTTCTTTCATTTTTATTTTCACAAAATTACTCCAAACTGTTTTCCTTCTTTTTTCCTCCCTCCTCCCTCCCTCCCTGCCTCCTTCCCTCCATTTCTCCCTTCTCTTTCATTTCATCCTTTCTTCCTTCTTTTCCTCTTTCCTTCCATCTGTTTGTCATTTAAATCATTATTAAAATAGCTAAGGACAAATCTTAGCTGGTATTAGTCCAAAATTATATATATATATTAAAATATAATACTTACTCATTAAAATTTAGCTATTATGAATCATTGCTTTAATTTAGTGAGTAGAACTCCAGGGGTGGGAAACTGTGGCCTTGAGGCTGCAGGTACCTCACCCCTGAACTAACCCTCAATATCTTTTTCTTGTCTTTACTATAGCTAGTATTTCTAGGACTATTTTGAATAGTAATGGTGATAATGGAATCATTTCATTAACCCTGATCTCAGAACTCTATCATCATCAGGAACCACAGTTTAATTAGAGAACATAGGAGTGATTTTGATATATTTTGCTTATGATAAAAGAAAAATGTAAAGGGAAGATAAAAGAAATAAACTGGGGGGATGTAGAGAAGTGATGGGGAAAATTATCTCACATAATTGGGACACACAAGTAGAACTCTATACATGAAGAAGGAAGGGGTGATGGAGAACAGGCTATATGTTAATTTCATTCTCAACTCAATTAGTCAAAGGAGGAAATAATGCACACATGTGCACACATACACAGCTGAGTACAAATATGTTTCATTCAAAAGAGAAAAAAGTGAGAAAAGGGAAATGCTAAAGGAAGAAGAAAAAGAGGGAAGACAGATCAACATCTTAAAGCAAACAAATTATTGAAGAAGAGGTAGGAAGCAAGAAGAAGTAAAAAAAAGAGAATAGAATGGAGGGAAACATACAATTAATGATCATAACAATTAATGTTAATGAGATGAACTCACCCAGAAAATAGAAGAGAATATCAGAATAGATTAGAAACCAGTTACATTATTTTAAAGAAACTTACTTTAAACAGAAAGGTATGCACAATGATAAAATAAGAGACTGGAGCAGAATCTCTATGCTTCAGCTGAAGTAAAAAAAGACAGAGATAACAATCGTGAACTCAGACAAAGTAATACAGAAAATAGACCTAATAAAAGAGATAAAAAGCAATATTAGAATACAATGCCATATTAGGATATAAACTGTTAATCCATGGCCAAAAAAAAAGTCTATACATCATATTTAAAGAAATCATAAAAGAAAACTGCCCAGATTTCTTAGAACCAGAGGACAAAGAAAAAAGGAAATCACCAGTCGCCTCCTGAAAGAAACTCCCAAATTAAAACTTCCAGGAATATTAGGTATATAAAATCTAGAGCTTCTAGGTTGAAAAAAATGCCACAAGCAGCCAGAAAGAAAGAATTCGAGTACCAAGGAGCCAGTCAGAATCACACAAAATTTAACAGCCACCACTCTAAAGGAGTGGAGAACTTGGAATACAATATTCCAGATGGCAAAAGACATAGGATTATAAACTAAAATAGCTTACCCAGCAAAATTGAGAATAATCCTACGGGGTAAAAATTGACCTTTAATGATATAAAGGGCTTCCAAGAATTCCTGGTGACAAGACTAGAAATGCATAGAAACTTTGAAATAAAAACAAATCAAGAGAAGCACAAAAATGTAAACATGTATAAATAATCATAAACAAGGATTAATTAATTTGGTATTCTATCTGCCAAGATATCACAAGAACAGTATGAACATAATTACAAAATATTCTTTACATAAATACAGATCTACGAAATTGGAAATATTAATTGCTAATAGGTAGGCTTCCTAATATAATAAAAATGAAAGTACTATATAAAATAACACTTTATGTTTTATATCAATCAAACTAACAAGGGGGAACTGAAAAAACTCATAGCAAAATTAATCTAGAGAAACAAAAAGTCAAGAATCTCAAAGAAATGAATGGGGAGAAGAGTAGAAAGGAAGGAGGACTTGCACTCAAGCCACATTGCTTGCACAGCAGTAATCATCAAAATAATTTGGTACTCATTAAGAAATAGAGAAGTTGATTTATACAGAAGCAAATAAAAAAGTGGCCTAGTGTTTGAGAAAACTAAATATCTCAGTTATTGGGGCAAAAACTCACTATTAAACACAAACTATTGGGAAAATTGAAAAGCAATCTGGCAGAAACTAGGTATAGAGCAACATTTCACACTGTATTCCAAGCCAACCTCCAAATAGGTACAGGATTTAAACATAGCAGACATTACAAATATTTCAGAAGAGCAGGAAAGAAATCACTTGCCAGATGTATGTATAGTGGAAGAATTCATGAGCAAAAAAGAGAGAGAGGGAGAGAGAGAGAGAGGATCACAGGAGACAAAACAATTTTGATTACATAAAATTAAAAAGTTTCTGTAAGATGAAACCAATGCTGCTAAAATTAGAAGTGGGTAAATGGAGGTGAAGGAGGGAACTGTCTAGCAAGTTTCTCTGATAAAGGTCTCATTTGTAAAATATATAGGGAAGTGATTCAAATTTATAAGAATAAGAACCATCCCACAATTCATAAGTGGTAAAAAGGATATGAATAGGCAGTTTTCAGAGAAGTAATTAAGTTATCAAGAAATATTAAAAATGCTCTGAATCATTAATAATTAGACAAATTCAACAATTAACATTCTATCTCACACCCATCATATGGGCAAAATTAATACCCAAAATGACAAATGTTGGAATGGCTATGGATAAAGAGGTACATCAATGCACTGTTGGTGGAGCTTTGAACTGGTCCAGCCATTCTAGAAAGCAACTAGGAAATATACCCAAAAAGCTAATCAACTATGTATATTTTTGACCTAATGATACCACTACTATGTCAATAACTCAAAAAAATAAAAGAAAAAGGAAAAGGACTCATGTACAGAAAACATTTCTAGCAGCTCCTTTTGTGGTGGCAAAGAACTGGAAATTGAAATTGGAAAGTGCTCTTCAATTAGGGAATGACTGAATAAGTTGCAGCATATGACTGTGATGGAATACTATTATGTTGTAAGAAATGATGAAGGGAATAGTTTCAGAGAATTCCTGGAAGACTTCTATGAACTAATGAAGAGTGAAATGAGCAGAATTAGAAGAATATATGATAAAAATATTGAAAAAACAATCCACTTTGAAAGGCTTAGAAACTCTGATCAACACAATGCCCGATCACAATTCTAAAGGACTCATGATTGAACACTCTAGTCACCTCTTGATGATGAACTTGGGGTACAGATTGAAATGTAAATATGTATATATATATATACATATACAATATACACATAGTTATATGTGCAGATAGATAGATGATGGATAGATAGATATGATGTGGTCAATGTGGGAATTTGTTTTGGTTGATTATAATTGTTTATAACAATGGGTGGGTTTTTTGTTTTTTTGCTTTATCAATGAGTATGGGGAAAGGCAGGCAGGAGAAAATGCAGACTTGAAAATAAAATAAAACAGAATTAAAAAAAAATAAGTGAACACTTACATGGTAAACATTATCCTGTACACCATTAAATGGTGGTAGCAAAATAAAAAGCACAACTTATATACATTCAAGTAAAAAGTATTGAAGGATATGATTATGATTCCCAGACCTCAAGGAGCTTGCATGCTAATGAGGGGGACAATTTTGCATACATACCTGTAACCCTAGGGGTCACTACTTGTGCTCATATCTAATGAGGCAGATATTCAAGAATCTTAAGTTCATAGTAATTCTATTCTTGAAAGTGTTAATTTAAAAAAAAACCTCATAAATGCCTTGTGATTATACCCCAAATTAGAGAGTAACACTCTCCAACTATGGACTGGTGGGGGCAGAAGGGGGGGAGGAGAGAAATGTAGGATCCCAGTCCTTAAGTTAAGTTAAATCAACATGTATTTAGTATGTGCCTACTGTGTCCTAGGCACTATCCTAAGCACTGAGGAGAAAGGCAAAAACAGACCCTGTTCTCAAGGAGCTCACAGTCTAATGGGAGAGAAATAGGAAAAGTTCTATGTACAACTAAGATAATTTAAGGATAAATTGGAGATAATCTCAGGGAGAAGCAACTAGCATTAATAGGGAAATCGAGAAAGGCACTTTATGGAAAGTGGGATTTTAAGATTTTAAGGAAGTTAGAGAAACCAAGAAGTGGAGAAAAGAAGGGACAGACTTTTGGTTTATGGGGGCCGGCTAGGAAAAATGAATATAGAGCTTAGCAATAGAATACTTTATGAGAAACTGTAATGAGGCCAGTATCACTGGATCTTAAGTTAGGAAGGGAGTAAGGTGTAAGAAGACTGGAAAGGTACAACATGGCCAAGTTATAAAAGGCTTTAAAAGCCAAACAGAGGTGTTTATATTTGATCCTAGAGATAACAGGAACCCATTGGAGTTTATTGAAAGAGGAGGAAAGAATAACACTAGGAAAGGTCATTCTCTCCTGTATGACTCCTAGTCCTCATGTTAAGAAGGAAAGTTAGAGAGTTTGTTAAGAAGGAAATGTAAGATGGATAACCACGAGTGTTTATGAGAAATAGGATTAGACTACTGAGATTCAGTCTCTTTAACAGAATAAAGGAACATGATCAGGGAAGGTGGCAATCACACCCATCTTAAGTAAGAGGTTGTGGGGTGGGGAGAAGAGGTAAGGATGCCAGTTCCTGTTGTCTATTTTTTTCTTAGTCTTCTGGCTTCCTAAGTGAGCTTACTGGGAGAGAGAGGAGACGAGAGGAGAGGAGAGGGAGAAAGAGAGGAAGAGGGAGAGGAGAGGAGAGGAGAGGGGAGGTAAGGGGAGGGCAGGGGAGGGGAGAAAAGAAGAAGAAGGAGGAGGAGGAGGAAGAAGAGGAGGAGGAGGAGGAGGAGGAGAAGGAGGAGGAGAAGGAGAAGGAGAAGGAGAAGGAGAAGGAAGGGAGGGAGGAAAGAGAGAAGGAAAGGGAAAAAAGCAAGCAAACAAAGCACTCTTTCCAAAGGAAAAAAAAAACAACACCAACAGTCTATTACCTCCCTCTTGTCTCTTTAATTTCCTCCTCTTGGAGTTTCACTTAGAGACTGATTTGAGGAAGGAAAATTGCAAACCAGCAGCTGTGATGATCATGCTACTACTCCATGGGGTTTGAGGAGGAGAAGGAAGACCCACCATATTCCTCCTCTCCTTGTGTCTTTTCTCCTTTCCCTCAAGAGATTCTCAAAAATTCCAGCACACTCTCTCTCTCTCTCTCTCTCTCTCTCTCTCTCTCTCTCTCTCTCTCTCTGTTTGTGGTGGGGAACTTCACCCTTCAGTCCTGATTTATCCTCACCTCCTTTTCCCAAGCTGGAAAGAAATAGAACTTACAGGGCCTTAAGTAACTTTGATCCTTTTGCAGGGAGCTTGAATAAGCTTTATCCAAGGTTGGTTACATAATTAGAAGCACAGATAGATAGATAGATAGATAGTCAGACAGACACATATATAAAATGAATCACAGGCAGTTTGGGGAGGGAAGGCAGTAGCACGGGCAGAAGGGCATTGGAGTATAGAGGAGTGAACGTGTGGAAGAGATTCTGTGACTATAGAAATAAAAATATTTGGCAATTCAATCAAGTCAATGCCATAATGAGGCATTAAAGTAGCATATACACATTTCAATACGATATATGACATAATGGGGAAAATAGTAGAGAAGGTGTAAAAGCAGAGTGTTAAAGAAGTTCAGGAAAGAGAGGTGACTTCCTGGAGGACTAAAAGGCTTCATGGAAGAGGTAACATTTTGGCAGGGAGCTGAAGAATATCAAAGATTTCAACACCCAGGTTTGATGTTGCGAAGAGTAAGAGTAAGTAAGTCATCCTAAATGGAGGGACAAGTAAAAGAAGTGTTGCTTTTGCCAGGAACAAGTGTGTAAGAAAGGAGGTAATAGGAATGAAATGAGGAAAATTAGATTTGATGAGACCATGGAGAGTCTCAAAAGCAAAGAGTATGGACTATATTTGGGAGGCAAGGGAAAGCTACCGAGGGTTTTAGAATAGGAGAGTGATGTGATTAGAGTTGTGATTTAGGAAGATTAGTCTGGCAGTGAGGAGTAGGCTGGATTGGAGGAGGGAGAGTCTGGTGGCAAGACTTTCTGTGAAGAAATCAATGTAAATCAACAATTTAGAGTTGAAAGGTATCTCAGTGATCATTCAATTTAATTATTTTATAAATGTGGAAACTAAGACCCAGAGAGATGAATGTCTTGCCCAATATCACACAGGTAGTAAATGGCAAGGTCTGATTCATTTGGTGTTCTCCCTTTCCTTTCATTCTACATAATTTTGCCTCAAACTGTATCTTTTGGAGATCTCTGGACTCTTAGATTCATTTTGGTTAACTTTCCTCCCTTGTCCCTTCTCCCTTCTCCTCCTTCCCATCCACCCTTCTCTCCTCCCAGAAATAAATTTTGCCTCACCAAGAGTAGATTTTGGTTTGAGCTAGACCAATAGTGTTGTATGGCAGAAAAGTAGGACCTCTAGAGAAGCCTGAGATGCAAGGAGAGAAAAAAAAAAACCCAGCTCACACTGATTTCCAAATAAAGCCCTCACATTTATTTGTTACATAGACACATCGTGAGCAAGTAATCTGGGCAACAGACCAGGAAGAAAATGTTATAAAAATAGACAAGCCTAAAAACAGTCAAACAAATAGCCATCAATGCAGTTAAGAGTCAATTCAATGGAAACCTCTGTCTTTTAATGCTTTTCCCATCCATACCATTGCGCCTCTGAATTTATAGCTTCCTATAAAAATCCAACTAAAGTACAATGCAAATGAAGAGGGTTTCCTGAATCCTCTACACTCATCCTGCTTCTGCAGGAGTTTGCAAAAAGTCCTTACTGTTTCTTACACAAGGTCCAGACAGTCCAGTATTCTGTCTCTGGCCTGTAACAAGGGACCTGCTCTAGGGAGAACAAGTCTTCTTAATAATCCATAAGGCATCTGTCATTCACAAATATAATCCTATTTTGGAACCTGCTATACCTTCATTTTGTGCCACTTTTGGGGACTAATAAGTTCCTTAAGTTTACTGCCCAATGTAAAAAGGAACATAGGAAACCATCCAGAGCTTCAGATGAAATATTTGGTTTCCAATAGTTTCTGTGCACATGACTTGAGTTTGGCCGCCTATAGCTGCCTCTTTGGGACTGCTGCAACTCCATTTATATCTCTCAAAGGATGTTCCAGTTACCACTGCCCACAGGTATTTCTGAGTTTGAGGCATAGGCTTATTAAAATGTATCAGCCTCTAATTCAGACCTTCTCCCTGAGTCAGCATGATGCCTCACAGAAAGAGAATTCAACCTGGAGTCACAGGGCCTCACTTCAAATTCTTGATTCTTTCACCTACTATCTGTGAGGCCTTAGCTGAGCCACTAAATTAGGTTGGGTCTTAGTTTCCCCATCTGCAAAATGATAGATTTGGATTTGATTATCTCTTAGGTCTAGTTGTAGATCCTATCTAATTAGAAGAATAAAAAAACAAAAGATTTTTTTGGAGACATGTGGACAGCTATTTGAAGCATTTTGTATTACTAACAAAGACTCAGTGGGTTAACCATTTAAATTACTCATTAAGTGGAACTGCTGCACCTAACCTGATATGATTCCCCATGAGAGCTAAGTAATGGGTAGTCCCTCTTTTGCTGTACTCAACATAGGAGGTAGCTCTGAGAAAGTTCCAAGCTCTCTGGTTTCCAGAAACATGGAGATATCTTTCCTATAGGTCCTCCTCTTAAACAGAATGTATATGTTCATGTCAGTTTAGGTTTATCCAGTCAGGATAATTCTTAAGATCCATTCTATTGCAAAAATCTGGCTTTCCTCCCTGGATCTGCAATAGCTCCATGTATCATCATGTGAACATGGCAAAATGAACTTCATCCACATTGAAGTATGCATACTGTATGCAATGTGTACATATAGGTATGAAATCCACAAAATGAATAGAATAATAAATCCAATTAAGCAGTTACTACCCAGGTTACATGCCTATAGCTTCTCACAGATTTAACCAGTCTATAGAGACAGCCCAAATCCAGGAATTGTCCTAGACATTCTAAATTGCTTTAGTCAGCCTCTTATATGAAAGACCTTCCATTGCATGTACTGGCTTCCTTTTCTGAGTTGTTAGGAGGAAGAATGGATTATTCTATCAATTTTCATGGTGTCTATCATCAAGTCTGTATTTTTTACTATATTAATGGCCATTCATCACACAATGAATTTAACCAACAAAGTGTTGATTTAAATCATGACTGATGTTACTAGGTTTACTATGTTATGGGTCAGTGACTTCAGAGAACACATCAATGCTATGCTTCTAGGAGATAGGAACAAAAGGGTTTCCTTAATGCACTCCTTAATTTCCAACAATGTATGATACTATGCTCCTGTGAACTAAGTAATAAATACTGTTGCTTCCCAGAGTTCCCTCTTTCCACCCATGAGTTTAAGTCTGGTTTCTCAGTTTGTCAGTGAAGTAGCATTTTGCCTTTTCAGGCCCTGCACCAAGTTGCTCTAAGTAAAATAGTCTTGTTTTCTTTTGATGGCATCCTCAACCTGGTCACCAGAAGGCTGCTAGTTAAAGTGATATGTCACTGCCACTGATGCTGAATGCCTCTTTGTTCCAAGGAGTCAAGGATGCCCTTGGATGGCCATCTGGAGGTAGCTGGAGACAAGAAAAGCAGCAAATATCTTTGAGTGTGTCATGTTTCATTTATTCTTTTGAATAAGTTCAGGGCTTGTCAGCATTTTTTTTAGAAGAGGTCTTTCTCCTCGGTGGTTTTTAAATCCAGATCAGACTATTCTTTCTGGGCTGATGCTTGGCAGATCTGAGATCTCCTCCCAAGAACAAATTTGAATGCCCTGGATTTTCTCTGTTTTTGGCCACAACCATAATTTATTTAAATACAGACTTTTGTATTTTGTATATTTCAATTGTCCCAATATGTGGGATTCTAGTCCCTGTGTGTTCTTGATCTGTTTTCAGTTTTTTTGCATGAATGTGTGTTTTGCAATTGGATTTATCATTCCTTAAAAATTGAACTCTGCCTCTGCTGGGAATCAGGACGGATTATACTCTTTACTAAATACTTTAAGTTCATAAACAAAAAAGGGTGGGGTACAATAAGGTCTTTGGGGACATATAGTACTTGTTTATGGTTGTGTTTTTTTACTTCTAAGGAAAAGGATTGGGTCTCTGATTTTACCAGGATAGGGAACTTCAAATTTTGAGAAAATTCCTTCTACCTTCAACCTTCTGTTTTTGAGAATTGTCTGGGGCACGGAGTGGGGCAATGACTTACCTGGGATTACACAGGAAATACGTCAGAGGAAGAATTTTAATCCAGGCTTTCTTGGTTCTAAGGCTAGCTTATCCATTACATTATACTGCCTTTCTTTGGCGGGATGTCTAAACAAGTTCTTTTTTTTTTTTTTTGCACTGGTTTCTATCACATTTTTAAAAGATTTACCCAAGGTAGCTGTTTTTTTTTCCTTATGAAGGGATCAATTTCATTAAACGAGACTGAAACAGAGGTATTTAGGTGGCCTCTTAAAATATGATTATGTTTCACAGACTTTCTGAGTGGGAAGGGACCCCAAGTATAAATTCCTCCAACATCACCAATATTCAATGTTCATTTTCTACTTAAAGATTTTTAGTGATGGGAAGTATTATGCCACTAGAGGCAGCTATCTTTGGGCAATTCTAAATGCTCAGAAGTTTTTCTTATAATGAACTAAAATCTGCATCCTTGTAAGTTCCAGGTGCTAGGACAAACAGACCAAATCTAAGCCCTTTTTCACATGGGAATGTGCTTAAAGACAGTGATCATATCTCTCAACCCTTTTACCCCTAGTCTTTTCTTCTCCAGATACTTTGACTAATCTTTCTACAAAATTATTTTGAGTTATTTTACCATTATGATTGCTTTGCTTTGGATAAACTCTAGCTCCTTGGTGATCCTTCTAAATGGGGTGACCATAAGTGTACATGATAGGTCAGATGTGATTTGACTAGGTCAAGGACCTTCCCGGGCTGAGAGGGAAAAAGAAAAATAATGATATCAGTTCTCCCTATCTTTTCTGATTGAAGAAATATCTGCAGTGTTGTAAATGTGTGTGTGTTATAGGGGAAGAGTCAGGACAATAGAGAAATAGCTTTGGGGCTAGTATAATAGCCTGGTGTCTTGGGAAATAGACCTAGAAGCTACAAGCACAGTATTGTGCAAGAAGAAGTCAGGATGACTGGATTCTAGGTTTGTGTTTTTGTTGTTGTTTGGTTATTTTTCAGTCACATCCAACTCTTCATGATCACATTTGGGGTTTTCTTGACAAAGATACTAGAGTGATTTACTGTTTCCTTCTCCAGTTCATTTGACAGATGAGGAAACTGAGGCAAAGAGGGTTAAGAGACTTGCCCAGAGTGACACAGCTAGTAAGTATTTGAGACCAGATATGAACTCAGGAAGATGAGTCTTCTTGACTCCAGGCCCAGCACTCTATCCACTGAGCCACTTAGCTGCCCCAGATTTGTATTTTCCTGAGTACAAAGTAATAGTCAGTAAAGACAAGTGTTAGTGCAGTGTGGGAGCAGTGACAATGTATTTGAAACTTGTTCTTGGGGGGGGCAATGAACTGAGAATGAACTTGGCCATGAAGATGGAATAATGTTAATAATATTAGTGATAAAAATAACATTTATGTAGCACTTTGTGTCAGGCTCTGTGCTAGGCACTTTACAATTATAATCAATTATTTACAATTTATTTATATTCACAATTATCTCATTTGAATGAAAATAGAAACTGTAAACTGGGGGTAGGGTTAAAGCAGGATTGGGCCTCAAAGCCAAATGCCTTGCTCTAACACTATCTGCTTAGTAGCTATTTATTATCTGTATCCTATTATCTTTCAGTACCCCAAGTCCTTTGGTTTTATGTCTAGCTTTTCATTATTCCCTTGAGTTATTTTTTAGCATTCTTTCTGAAAAGATCATTGTCCAAAGTGATCACCTGAAGAATGTCAACCTCAAGTTTGGCAAATTTTGGTAGACTCTCTGAAACATTTTAAGAAGATAGCATTCCTCCTGATTGGGTTTGGTCACCTTCATATCCCTCAGCAGGGGAACCCACCATTTGGAAATACCCCCTTTCTCGGGCCCATAACTGATTTCCTCACTGTTCTTAGTACCCATGAATTCTCCCTGCTCATTGTCTAGATCCTGAGAAGCTCCTTCTTCCTGAGAAAGATCTAGACCCATCCTTTGGAAGAATCTTATACTTTTAGATAACTCTAACATAACTACATCACCACTAACTCACCTTTATGTGGCACCTTAAGATTTTCAAAGCTCTTTCCTCATAGTAATCTTGTGAGGGAGGAAGTATTTTAGCTTATTATTTATCTATTTTTTTGGCTAGGCCATGGGGTTAAGTGTGACTTGCCCAGGGTCACACAGCTAGTAAGTGTTATGTGTCTGAGGCCAGATTTGAACCCAGATCCTCCTGACTCCAGGCTGGTGCTGTATCCACTGTGCTGCCTCGCTGCCCCTGGAAGTATTTTACGTATAATGGGATAAGCCTCTCCAATGTGGTGGCAGAGATACCAGCATCAGCTACCAGCTTTTCCCTTCCCTCTCAATGTCTCCAGTCCCTTCTAGTCATTTCTCTGAGCCTCAAGCTAACTTTCATACCTTCTCATTAGGTTGATCTATGAATTGGGGGAGAAGATAATGGGAGTTCTAAAGGCAAATAGAAAAAGGTTGCAAGAGTTTATCATTAGCCTCAAAACAATACAGTAAGAGTTATTGATTATGGGCTTCCATCCTGAGTCAGGGCAAAGGTGAATGGAATTTAATCACCCCAACTCAGGAAGAAAGGACCAGGCAAGAAAGCTGGAACCTGAAGTTTTGAAAAGCATGACAGTGAGTGAGGCTATTGGCCCGACAACGGCGCTAGAAAGCAGTGATTGTTGAGCCACGTGGTCTCCTAAAAAAGCTATGATGCTTTCTGGAAGACGTGGCAGCGGAAGGAGCAGTGGGAAACAGATGGGAGCTGTGACGATGGAGCGTCCCAGAATGGGAGAGCCCCCGAGCCTCCACGGGAGCAGATGCTGGGCCAGTGGTAATGGAGGAGCAGCACCACGGCTCCTAGTCTTGGCTTTCCTAATCTTTGTGTGTGTGTGTCATGGACCCTTTTTGCAGTCTAGTGAAGGCTATGGCCCTCTCCTTAGAAGATTTTCAATGTATAAAATAAAATAAATAGGCTCACAAATAAAACCAATTACATTGAAATTCTCCTTCTCCATGCCCAATTCTTCTCCCTTCATAACCTTTTGACCCTCCTGGTACTGTGTGAGATTCCTCTTGTCTTAGAATTTTTATTTGCCTCTTGGATATTTTCTTATATCCTTTAGAGAAATAGTTAATCCTCCCCCCAAAAGACATTTGAGTGTAGAAATGCATTCCTCCCATATTTTCGCCTTCTCCTGTGTCAGGGATGCCAGTCTGTACTCATCATACATGCAGAACTGTGGATTCCCCATGTGAGAAACAGTCATGTTACAACCTCTTCAAAACTTCCATTTCCAATGCAATGTGACTTTGAGAATCCACATTGTAGGCATCTCATATTCAACAGCAAGAATCTCCTTTCCTCTGAGCTCTAACAGCATTTATTTGCACTCCTATGAAATGGTCACCCTCTCCTTTGTTTATTGTTAATTATTTACTTGTACGAAGTCCCTAACAAAAGTGTAAGCTCATTGGGGATAGGGACTATGCATTAATGTCTACTGAAGTTCCTAGCACAAATTTTTGCACAAAATGGGTATTTCAGGCAGTTGGTCAAGCTCAGTTCTTTAAGGGGGAAGGGTGGGATGGGAAGACAGAGACAGCTGGAGTGACTGAGGAAGGCATAAGTACTAAACACCAGATGAATTTTACCAATCCCTGTGTATAATTTTCTAGTTTACTCTTGATTGCTGCATTCAAAAGTGGCATAGATCTGGTGGGTTTACAGAGGGAGAAGGCTCCCTTTGTCCTCCTGAGTATAAAACAGTGTAAATTACAATTCTCGGGTACTACTCATATCAGTCTGAACTCTTGGCAAGCCTGCACAGCTCTTAGATGAGGACACATGCGGTGTGGCCCGCCCTGGATCAGAACAAAGGGTGTCTGAAGGTTAGGTCACATACATTGTCATTACATGCTTTACTTAGCACATTGCCTGGCACAAAATAGGCACTTTATAAATGTTTATTGATTGATTGATTACTAGAAAAATTCTCTATGAGTATAAGATGTTCCTCTATCCCTTAAAACTAAGCAGATCATTATAATATTCTGTAAATGTTTGTTGAATTTGTAATCAGAGTGGCAAACATTCTCTAGGGAAAAATAAAAGTATTTAAATTATGCAGTGCCTTCACCATTTGGCTCTGACATTTAAAATACATGAAGAAAAAACAAATTTGCATTTAGCTTTTCTCTCCTTATAAAAACTTGTTTGTGTAGAATGCTACAAGATTTTCAAAATGCTTTTCTTACAGCAAATCTATATTTTAGGGCTATTTGAAAGGTCCATAGGAATAATTTGAAAGGGGAAATTGATCAGATTCTCTAATCTCATTATTTCCTCCATTAGCATCAATTGCCTTCTCAGTGACTAATTTTATGATCAGTGAACTGTCACACCCAGGACAGGAAGAAACAAGCCACACTCACAATTTGTCCTAATGAGACTTGAAACACAGTATTTTTAGCCTGCAGAGGTCTCAGGAGAAGTAGAGAAGGGACCATGATGCTGTGGTTCCTCAGGTTTGGGTCTTGAATTGGGTCTACCAGCTACCAGAGGCCTGTGGTCTTTTATTAGGTCATTGGGAAGTAAATGACATTTCCCTTAGGACTCATAGGCATTTTACTACCAAAGAGAAGTCATTAGCTTCCTTTTTTATTAAAAAAAAAAAGGCCTATCTCTGATGTTTTTCAGTTATATTTCAATTTTCTAGTTCCTACAGATTCTAAGGTAGCGATTGACTAGATCACATTTCTCATCCTTCTCATCTCTTTAGGATATAGAAATCTCTTACCTATGGGAACCAGAGTGCAAAACAAAACCAAAAACAAAATACAATTAACTTTAAAATGTCTAATCCATTTGGATGAGAAGAGTATTATCAATGAAATCGTAATTTTGGAAAAAAGAGGTTATTATAGAAGTTTAGGAATACAAAATAAAATAGCAGAAAACAATATATTGTATAGATAAGCAGGAAAATAAACCTTTTATATAGGTAGGCAGAAAGATAAATCTTTAATAGGAGTTGAACTTCTAATAGAGCATCTTACAGAATTTTATTCCTTTCTAAATAAAACAGAGGTTCTTAACTAGGAGTCTGGGAATTTGGGAGGAGGAGAGAAAAGGGGGGTTAATAGCTATATCATAACTTCATAATATTGTGTATTTTATTTGTCTAAATATTCTTCAGAGAAAGGGTCCATAGGCTTCACCAGACTGCCAAAGGGGTCTAAGGAACCAAAAAGATTAAAAAGCAATACAATAGAGTCTTTACAGAGTATGCTACTTTCCTTATCAGGTGTCCTAGCAATAAATGTTCATAACAAACAGGGCAGCATTTGAAGTTTGTCCAAATCATAACAAATGTGTCCTTGTATACATAATAAAAAGGGTATAGCAACTACAAATAAGGCATGAAGGAATGTACTGAGGCAGGTATTATCTAGCCTCTAGAATCAAATGAAGTTCCCTTTGGCACTTGAAATGGTTTCCAAACTACCTATCTAGGATTACTAGACATGAGTCCCCTCCATGGCCTCTAAGGTTCAGCCAAACTGATCTATTTGCTGTTTTTCACATGTGACATCCTATCTTCTGTCTCTGTACATTTGACCATTCCGAGAATGCTTTCCTCTCCTCTTTCCTACCTCTTAGAATCCCTAGTTTCCTTTAAAGCTCAGTTCAATGTCTCCCTCCTATATGAAGGCTTGCTATTTTTTTTAATATCCTTCACAATCCAAGAAGAGGCTGAGGTTCCAGACTTTTATACTGATCTCTCCAAATCACTCCTAACTTGTGGGGCACTGTTGCTCTGCAGTGAATCTAGTGACCACTCTTTGGTCCACTTGTCCCAACAAACAACTATTTTGCAAAGGAAAAAAAAGAGAAAGCCTGCTTATTCCCTAATATTCTCATCAAGAATGTCCTCAGTTACTGCTTGGGACTAAGGGGAATAGAAAGTGTGTTATACAAAGCATGCCTTCATAGTTATATCTGATATCTAAATTTAGATCTATATCTATCTGTATAACAGATAGATATAGATGATATACATATGAAGGTGATACTATGACTACAGATAGATATCTATCTATCTATCTATTGATATAGCTATATAGATACTTAAAGTATTTACCATTGTGATGGAGGAGATCTCACATAAAGTCCAAGTTGGGACTTCAGTGTCATACTTATTGGTAGACATGGGCAAGAGTCCCACAAGATGGGCTGATAGAGATCAGTTGTTATCTGTATTACTGGGTTGAACTTCTAAATCTACGAGATCACAAACATTTTGGGATATTCAAGAATGAATCCCTTTGTATACATTGTATACATGGTTTTCAAAATAACCCTATGTTGTAGGGACTATAGGTATTTTTTATACCAATTTTATAGGTAAGGAAACCAAAACTAAGAGACTTGTTAGTTGATGTAACTACCAAATTGGTAGAGACAGCCACAAGCTTTCTGATTCAAAATCATTTTCCCACTGACCCATGCATTAAATTTGGGACTAATTGGAATGAAAATCACAATATACAATGCATGCCTCCATAAAAATTATTCCTTGGGGATCCCTGTGAAATATCAAAAGCTCTACAAGTAGAACACAAGCTTTGGCAGTTTTTACCAAATTCAAAAATTTTTGGTATGGACTTGGCAACCAAATATATATGTATCTGTTCTCTGAAGACAGTCTGTGTGATAGAGAGGGTTGTAACCAGAAGGGTGGACAATATATTGTATAATTGGTGGAGAATTTATTTGGCCCCAGCAACAGTGAAGAGAGACTATGTATAGATAGAGGGCCTGACTTGAGTCTGAAAGATGTGGTTTAAGAGCTCTCACATAGCATGAAGCACTTTTTTTTTACCTCTATACTTCTTGGCTCCTGCTCAGAAAATATGGAAACTTCATTATATAACATCACCCAGCATACTCTCATCAGCTCCCCTTGCGAGGAAACAGTTCACAAAACTCAAGAAACAAACAGTTTTTATAGGTCAAAGAAAATAAATAAAACTCATTTTGGAGGTCATGAAAATATTGATATTGCAGACACTTGTATAATCTGAGTCACTTAGAGACATGTACCAGAAAGGGCTCACAGCAGCCACAGTTTCTATACAAAAATCATAGTTTGTCAATTTATGGCAATAATTGCAGCTCTCTGGAGGTCTTGGAAAGCAGTCATCTTTGCTGATCATCATTTCTTTTAGCTCTCCCCAGCTCCTAGGAAGTGGTGTTGCTGTCCTCCTTTCACTAGGCCTTTGGTTGTCTGGAGAGGCCAAGGTCTCTGATGTGGGTCCTATCTCAGTGGTATAGGAAAGGTGTTTTGGTTTTTTTTTTTTAGATTTTTGTTGGGACAAGAGATACAGCATCTCTCTGTTGCAGTTCAAATGCAGCGCCAGGCCATGGAAGGCTCATAGTCTTTACTTTATCATGTAATTCCTATTGAACTCATGCAGAAGTTTCTTAGTAGTCAGTTTGCTCTGGGTTGGTAATAAAACTATTTTACTTGAATTTCCTTTTCTCCAAGCCCCTAGACTATATGTTTCCTATTCTTGTAAATATTTTTCATCAGTCTAGAAGCTTGATACTCATCCTCCTACTTCCTCATTATTCTTAATGTTTTATAAGTCTCTTTAGAACCAACTGGTTAGGAAGGCTAAAATCATATGAGGCTGTTTCCATGAATATCCAGATTAGGGAAATGGGCAAGGAAAATCAAACACTGGTATTACCATGTATCAGAAAGAAAGCAATTTTTAATCCCCTCATCCGCATTTATCCATTTATCCATCCCCATTGTTTTTCAAAATATACATGTTTATATAATATATTATTCATTATATATTATATACCTAATATGTTATTTATTGTATATATAATGTATAATTTATTGTATTATATATGAAATGATTTATTATGTTGTATATATATAATTTATACATATTTATATTAAGAACAGCAATGCCATTAAAAAGAACTATACTTGGTCTTACATCTTTATGCCTTGATCCGTCTGAAAAGGCCTGTTTATTTTATGATATTTCTTCCCCATTCTCTCAATTACCTTGTTTCCTGGCATTATAACTTCTGCATGCTTTCAAATCTCTCAATAACTCAGTCTTTTCATTCCAGCATCTTGGCTTTTTTCATTATTCATCTTCCTTTACCAGTTACTGAACTCATGCCAATTCTCATACTTGGAACACTTCCCCCCCCCCACACACACTTAATGGGCAGAATTCCCTTCCCAGACTGGCTCCAAGAAGGTCCTTGAAAAAAAAGGGGAAAGCAAATCTCTGCACATTATTCTAGAGGGATGTACTATACTAAGACCATTGCTTTATAGTGGCTTGTTCAACAAAGTGGAAGTGTATTCTGATAGGGGGATTGTTTTCTTTCTTTGTCAACCTTAGAATATTTAAAATGCTAATGAATTCACACAAAATTGTCTTTTGAGGATTTTTCCCCCAAGGCTTCTTTTATTCTTATGAAGAGGATGGGGCAGGAAGAGAAACTGGTCCCTACTCCAACCTAATTGATATAATCACAGAAACTAAGGGGCAAATAACAGAAGTGATGAGAGGCCAAATGTTCCACTAAGTGTGAAAATATACCTAATCCTGCTATCCTTTTTTGAAATATAAAAAAGTTTACCTAACTAAACTGCAGGGGATGCTCGGTGTTGGCTAGCTGGAGATTGGCTACATCCCTGGTGGCTTTTAAAAAGTAAAGCCTGTGTGTCCTAGAGATTATCTCAATATCAGTACATTTACACTCTGTGCTCTTCCTGTTCTTACTATGTCAAAACTCAAAGTAAAACTTGTTTCCCTGCACAAAGAACATTGATAGCAAGCAACAAAGCATGTAGTGAGGAAGTGATTTTTTCGATAGGTTAGAAATGTGTCTTGAAAATGAATTTCTCATAAATAAATTACACATGAGTGATTCTATGATCCAATTCATTATCTTTGTCAGCTTTTGAAAGGGCCAGTCAATCCAGAAATGTTTATTTTATTTTTTTTTTCAGCCAAAGACAACATTTATTAAAGATTTGCCATATTAGTCAGACTCTTAAGGAATCTGAGAGTCTATGAGATATTGGCTAGATTCTAAGAATCTGACTATCTTAATGGAGACAAGATGGACCTTATATACAGAGAGAATATGGGAGGGATCTAGGAATGGCCAAGTAGTTTGGGGTGACTGGAGGAGGGGCCTAAGGAAGATCTGAATGGGAGTGGCCAGTAAACTGGGGTGAGCAGAAAGCTTGGGACTTGGACCTTGTGGCCAAGGGAGAATGGAGCCTAGCTAGGATTAAGGTGGGAAATGGCCTGGGGCCATAGAGCTAGGCTAGGTTAAAGGCAACAGAATTGGGAGATTGGGCTTTAGCCACAATGAAAGGCCAGTTGATGGGATTATAGCCTCAGGCAAATGCCAGAGATTTGGCCATGTGGGAAAGTCCAGGGTTTTTCCTTTCTGGGGTCTAGCTCTCATCCTCATTCTTCTACCCTCAAACAAATGGGACCCAAATTCTTTTGAGGTAAAGGGTGAAGGTCTCAGCTTCTGAAACTGCTTCTAGTTGGCAAGGGGTGTAGAGCTGTCCCTGCCTCAAAGAGGTCCCAAAGAAGAGGTGGACTGGAACCGAGCACAGGCTGCATCCAGGGAACATGGGGGGGACATTGGCTGGTGCTCGCTATTTGTTACCAACTGTAGGTGAATGGCTTGTAGTCCAAGTTCAGAGACCACCTTCTTTACCTTGAGCAGGATGTGCTGAACCTGGGTGATGCTTCCAGGCAAAGGTTGCCCCAGGACCCAAGGCCATTGCCAGTGGGACCCAGGCTGTAGCTGCTGCCCCTCCCCCTTCCTTCCTTTCCCAGGTTGGGGAGGGCAAAATCAAAGGTAAAGGGTAAAGGGTGAAACTCTCTTCTCCAATGAGAGGGGTTAACAGATACCCTCTTGACTCAAGGGAAGGGAGTGGGAGAAAAGAGTGACCAGGGTTGTAAGGAGGAGTTTCAAAACTCCTTAATGATCAATCACAAAACCTCCAAAATCTGCCAGGATATTTTTATCTATTCTAACTTTTCCCTGTAACCTCCATGAAGGAGAATTCAGGGGTGTAGAGGGAAGGGAGTAAGTAAGCCTCAGGGAACCAAAAAGCAACTGCAGTTTTCCCCAATTCCCTAGCGCCGAGGGAATAGTATACACTTCTGGATAGGGCATCTGTCCTTGTCCTCTATGGTGCAGAATGTATGCCCAGGTCCATGGCCTCAAAGTGGACTAGTGGACTGAGAGCCTGAGAGCATCAGGTTGAGTGCGAGACAGCCTCTAACTATTTGCCTGAAAAGCACTCCCAAAGCCTTGGTGCTTGGAGAGTGACCCTAACTGCAGAGCAAGAAAGGGCAGGGGGAGAGGCTTACCTTCCTTCCAGTCTTGGCTAGGGAAGAACTTTGTGTTAGGCAGTTTCCCCATATGGGCCACCAAAATGTTGAGATTTAGGGGTTTAAGGGTGCCGGGACCCCAAAATCACAACACGTGGGTCCTACCCAAAAGAATTCGACCCAAGCTTTCTTTCAGCCAAAGACAAGGTTTATTAGAACATTCGTCTATTGGGCAGACTCAGTTTGAGCTATTGGTTAGATTTTAAGAATCTAAGCAGTGACTAGATTTTAAGAATCTGAGCCCAGAAATGTTTATTGAAAGCTCATTTTATACCAAGGTGCTGGGAGGAGATACAAAAGATAAAAGGTAGGTCCTGGCTCTGAAGAGGATATTGGCTACGAGTATAGTGGCATGTCTCATGGACCTTCTGAATCCTGAGAACCCCATTTTTTTCTACCAGAAATTTATTAGGACTTAGCTAATGGTTTAATGATTATGGCACTTCCCCCTGTCCCTTAATATGAGTCTTCTAATACTATAGTTTTGTCGATAGGAGAGAGAACAGATTTTGTCTTTCTCTCTTGCCATACACTTTTGAATCATCCCATAATTCAATTTTTCAGTTGTTCTTTAAAAGAGTTTTATTATTAACTATTTCAAAGAAAACTACACAGAATCACAGTAACAATTTATAGGGCCAGGAAAAGCATTTAACCTCACTGGACCTCAATCTCCTCATTGATAAAATATAGATGGCCTGTGAGATCCCTTCCAATTCCATACCTATGAAAATATGAACATTTACTCATCTTTCCAATTAACCCTGGTCCTAATTAACATCTAAGTAGCATCTAACAAATTCATAAGCCAAGCATTTGAAGTCTTCCACAAATTGGCTCCTACCTATCCTTCTAGTCTTATTTTATTTTTCTCCACTTCATACCATTCTCTGTTCCTGTAAACCTGGCCTACTACTGGGAAGGGGGAATGAGAAGGATACAGGAGTAAATTTGGGCTATAAAGAAACAAAAATAGCAATGAAGAGGGTGGGGGTTTTGGAGTGCTACTAGATGCACAGGGGCACCCCAAGATTGCAGGAAAAAGCCCAAATGTGGCACAGATCTGCCTGAATGAATTCAACTCAGATTTTCTTCCAGCCAGAGAAAAAGTTTATTAAAAATATAGCATATAGGCCAGACTCCAAAGAAACCCAAACATCAGTGATCTAAATGGGGGTCAAAGTGGTCAGGCCAGGTGACGCCCATTATGGGTGGGCATGGAGTCTCATCCTCTAGGGGCATGAGAAATTCTCAGCGTCTGAGTGGGGGCTGGGCTGGATAGGCCATGTGACACCTGTGAGGATGGGCAGGCATGAGGGGTCTCAGCTTTTAGGCTTGAGAACAGCTCAGCATCAGAATGGGGGAAACGGTGAGTCTTAAGTATAGACTGATTGGGGAGGGGTCTAGGAGTGGCCAAGCAGCTTGGAGTGACGGCGGGAGGCGTCTAAGGAGTGGCCAAGCAGTTTAGGGTGAGGGGAGGCAGGGCCTAGGGAGATCCGGATGGGGGTGGCCAGCAAGTTGGGGCAAATGGAGTGCCTGGGTCCTGGACCTTGTGGCCTAGCTAGGATTAAGGGCAAGAAATGGCCAAAGGCCGCAGGAAGGTGAAACAATGGAAAGCCCAGTTGAAGGGGGGAGGTGAGCTGGTTTGGAAAATGGTCCAGGTGAGAATTTCCTTTGGAATGTCTGAGTGATTTGAACAGACAATGAGAATAGATAATGAAGGGAGCTGGAAGGGGAAGTTTGCTTTCAAAGGGCTTTCAAAGGGAAATAAGGCAGTTTCTAAAACTTTAAGGATTTCCTGGGACTGGTAAACAAAACTGAAGCCAGGTTCTTTTTGTCAAAGAAAGATAAGTGAGTCTACAAGGAATCTAAAAGTTTTAAGGTTTTTCTGGGAATTGTAGGTAAACCTCTTCAGCAATACAATTTTCTATAAAAAAATTAACTGACTTACTGTTTCCTACGTGTAGGAGATATTATATCTCCTAGCTCTATTCTTAAAAAAATGAAAGTTTTATTAGTTTGTTCCGTTTTTACATTATAAACATTTATAGATTGTTCCCACTTCATGAGAGCAAAATAAAACAATCAACTAAAATTAATAATACAGTGACCTCATATGAAAGTGTACTTCATAACTGTAGTGCTTTCCCACCTATTTTTAATTATTTTTAAATAAAGAAAAAATAACTGTCTTTTCCTCTCACCTCCCATTCAATTGCAAAAAATAGAAAAAAGAATTCCTCATAACAAATTTGTAATCATTGTCTGTATGATATATATACACATATATGTACATATATATACATATTTATATATATACATATGTGTATATAATGTATGTGTATGATATTATATTTGTAAAGCACTTTGCAAACCTTAAAGTACTATAAATGCTAACTATAATAATGTTTATATACACATACATACATATGTGTGTATATTTCATTTTGCACCCTAAATTTATCACCTCTCTGTCAGGAAGTGAATATTATGCATCGTTGGTTTTAGGGCATCAAGAATGGTCATTATGTTGATCGGATTTCTTTTAGCTTTCAAAGTTTTTTGTCTTTGTTGTTATTGAATAAATTGTTTTCCCATTTCTGTTCATTTTATTCTTCATTAGTTTACAAAAGTCTTCAAAATGTTCATTTTTATAATATCTATGTTATAGTATAGATTGTTCTTTGTCTACTTACTTCACTCCATAACAATTCATGTAAACCTTTTCATGTCTTTTTGAAATCATCTATTTCTTTATAATACATCTATTTTTACAGCATAATAGTATTCAATGATATTCATATAACACAACTTATCCAGCAATTCCTCATTTATTGGATATCCTCTTCTATTTTTGCTACTATTGCTTTTATAATTTGTTAGTAATTAATAACTATAAAATGAAATAAGATACAACCATAATCTACTTCTGTTCCTTTGCATATGAGGTCTCCTTATATCTAGAATGTACCCTCTCTCATAAAATCCTTATTTTCTCAGGTGCCACTTTCTACATGAGGGTTTTGCTCATCCTTTGACAATTAGCACCATATTTCTCTTCAAAATAATGTTTTAACACCAGCTTCAAAGCCTCTCCCATGGATACTATAGATATTATTACTGCATCTTTAATAGGCTCTAGAATTCTGAGGTTTTGCCAATTTAACTATTGTTCTGATAGGACTGTTAGCAATGAAGCCTAGATAGAGACTGTGAAAGGAGAGAAAAAGAATTTATTTCCTTAGAGAGCTGAATTTAACTCATTGAGAATAAGTAAAGAGATTCCTCAGAGACTTCAATATGATTTTGGGACCTAGGACTCTTCCAGAATTGAGAAGTCAAGAGTAACAGTGATCACAATCTTTCTCACAATTCACCATCTTTGCTAGCTTTTGAGAAGGCCAGTCAGTCCAGAAATGGTGAATTGGTAAATGGCAAAGATGGTGAATTGGTGATTTATCTCACAGCTAAAACATTGGAAATAATTGTATCTTTATCTAATTTCTCTTTATATTGTTAGTAAATTGTATAGTCAGTAACTTTTATGTTTATTTAAACCTAGAAGATTAGGGTTAGCTAAGAGATGGATATCTTCTTTTAGGATAAGAGACTTATCAATAAATGAATGAGCATTTATTAAGCTCTTATATGTGCTAGGCATCATGCTAAGCCCTGGGGATACAAAAGCTTATCCAGTTAATTAAATGATATTTAATGAAGTGGTGGTAGAAGTTCATAACTAATTGATTAATTAATACAATAAATAGTATAGTTCAATAATTAATAAAGAAATATAAAAACCTGTCCCTGGATTATTTTAAAATTTAGCATGAGAATGAATATATGATAACTCAAGAGATAGGATCTCCTTAGGGAGACCATATAGGAATGTGATTGATCTCTAAACTCAATTTCTCTTTGCAGATACTTTGTGTTTGCTTATTCCCACAGACATTACAGCCTCCTTAGAAAAAGTAATCTCCTAGAGGGGAGGGTCTGTATTTTTTTAGTTCTATATCCCTAGATCATAGCACAATGGATTACACATAATAAGCATTTAACATAGTTCTTTTAAATGATTGTTTAATCTTAAAAATTTTAAAGCATTTTAAATGTTTTAAATAATAAATATATTATTTTAAAGTAGCAGACAATTCCTTCACATCCCTATAAAGGCAGGATAATGGAAATCCATATCAACAATATAGAATGAAACTTTGCTAGAATAGGAAAATTTGCTTTATAAATAAACAAGTATTCTTTTTTTTTAAAAAAGTACTTCTGTAATTAAACCCCTGTAAAAGGATCTCTAATCTATCTGGGTAACATGGATTTTTGCTGTTTAGAAAATGATGCTAAATTTAGGGGCATTAGAGCATGCTATAGAACCATCTGGATAGGAAGGAGTAGCTATAGATGAGTAGTTCAGGAAACTGACCACAAATCTAGAAGAGGTGCACACTATGATAGTGATGGAAGATGATAATTTTGCATACATCTGCTAAAGTCTTTTCTGCATCCAAAACAGAGTGGTTATACATTTTTTTTTGACTAGCCTTAATGATAATTTCATCCTTCAAAAGGCAGAGGAAGCAATGAAGGGAAATTCCATTCTGAATCTGGATTTAATTCTCAATAACAAGAAGGAACTAGCTGCTGGGATGCAAATCATGAAAACCATGTGGGGAGAAGTGACCACTCCATCTCAGACTTTGTGAAAGATGAGAAGGAAGCAGAATATGCCATGCCTTCTGTTTTGAGACAACAGATTTCGATGTATTCAGAGGAAGGAAAGGTAAGATATCATGGACTAAGATTCTATAGGAAACACCAACTCAGGATGGGATGGGGAAAATTTAAGAATGAAAATCTGAAAACAAAAAGAGACATAGTCCTGATAAGGAAGAGAGCAATGTGGATGTTCAAAAAAATTATCAACCACTTTGGGTTTAAAAAACTACATGTTCAGTATATGGAACCAGGGATAGGTGATGAAGGTGAACATGAAAACATGCCACACTCTGGTAAAATTGTCAAAAATGTTAAATCTCAGCACACATTGAGATTGGCAAGAAAAACTAACAACAGACAAAAAATGAGCTGTATTAGAGGGTGAGGTGATAGAAAGCTGACCTCATCAAGGAAGACCTGCATTCAAATTCCACCTCTGACACATACTAGCTTTGCGACCATTAGCAAGCCCTTTAATTTCACAGGATTCTAGACCAGTGGACTCCAAAATGGGTGGGTGGGGGAAATAACCCAATCTGCAATAACCCCAGAGTGGTGGAAAATATGGGATCTGCACTCTAACTAGTTGTGGACTCATTTACAACACAACTACATCAATTCCTTCAAAACTTTCCCATCTATTCAGTGACCTTAGTGAGCTGTGGGCCTCTTAGGAAGAGGACAACCCAGTCTGACTCAGGCACCCATAAACAACTTCACAAGTTTAATCTACACACAACTTCTTTCCTCTTCTGAGCTTCCCCATACTCTAGTTCCTCTATCTCCACAGCATCAGGCTCTGAACTCCTAGGAAATATCTGGTAAGCTTCTTTCACTTTACCTACACTCCAACCCCAAAACTCATATAATTTTCATTAGTAATAGGAAATAGTAGCTCAGGATGAACAAGCATGGATGGCTTGCTTTTACATTATCATTTTTTTTTTCCTAAGCCTGACACTTTTGTGAACTTTCTATATTTCCTTGGAGGGAGGGTACCAACTCTCCCGGTTCTCCTCATACCTGTTTTAATCTTCACCCTCAGTCACCTTTCCTGAGTCATCCAGCTTCCTCCTGCACATTAGCTATGAGTGTCCTTCAATGCTCTGTCATGGTTCTTTTTCTCTTTTATCTTTAACTTCCCTCTCTTGTTGATATTACATGTTTCTGTGAGTTCAAGTATCATTGCTATGCAAATAAATCACAAATTTATAATCCAGCTCTTACACAATTGTTACAGTCCTGCTATACCTACTGCCTGCATTACCCATCTCCTTTTGGATGCCCTATGGAAATCTAAACACTAATATGTCCAAAACAGAAATGATTATGTGTTCCCTAAAACCCATCATTCCCCCAAAAGTTGCGCATTTCTTTATTTTTTATTTTAAGAGTATTTTATTTTTTCCCAATTACATGTCAAGACAATTTTTAGCATTCATTTTTTATAAGATGATGAGTTCCACTTTTTTTCTCCTTCCCTCCCTTCCCTCCCCTTTTCCTAAAATGGTAGGCAATTAGATAAAGGTTATACTTGTGCTATCATGTAATACATATTTCTATATTAGTCGCAGTTGTGAAAGAACAAACAGAACAAGAGGAAAAAACACAAAAAAGGATAAAGTAAGTAAAAAAAGTATGCTTTGATCTGCATTCAGAGTCCTTTGGTTCTTTATCTGGATGTGGATAGAATTTTCCTTCGAGAGTCTTTGGTACTTGTCTTGGATCATTGTGTTGCTGAGAAGAGCTGGTTCATTCATAGCTGATCATCACACAATGTTGCTGATACTGTGTACAATGTTTTCCTGATTCTACTTATTTCACTTTGCATCAATTTGTAGAAGTTTTTCCAGGCTTTTTTTTTAAATCTGTCTGTTCATCATTTCTTACTGAACAATAGTATTCTATTCCATTAATATACCACAGCTTGTTAATCCATTCCCCAATGATGTGCATCCCCTCAATTTCCAGTATTTTGCTACCACAAAAAGGGCTGCTATGAATATTTTTGCACATGCAGGTTCTTTCCTCTTTTTAGTGATCTCTTTGGGATACAGCCCTAGTAGTGGTATTGCTGGATGGTATATACATTTTTATAGCCTTTTGGGCATAGTTCCAAATTCCTCTCCAGATCAGTTCACAACTCCACCAACAATGCATTAGTGTTCCAATTTTCCCACATCCCCTCCAACATTTATTGTTTTTCCTTTTTTGTCATGTTAGTCAATCTGATAGGTATGAGGTGGTACCTCAGAGTTGTTTTAATATGCATTTCTCTAATCAAAAGTGATTTAGAGCACTTCTTCAAATGCCTATAGATAGCTGTCATTTCTTCATCTGAAAACTACCTGTTCTTATCCTATGACCATTTATCTATTGGGGAATGGCTTGATTTATTATAAATTTGACTCATAAATTTGACTTATAAATTTCTCTATTTATTTAAGAAATGAGGCCCTTATGCAAGACACTTGCTATAAAGATGGTTTTCCAGCTTTCTGCTTTCCTTCTAATTTTAGTTACATTGTTTTGTGTGTGTGTGTGTGTGTGTGTGTGTGTGTGTAAAAGCCTTTTAATTTAATATAATCAAACTGTCTATTTTACGTTTTGTAATGCTCTCTATCTCTTGTTTTGTCATGAACCTGTAACTCAATTAATATCACCTTTAAGAATTTGGATGCTATACCACTTGATGCATATGTTTAGTATTGAGATTACTTCATTGTCTATGGTATCTTTTAGCACAATGTAGTTTCCTTCCTTATCTCTTTTAATTAGGTCTGTTTTTGATTTTGCTTTGCCTCAGATCAGAATTGCTACCCCTGCTTTTTTTTTTTTTTACTTCAGCTGAATTGTTACCTTTACTCTGTGTGTCTCTCTGATCCAAGTGTCTTTCTTGTAAACAACATATTGTAGGATTCTGGTTTTTGATCCACTCTGCTAACACTTCCATTTTATGGAAGAGTTCATCCCATTCATTTTCATAGTTATGACTACTAACTGTGCATTTTCCTCCATCTTATTTTTTCTCCTGTTTGTCCTCTCTCTCCTTTTACCTTTACCCTCTTTGACAGTGTTTTACTTCTATGTCCATGTCTCGTAGTCTACCCTCTCTTCTCTCAATCCTCCCCCCCAACCTGACTTAATCTTATCCCCTCCTATTTCCCTGTCAGTTAGGATGGATTTCTATATCCAACTGATTGTGTATACAATTCTCTCTTTGAGTCAATACTAATGAAAGTAAGGTTCAAGCAATGCCCATCACCCACCCTCATATTTCCCTCCACTGTAATAGTTTTTGTGCCCCTTCATGTGGAATAATTTACCCCATTTTACCTCTCTCTTCCTTCTGCACCCAATGTACTCCTCTTTCTCCTCCCTTAATTGTTTTTTATGCCATTCCCTCAGATTCACCTTATACCTGTACCTGTCTATGTATATTCCTTCTCCCTGTACTATTAATGGTAAAATTTATAAGAACTACAAGTATCATCTTCCCATGTAGAGAATTAAACAGTTCAGTTCCATTGAATCCTTATGCTTTCTTTTCCCTTTTTCCCTTTTTAGGCTTTTCTTGGTTCTTGATATAGGAAATCAATTTTTTGTTCAAATCTGGTCTTCTTATGAAAGCTTGAAATCCTTCTATTTCATTGAATGATCTTTTTTTTTTCACTTGAAGTATTGTGCTTAATTTCACTGGGTAGGTGATTCTTTCTTGTAGTCCTAGCTCCTTTGCCTTCTGGAATATCGTGATCCATGACCTCTGATCCTTTAATGCACAACTGCTAAGTCCTGTGTAATCCTGATTGTGGTTCCCCAATATCTGAAATGTTTCTTTCTGGCTACTTGCAGTATTTTCTCCTTGACCTTATGGTTCTGAAATTTGGCTATAATATTTCTTGGAGTTTCCATTTTGGAATCTCTTTCCTGAACTGATCAGTGGATCCTTTCAATGCCTATTTTACCCTCTGGTTCCAGGATATCAGGTCAACTTCCCTTGATAATTTCTTGAAAGATGCTGTCCCTAGCCTTCTTTTATTTATTGTTTTCAGGTATGCAATGACTCTGACATTGTCTCTCCTGAATCTATTTTCCATGTCAGTTTTTTTTTTCCAATGAGGTATTTTACATTTTCTTTTATTTTTTCATTCTTTTGAATTTGTTTGATTGATTTTTGATATCTTGTAGAGTCATTAGCTTCTATTTGTCCAATTCTAACTTTTAAGGAGTTGTTTTCCTCAATTAATTTTTGTACTTCCTTTTCCATTTGGCCAATTGTACTTTTTAGAGAGTTGTTTTCTTCAGTGGATTTTTGTATTTCCTTTTGTATTTGGCCAATTCTATTTTTAAGCACTTGTTTTCTTTTTCCAAGTTGTTGACTCTTTTTTTCAAAGTTCTCTTGTATCACTCTCATTTCTTTTCTCAGTTTTTCTTCTATCTCTCTTATATGACTTAAACTCCTTTTTGAGCTCCTCCATGAGTTCTTTCTGGGCTTGAGATCACTTCCCAGTTTTGGCCATAGGTCTTTTGACTTTCTTTTCCTCTTCTGAATTTGTGTCTTGATCTTCCCTGTCACCATAATAACTTTCCATGGTCAGATTCTTTTTTTTCTGTTGTTCTTTGCTCATCTTTTTTTGGTCTTTATCCTTTCTTTTGAATTTGAGCTCTGCTCCCAGGGTGCAAGAGGCCTCACAGACCCTGGCTATTTCCCTGGTTCTGTACTGATGTTGTCCTGAGGCTCCTGGAGGACCGTTGTGTCTGGTGCTGCACTGAGGGCATGGTGTGGGGAGTCACTGGCACTGCTGCAGGATTTAGGGGTCTGGTAGCTTAGCTGGTGCTGAGCTGGGGTTCTAGTGTTGGTATGTGGCATGTGCTGAGGCTGGTGGAGTGTTTCTGCATTTTCCCAAAGGCTAATCTGAAGCACATGGTGGTCTGGCCACTAGAGGCTGTTTGTTTGCCCAGGGCTATGCTGAAACACTTGGAGGTTTGGCCACTGGAGGTTGTCTGTTTGCCTGGGGCTCCGCTGAAGCTCATGGTAGTTCTCTGAGCTGGAGGCAGCCTGTTCCCCTGGCTATGCTGAGGGATGTGGAGGTTCCTGGTATTGGTGTTTGCCTGCTTCACAGCACTGGGGCTCAGGATCTCCTGCTGGTTTGCTGAGGTAAGGCTTGCGGCTGGCTTGCTGGGATGCTTCCTGTCCTGGACTATGTTCCCCTTCTATGCAAGTGAGACCAACTTTTCTTGCCAATCTTCCAAGTTTCTTGGGCTAAGAGATTGTTTCACTTCATTTTTTGCTGGTTCTTATGTTCTAGGATTTGTTTTGGGGTACTTTTTTGTTTTCAGGTGAATATGGAAACATTAAGGTGATTAATTGCTTACTATGCCATCTTGGCTCCTGGAGAAGCAAAAGTTCCACATTTCTGTTGAAGGCAACACCATTTTTCCAGTCACTCAGGTTTGTTACATGGTTGTTATCCTTGGCTCTTCATAGAATCAAGGTCTAGAGATGAAAAGGCCCTTAGAGACCAACTAGCCTTATTATTTCCTTTTACAGATTATGAAACTGAGCCTCCAAATTTCAGGGACTTGTCCAAGATTCATGACAGAGACATGATTTGAACCTAGGATCTTAGGATCCAAATCTGGTGTCCTTTCCCACAATATTGCAGCCTCCCTTTCATCCTCCTCTAACCCAGTTAGAACCAGTGGCCACATCTTTTACCTCCACAAAATGTCTTGTATGCGTCTCCTCTTTTCATACATGGCCACCACTCTAGTTCAGGACCTTATCCCCTCTCACATGCATTAATACAACAACTTCCTAAAATAATTCCCTGCTTCTCTTTTTCTCCATTCTCCAATCTATCCTCCTCATAGTTCTCAAATGGATATTCCAAAAGTAAAATCTGAACATCTCATTCCAAAGTGATATATAATAAGCATTATTATAACATAATATATAATTATAACATAAGATATGTAATCATAATACATGTATATTATAATATATTATTTATGTATATTGTATTATTATGTGTGTGTATTTTATAGTGCTTATATGATATATAACCATATTGCTATATATTACATATAATGTGATATATGTATATTTTATTTGAGGGGTTAAAGAAAAAGGTAAAATTTGAGAAAAGCTAGGTTTTTCTAATGGAGAGCTATAGGGTAGATAAGGACAGTGGAAAGATAAATGGAGTACATTTTTCTTCAATTTCCTGATCTGTATAATGTGGGATTTGGACAAAGGTCTATTTCAGCTTTAGAGCTATCATCCTATATAACTGAAACTACAGTTAGAGAAGAACATTCATTTGGGAAAATAATTAGGTTACTCTGCCTGAAACATAGCAAAAGATGAGTATAATTGGATGGCAAAGAACAATCTGGTGAATAGTATAAAATTGTGGAGCCACTTTAGGGGTCTAAGTCTGGGAAATATCTAGTAATATATAATATTTTTGCTTGAAGGAAATCATTCTTGTTTTTATGGACTAGCCATAGTTGATAGAAGGAAGAGTCTAAAAAGAAGAGATAAAATAAGACTCATAGTACTCTAGGTGTAAGGTAACTTATTCTCTGACTACAGAAACAGAGAAGATAAGGCATACTAGAAATATTACAGTGTAAAAGTCAAAAGATTTGATAATGAATTCCATATAAGCTCCAAAAAATTGTTTTCAAACTAAACTACCAGGGGAGACTCCAGAAAAGGTAGGAAAAGTATTAACCCCAACAGGACTTTGGAGAGAGAGAAGAGGGCAAAACAGAGAATTCCTCCTTCACTGTGTTTCCTTGTTTTTGCTAAGACAGCACCCAAGTGACTATTTAATAAAAAAGAAATTGTTGAAAGAATACATTGCATACTGAATAAATGAGTTTGGAGTTTTGATGCTTAGATGGCCCTTTCTGTGATTGGCTTAGGGTGTCACTATTGTGGTTGAACATAACAAAATAATTATAAGGATTTTATTTTTAATCTTGGAGATAATTTATAGGTGATCTAGTCCAGTAGTGTCAAATGCAAATAGGAATGGGATCACAAATCCATGATAAAGATCCCCTTGGTTCACATTTTGGCTTAGTTTCAAAACAAAATTTTATCTATGTTTTACTGTATTTTAAAATTTTATTTTATTAATTATTTCCCAATTACATTTTAATCTGGTTCAGGCTGGACTCAGGAGTGTTCTAGGCTGTGTTTTGACAACTCAGATCTGGCCCAGTTCCCTCTTTTGGTAGATGAAGAAACTGAGGCTCAGGAGAAGTGACTTGATCAATGTCACATAGCTAGTTAGTGGAAGAGCAAAGATGAAAATTGAAGTCTGCTGATTCTTTCCCAGTCCTGTATTCTTTTTTTATCAGTACAAACCGTTATGTGAGAGCTGAATGATAATTCACCATCTAATATTAAGTAACAAACAAATGAATGGTTTCTGAATCAGCAGAACATGATCTGGACTATTAATAATAATAAATGATTTTTTGTTTTCCAACTATGAGCAATGATACAGAGGTATACACAACTCTATGTGTTTGCATAACATTCTCTTAAAGAGACTGGCAAATTCCAAACGTCCAGTCCCATTTCCACAGCACATGGGGCTTATTAGAGACGATGCATTTCCCCTGGCACACAGACAAACCATATTTAAATACAAACATGGAATGTTTTCCATAATGTATGCAGAGTGGGGTTGGCCCATTGGTTTAGAATGACATCAGTCATTCCTAGACCAAGAAAAGGGAGGTTAAGAATCACTGCATGCCAGAAGGAGAAAAAAGAGTAGGCTTTGTGAAATCTGAGGAACTCATCCACTGTGGTTACAGCTGGAGTGGAATCTTTAAGCATTTCAGCATGAACATGGTTTTAATAGGTACAGACAAAGGACTAGGAAATGTGCCCTTCATTGTTATAAAGGATTATAGGATCTTAGGATCATAGAATTTGAGCTAGAAGGGAACCCTTCCTTTTACAGATGAGAAATCCGAGTTTTGGAGAGGTTGCTTAGAGTATCATAGCTATTAAATATCTGAGACAGGATTCACATCATAGTCTTCTGGACTCTACATGCTGTACCCATTATGCCACACTAATCTATATCATTTAGCCCAACATTAAAATTTTATACTGTTCGAAACATAATCACCAGAAAGTCTCCTTATGCAGAAACAAATGCTCAAAACCAGTATGATGCTTATTATTTTCAGATACACAACTCTTACCACATTAACAATATCTTTTGTTCAACAGAGATTTTTTTTAAATGTATGTTTTTTTGGGGGTGGGGGGGTGGGGGGTGATTTCATCAGTGTGAGATCCCCTCTTTGCTGATTCAGATCATCCACTTGTCTATAATTTATACACAGTGTTCTCCATGGCACTGAATGATTAAATAGCATTCTCAGGGATATGTAGCTGACGCACATGAGAACAGTATTTGAACCCAGCACTTCTTAAGTCTAAGGCTATCCCTTTATCTGTTAGGACATGCTTCTCTCTGCATGAGGCTATTGGTGCACATGATTTTCCTAGACTTTCATATGCATCCTGGCAACCGTAATTGTCTAGGGCCAACAACTTTCCAGTGACTTTATTTTTCCTGTGTTTTGATGAGCTATGCTTTTATCTTCTCAGCAAGTATTATTTACTAGAAAGAAAACAATCTAACTAAACAGATGCTTTTCAGTCTCTTAGGAAGGAAAAAATGAATTTAATAACCAAAATGTTATCAGGCACACTAGGTATCACACATAGTAATAATGGAAGTAAGAAAAATTGTTCAGTGAAACAAACAGATCCCTTCTGTCAGTCTGAATACTAAAAGAAGTTATGTCATAGATTCAAGGAGGGGAAAAGGAGAAGTTAGTGGAAAAGAGTGTGTGGAGGTAGAAATAGGGTACATTTTTTTCCCTAGGAAAATTTGCTAATATTGTCCTTTCATTGGAAATGGAAAAACTAATGTATTTTTTTTGTTATGAACAAATAGCATGAAAATAGGGCAAAACAATCAAGCCCTATGGAATGATCTCTCTACTCATGCTCTGAAAACTCACGTGCTCACACCCTTTTCCTTAAATGTTTAGAAACAAAGTAATGTCAATCCCTGTCAAATGATGCTTTTTGTAGTATGTGCACACTGAAGGCAGAAACACAATGCTTTCCCTTGTAACCATTATATTTTTATTTTATTATTATATATTATTTTAAATATTATTATTATTATTATTATTACATTTTAGTGAAAAATAGAATCTAGCATTCATTTATACCCATGGTAAATTAAAGGGCAGAGAAAGATAAACCATGTTGATGTTTTTGTTTTGTTTCAAAAAGATTTATGGACTCGTAAAATTTAATTCAGCCTAATGATATCATTCATAGTAGTAGCTTTTCTTGTCTTTGTGTAATCCTAGATTCTTGAGAAGTCTCAAGGTACTAAAAATTATACACAGTGATGAAAAAGGCACAGTGCAGATTACTCATATCGATAAAAATGATGAATATGTATAGAATCAATGCACAAAAATTTTATATTGAGGACAACGCTAAGCAGTATCTTTTTTTGGACCTTTGATTTCATGGCATGGGGTACTTAGGGTACTCCTGGGGAGGAATTTATTCTACAAATGTAGCCTTGCATCTTGTATGCAACCTGTAGACCAAGAACTAAAGTGATTTCTCCAAGGTCACACAGCCAATACACCTCAGAAGCAGGACCCAAACCCAGGTCTTTTTAACTCCCAGATTAGTTCCCTTCTTTTAAACAGTCTTACAAATTATAATTCTCTTTTAAAACTTCAGCTGGATTATAGCTTCTATCAAAAGTGGTTTGAACATTAAGTTTCAGTTTGTGCCATTACCAGGACATTAAAGTTCTGATCAGAAGAGTTCCAATCAGTCAGGACACACTGGGGTTTAAAGCTCAAGTGATCCCTTGGAGATCATTTTTAGTCCTTTACTATGACATTTTTGTGGTCTTCTTGGATCATTTTTATAACGTAAAATTTTCTTTGCTCCTTCAAAAGATTGATTTTAATTTTTTACATAGAAAGGCTTCAAAGCTGTCTAGCTAAAGACTTTATCATCAGCAAGGTGATCAATATTCTGATAACAAGATTTTTAAAAGTTAGCTGATGCTTACTACCTGTGTGACTTTGGCCAAGTCAATTTAACTCCCTGGGCCTCAGTTTTGCTGTTGTTCAGTCATGTCCAATTCTTCATGACCTCATTTGAGATTTTCTTGGCAAAAATACTGGTAGTTTGCCATTTCCTTCTCCAGCTCATTTTACGGATAAGGAAACTGAGGCTAAGAGGGTTAAGTGACTTGCCTGGGGTCACACACCTAGTAAGTACCTGAGGCCAGATTTGAACTTGGGGAAAATGAGTCTTCCTGACTGTAGGCCACATGTTCTATCCACTGCACCACCTTTGCTGGGCCTCAGTTTGCCATCTCTAAGATTAGTATTAGATTGCAGACCCAAGATGTTCCCATCCCAGTGTTAGACTTATAATTCTATGATACTACATATTTTCGCCAGTCCCTCTAGATGGCAGACCTGGGGTACATATTACAGTAGGAGCCTTTTCAGTTTGGTGAGATCTGCCAGATTGTTGTTCTTTTGGCACAGGCTGGAAGAAACCTGCAGGATCTCCAGGCCAAAAAAGATATCAAGAGAGAATTTAATATGAGAGATAAAAATCTGTAATGTTCTATAGTTTCAGATTCACATTATTCGGATGGAGGTTATTCTATTTGAACAGCAAGTGGCATAGCAAGGACTACCTGTTTGTGAATTGTAGGCTGATTTTCTGAGGGTTTTTTTTTTTGTTTTGTTTTAAGCTATGATAATATTATAGATAAGCTCTTGGGACGTTGGGGCATATTTCTACTTGCGGTGCCCACCCCCGCTGACATGTTTGTCTGCATGCTGCTATAAATGAACACTGCCAAATCCTAATGTTTCATTAGAAAAATAGATTACTTATTACTTTTAAACTCAATTAGCTATCATCCTCAATAAGTTCTGTGTGCTGAGCCTGTGGTATAGAAGAAATGTGCCTCAGATGCAGGGGTGAGTTGGTAAATGTTTAACAATTTGACTGTGGAGAAAAATTGTACACATAACACACTTTTAAGTTTAATATCTGATATTATTATGTTTTCCATTAATTTCTTAAGTTTGGATAATCAATGGAACAATAAATCAAGCCCTAATTTGTAGCATTCACTGATTTACAAGGTGTAAATACTCACACTGAAAACAATTGGCTCTTTTGGTTAGAAATTGTTCCAGTACAATCTTCTACTGTGTTTATCAGTAGTCTAAAAAGCAGAGGTTCCTGACCTTACTTATATATAACTTATGAGGTAGGAGAAGCTTGTTAAGAGGATATGAGGAATGTTTGTTAAATAATAATATTCTATTGAAGATAGTTATTGTTTAATACATGCTGGTTGATTATATATACATACATGGTAAATGTTAGAATTTGTTTCCTTTTATACCAAGTAGGGTTTATGGAAAGCCAAGAGTTACAGAGTCTGAAAAAAAATTGGGAACTCCTAGTCAAGAGAATCTTTCACTTCTATGTATTTGCTACAAATTTGGATTTGTTTCTCACTCGCAAAAGGTAACATGCCAAAAAACTATGAACAATTACTTGTGGTTCATTGTACTCCCAGGCCGTTTTGGAGATAGTGAATGAGTCAGTCAATAAGCATCTATTAAGTGATTAATGTGTATCAGACACTGTGCTAAAGGCTAGATATCTAGAGTCTAAAATAGCCACCATGCTCATGGAGTAAACGTATATTGTAATGAGGGAGACCATATGTAAATACTGGGTATATACAAGATCTATCTTGAGTAGATGGACAATAATCTCACAAACGTGGCAAGAGTGACTGAAAAAGACCTTCAGAAGGTGGGTTTTGATCTTAAACTTGAAGGACACCAAGAGGAATAAGACAAAAGACAAAAAAAAAAACACAGCTAAATGTTTCTCTAGGCAAGATAATACAAATACTGGAGTACTTAAAGTATTGACAAAACAGTTAATTTTTGATGATTAAAGAACTTTTTCATTCCAGGTTATACCAAAGGTACTTTTAGAAATCTAGATGAGTCTATAAGATCTGGACATCTGTATCAGACTTTTAAACATCCACTAGGCAGCTAGGTGGTACCATAATGGATAGAGTGCCAGGCTTGGAGTCAAGAAGACTGATCATCTTGAATTAAAATCTAGCATCAGAAACTTACTTAGTGACCCTGGACAAGTCACTGAAACCTGTTTGCTTCAGTTCCTCATCTGTAAAATGAGCTGGAGAAGGAAATGGCAAAACCACTCCAGTATATTTGCCTAGAAAACCTCAAATGGATTCCTGAAAAGTTGGAAATGACTGAAACAACTGAACAACAAATATCTGCTAGAAATTTGTCTGTGTGTATGTTTGTGTATCTGTTTCTTTCTAACTCTAAATTATATATGTATATGTATTACAATACAGTTATATCTAATGATATATAACTATATAAAATTGTATATAACTATATGTAATTATATTATAATTACATGTAATTACATATATAGTCATATATAATTCTATATACTCTAGTGTTTTATATATATACCTATGTCATAATACATGCAATCTATGTATATGTGTGTACATATATTGTGTGTATACATATACGTATATGCACATATATACATACACACAAACACACACACATATATTGATGCAAAGTAAAGTTTATATATATATATGTATATGTATGTATGTATGTATGTATATATATCTTCCAGTGGACCTAGAAGTTAATTTTCATTTCCATTGAGGGAATATTGAATTCTGCTAAATATATTGATATACAAATTGTTTTAGAATTACAGAAATTTCAAAATGGAGATAGAATATTGCACCACGACTGGGCATCATGCTGCACATTACAAAAGCTTTTAAAAAAATTATCCAAAAGATAGAGATAAACATGTTGCAGTGGCCTGGGAATTGACCTGATTTAAACTCCACTGAAAATATTTTTCCTATAATAAGTCTAGACTTGGAAAAAACGGACTCTTCATGTATGTTATACTTAATATACAATATATTATGGTTTCATGATAAAGAATTGAACATGTGGCAAAATCTTGTGAACTCAATGCCAAATTACATAAAAACAAATAATTGAAGCAGATATATTTTGTTAAAATTTTTAATGTGAAAAAATTTGTAAAATTCATTATATACCAGTACATTCAATTATTTTTACTTTGCCCCAGTTAATAGTCACATGACTTTAGGATTATAGGATCATAGATTTAGAGATCAAAAGGATCTCAGGGGCCATATTCTCCACCCCCCCTTACTTTACAGAAGAGGAAATGCTGGCCCAGTGAGGTTCGCTAACTTGCTCAGGGTCACACAGATTTAGGGTTCAGGGTTCAAACTGTCTGATTACTAATCCACTGCTCTTCCCACTGTTCCAATTTGTAGAGGGGAAGATTCAGGTCAATGTAAGGAAATCTTCTTAAAAGTTAAAGTCACCCCAACATCTAATTCCCAGCTTTAGGAGGAAGTAGGTTCCTTTTATTTGGAGGTCTTTGTGCAAAAGCAGAATAAAGACCTCTCAGATATGTTGCTGAATGGTCTCCTCTTGATTTATGGGTGGAACTATAAAATATCTAAGTTCTGACAAACACTGAGATTCTACACGAGTTTGCCCTTCTTAGGCAGCACCTCGTGCTCTGGCCCTTTCCTTCCTTGACTTCCCTTTTCTTACTTCTCAACAAGATGTCTCTTGGGCAGCTAGGTGATGCAGTGGATAGAGCACCAGCTCTGGATTCAGGAGGACCTGAGTTCAAATCTGGCCTCAGACACATAACACTTACTAGCTGTGTGACCCTGGGCAAGTCACTTAATCCCATTGCCTAGCTAAAAAAAAAAACAAAAAAACTAAACAAACAAAAAAAAAAACAAGATGTCTCTTTTATGCACCTTTTTTAATGTTCCCTAAGGCCCCAGCTGCAAGGCCTGGCACATTGCAGGACCTTCCTAAATGCTTGTTGACTGACTGATTGACTGCTGTCAAAGGTGAAAGATAAGTAATCTATTAAACTAATCTGAGCTATTGTATTAGTCAGAACAGAAAGTCATGACTTAATGTCACTATCTCCCAAATGCTGTATTTATATTTTACTGCTTGTAAAAGACACATGGCTTCATCCAAAAGAGTTGTTCCAGGGGTAGAATTTTAAACAACATGGCAAGTCAGTGAAAGAGGTATTTTTGTACAGGTGGACTTTTCCATGGCCCTTAACTCACACCACATAGGAGGCCAATATTGACTATTTGGACTCCAAGAGATGTGAAAAGAGGACTGAAAGCCCAGCTGTCTGTTGAAGGTCACAAACTACTTTTCAAATGTTTTGGGTTCAATAAAACCCCAGATGTGTTTGGCCCTGAGCAATTTTATTTCATTTTAAGCCCATGTGTATTTTAAAGGAAATTTGATCCATATGTTTTTGATTCATTTACACTCCAATCATTAAAAAAAAAATGCTTTTTTCATAGTTATCTGATGTCCAAAAAGGCTTTTATGAGCTTTTAAAGTCCTTTCTCCTTAAAAAAAGAAAAGAAAAGAAAAGAAAAAGCCACACGAAAGATAAAATCTAACATCAAGAAGACTTAGTTTGCCAAGAATAAATAAGCTCAACACACCCAATGTTTCAATTCTGGTTGTTTTAAAGCTCCAAAGTGCCATCTCTGAGTTGTGTCTGAAAGAAAACATTCAAAACAAATCCTCTACCCAAAATCAGCTATATATAGCAAAGTGACAAGTATATCACAAACCTACAATAGTCATAGAAAGGTTGCCAATATTTATGTACAGAACACGTTTACAAACAACTCTGCCAGGTATTATAGTCAGCTTACCTCTTTGCTCAGCTGGTTGGGCTGGCCACCTTGATAAAAGCCAGCAGCATTTCTTTCAATGCGCTCTCGTCTTCAACTAGGAGCATGGCATGAGAAGTGCACATCTCATCAAGAGCAAACACACACTCTCCTTCCTCTGATGTTATTACAAAAAACCTCTCTTGTGCCCTGTCCCACCCCCAATTCCTTTGAGTCAAAAGGGCCTACAAATCAGCGTTACTCAGGAGTTTAGTGATGTTGTTCAGTCATTCAGTTGTGTCAGACTCTTCAAGACCCCATGGACCACAGTGTCCATGGAATTTTCTTGGCAAAGATACTAGAGTGATTTGCCATTTCCTTCTCCGATGGATTAAGGAAAACAAGTGACTTGTCCAGGGTCAGTCAGATAAGTGTGTGTGGCTGGATTTGAACTCAGGTCATCCTGACTCCAGGCCCAGAGCTCTATCCACTGAGCCATCTAGCGGCCCCGGTTTAGTGATATTACTACACATTTTACATGATATATTTTAAGTTGTTTTTTTTTTAATGTATTACCCAGGTTTATATGCTTAACCCTTATGATACATTAAATAATATTTTCTCACTCATCAGATCCTAAAGTAATTATATTATTTAACAATTATAGGATTGTGTTTTTATTTCAATCACAGTTCCAATAAATTCATTCTTTCTAGAAGGAAGAAGAATTGCATAGTGGAAAAATCCTATGTCTTCCCCCAAACTCACAAGTCAGAGGCAGAGGACTCATGTATATATGAATCCGAGCTCCAGCATAGCCTGGGCATGTGGCTATAAACACATCACTCATCCTCCCTCATTCAGTTTTTTTTTTTATCATATTTGTACTTTTTCTTTACTCTTTTAAAATTTATTTTAATATTAATTTATTTATTTTTAGTTTTCAACATTCACAAGATCTTGAGTTCCAGATTTTCTCCCCATCTCTCCCTTTCCCCCACCCCAAGACAGCATGCATTCTGAATACCCCTTCTGCCAATCTGCCCTCCCTTCTACCACCCACCCCGCCTTCTCTTATTCCCTTCCCCTTTTATTTTCCTTCAGGACAGGATAGATTTCTATACCCCATTGCCTATATATCTTATTTCCCAGTTGCATGTAAAAACAATTTTTAACATTTGTTTTCAAAATTTTAGGTTCCAAAGTTTTCAAAGCTGCCCATGATTCAATCCCCTGAGGCCTGCTCCCAGGTTCCCTGGGGCCCCATCTTTGCCTGCACAACACAAACTGAACTGCATTCCTCTCCCAGCCTGTGCAACAGACCTTTTCCATCAACCACCTAGGTTGTCTCGGGCTGGAAATTTGTTTAACTCTGTCTTTTTGTGGTTCTGCTGCTCTAGAATTTGTTTAGAGTCATTTTTTACAAGTATTTGGAGGGGTTTGGGGGAGAGCTCAAGCATGCCACTGCTTTAATCTGCCATCTTGGCTCCACCCCTCATTCAGTCTTAACTTCATCTGTAAGTGGGAAGATGACTTGTTCAACCAACTTTACAGGGTGGAAGATCAAATTATATAAAAGATATGAAAATGTTTTGAACAGTATTAAGGGAAATACAAATACAAGACAGTATTATTAAGTTGTGCTATTAATGACATGTAAAGATTACACAAGAATAAAAAATTTTCTATAGTGCTCTTGTCTAGGCTTGATACGTTTGATTCTAGTGCAATTAGCATTTGTCATTCAACATAAGAAAGTTCAAGAAGTCTGTATTCTGGGTACTTTTTTTTCTTTCATCAATAATTTCTAATTTATGAAACTCAGATGATTGTTTTTTCAGATATTTTTCCAAACTGTGTTTCTTCCGTCCCTCCATGGTCTTCAGCAATCCACGAACCATTTCTTTGGCTTTGAAAGCTCCAGAGAAATCATCAAATGATGATACCTATGAACTGCCTTCATCTAAAGCACCCTGAAAATGGCCATTGTCTCAAAAATATTGATCAACCTGCCCTTTCTCTAGAAGACAGAAGTAACATTCTTTCTTGATGTCCTGACCAAAATCCTTATTTATCCTGAGCAAGTGACTACTTACATTGTATCACTGAAGTGTGAAGCTAATCATGGACATTATTTGGTTACCCAGAGAAATTTCATTGCTCATAAAATGCAGCAGGTTTCTTTGCTGTTCCATACCCTGAGCAGTCATATGCTATTTTCTCCCCTTTGATTTTTTTAACATGCCAATTTTCCTGTCCAATCTCCCTTGTTGAGATATAGCCAAACATCACCCAACACCATTTCCCTCAGCATACACAGATGGGCCTTTAATAAATGCTTTTAATGATGTCCTAGAATAGATAATGGTATCCTGGCTTAGAGCCTCCTGAACAGGCTGGCTGCACTTTTCCTGTCTCTGATGCTGTCTATGGGTTTCTCACTTGCTTTTCTGGCTCTCCAAGCTTCTGCAAAGGTTTTATATCTCCATTCTCCTGGGCTTGGAGGAGGGCTTCAGAGCTGAATATATTAAGCAGAAGTGATACCTCCCCTCTACTGTTTTGCAAGAGCTCCTAAACTTGAAATACTCTGACATTCTTCGTCTGTAAGCATTCCCAATTACCTTCTATTTCGTGTTTGGTTTTTTCCCTACGGATTCTCCCTTCCCAGCACCTACCCCATTTACTCTACCATCTTTCTGCAGTTTGGATCTTATTTATGATTCAGGTTACCTAAGGATTAATTGGATATCTTCTTTGACTTCTCTAGTAGCACTCATTTTAGACTACTTTGGTTTCTCTGCCATGTGGGTACCTCCTGCCTCTATTCCACTTTCTTTTGTGGAATCCCATTAGATTATAAGCTATATGAGGGCAGGGACCATCTTTTGTTTCCTTATTTGTATCCCAAGTGCTTACCACAGTACTTGGCATGTAGTAGGTACTTGATAAATCCCTACAGACTATTGACTATTGAGAGCTAAGCTAGGTTCTGGTTAGAGTAAGGCTGGGAAGAAATTAACTTTTTGGTATACTTCATTTTCTGACATTAGCAACTACGTCCCATTCAGAGTCCTCGTAAGTTAACTTAGAGTTCATCTGAGGGTTAGGGAAAAACAGAGACAAAGTGAAAAAGATTTCTGGGATTCACTATAGGCATCCATAGCTAGAACACTTCTGGACTTCTAGACTTCTAGGTTCTTTTTCATTTCCTACTTCTAGACTGTTCATTTCCTGCTTCTTGAGAAGCAGCCTGGAATATTTTTTAAATGGCATTTAGAGTCAAAGGATCTGAGTTCAAATTCCATGTCTACCACTTACAACATGCATAATGTTGGGCAAGTCACTGGTTCTCTGGGTATTAGTTACTTAATTTGTAAAGTAGGTAATGGGACTACTATGGCCTCTAATATCTAATTTAGGTTGGAGTCAATGATCTTATGTCTCTATGACTACATGCCTGAGTAGAATCCTCCTTGGTCCTATTAATGTTGTGAGCATTGAAATAAAAATAATTTCAACTTCAGATATGAACAAAGTTAAAAAAAATATTCTGAGTCAGTGTTGCACAGTGGAAAGGTTAGAATACATATTCTTGGGACTTGACTTTTGACTATAAAGGCTGAACAATTCTGGTTTCTAGGCCAAATTGAAAAGCACCTAAAATAGAAACATGTTTCTGGTTTAAGTTTCTGAGTTTAAATCTATGATCCTGTGTCTTTAAGATGCATTCACTGAATAAAATTATCGTATGTCCTACTAATGTTATGAACAAGGATAAAACAAACAGAATTCTGACCTCAGATTTGAGCAAACTGAAAAAAAGATCAAGAAGTGGATCTGCTTAATGGACTTAATGGACTGGATAAATATCCAGTCACAGAGTCAAGAAGACATCAGTTCAAGTCACTTCTATCCCTACTTCCCCAAATAGTGCTCCCCACATATGTTGATTTGCAACACCGGGCAAATTATTTAATTTCCCTGTGCCCCAGGTAACTTTAAGACTCTAAGCCACAAAGCAGATTATTGGGTAAGGGATTTTCCTCACCCAGAATTACTTATACCAAAAATATTCTGGATCTGAAGGGGGAAAAGCAACATCTACAACAAAAATTTCTTTGTTGGATATTATGAAGATCATTTTGTTCATATCTTCATTTATGGAATATCTTCTTCAAATGTTTTATTCTTATTTGTGAATATGTTCTAGGGGTCATGAAATATAGATTCCCTGTGTGGCATGTTGTAGAAGGCAAAGGGGAATAGATTTTCAATGCTTCTCTCACCAAATGATATTGTCTGGATTATCTTTACTTCATTGAGTTTATAAAGTTATAAACAGTGATGCGCTGCTAAATATTTTAAAAAACTAGCTCTCTGGGGGAAAAATATACTTATGCTACACTTTTAAATTCAATCTGCTTTATTAATATTTTCTCCATCACTTTTGAAAGTTTAGAAAATGGACAAAAAACATACATCAAGTCTTAAGTTATAGCAATTGCTGATTCTCACGGTGTAAATGCTCACACTAAAATTTTAAAAATCAGCTCTTGCAAGCTTGTTCAAGTTAGTTCCAGCACATCTCTGGCTATTAGGCTGTAAAATGGCTCACCATATTCACTTTTTGAGTTAAGCCTGTATGAAGTGTGTGTGTGTGGGAACACAATCTAATTTAAACAACTGCTTCTAAATTGATGTCTGCATGATGATTCTAGATAAAGAGGACTTTCATAAAGGTGTATATTTGGTGCTTTAAAAATTTTTAAAGTGAGCCTTGGGCTACAAGCCCAAGATCTTTTTTTTATATCCTGGTTCTTCCACTTACCTATGTAACCCTGACTCAGCTACCTAGCTGTGTGACAAATTTTTAATAGTATTTTTTTTAATTACATGTAAAGACAAATTGTAACATTCATTTAAGTTTTTTTTTGAATTCCAAATTTTTTCCTTCCTACACTCACTTCCCCCTTCCCTAAGATCATAAGCAATTATATATATATGCATATACATATACATATACATGTAATCACGTAAAGCAAAAGAAGAAACAGACCAAAAGGAAAAAAAAAACATGAAAAAATAAAGTGAAAATAGTATGCTTTGATACACATTCAGACTCCATCAGTTCTTTCTCTGGAGGTGGATAGCATTTTTCGTCATAAGTCCATTGGAACTGTCTTGAATCATTGTATTGCTGAGAAAAGTTGCCATTAAGAGTTGACCATCGTATAATGTTGCTGTTACTATATACAATGTTCTCCTGGTTCTGCTTACTTCATTTTGCATCAATTCATGTCTTTCCAGACTTTTCTGAATTCTTCCTGCCCATCATTTCTTATAGGAAAATAGTATTCCATTGCATTCATATGCCACAACTTGTTCAGCCATTCTCCAATTGATGGGTATCTCCTCAATTTCCAATTCTTTGCCACCACAAAAAGAGCTGCTATAAATATTTTTTGTATAAGTAGGTCCTTTTACCTTTTGTGTGATAATTTTTTAGATTGTTTTTCCATCTGTAAAATGGGAATGATAATATTTGGCTAACTACCTCAAAGGCTGTTGGGAAGAAAGAATAGCAAAGGGTAACAAATGGTAGCAAATGGTAACAAATATGATATGCTATTATTATCTACCTTATAGAGGTATTGTGAGGATCAGTTGAAATGATACATGTAGGGTGCTTTTAAAACTCTAAGCCACTATATCATTTCCAGCTATTATAAATAAAGAAAGTAAGCTCCATAAGGCCAGGAACTATTGTTTTTGTCTTTGTGTTTTCAGCACTCACATAGCATAGAGCAGATTTAAAAAAAAATCCTGGTTAAATGAATGAGCTTTTACTATCTAATTCAAATTATTCATCTTAAAGGTGAGGGGACTGAAGCCTATATAAGTGAAGTGACTTACCCAAGGTGACAAAGCTCCAAAGTAGAAGAAGTGGGACTCCAAGTTTCCAGTGCAGTATACTCTTTCCAGTGCATGCTGGAGATGAATTCTTCTGTGTAATTGTTTACCACAGTGATGTCAAACTCAAATAAAGCAGGGGCCATTAAGCCCTGTATAAGGATCCTGACAAGGAGTATATTGACTTAGAAAACCACACATTATTTTTGTTCTATAGTATTTTTATCTATTTAGCCACATATTTCACACTTATATTTTAATCTGGTTTTGTCTGCACTCAGAATGTTGGCCCATGGGCTGCATGTTTAACACCTCTGGTTTTCAGGTTAAGTAAGGCACATGCTTTTTGGATTAAACCTTGATTAAATGTTCAGGTTTAACAATTCTGGCTTTTAGGTCAAGTTGACAAACAATTAAAATAGAAAAAGAAATCGGTCTGGTCTACTTTGTATACAGAAATAATGGGCAGTATAAAAGCAGCACCACTTGATGTTTAATTTAAGCTATTGTCCTTTACACGTGTGGTTTATTTGCATGCAAACCTGGAGATGCCACGCCTGAACCAAGAAAAGAGAGACCTTCACATGTTGGGAATCCTTGTGACTCCCTTACTTAAGAGACAGATGTCAGTCAAGGTAATTACAGTCCCCCTTCATTAGTAATCCTGGAAGCACTACCTAAATCTGAAGCAATCTGTTTTGTATAAATTTCCATCATCCCTGCTGCTGACTCAGGGCTTCTTTCTCCTTTTACACTGATTTCTGTCTGCTTGCTGATCCTTTCCTGACATGTGGCCTGAATTAAACCTTCCTTTGAATATGTGATTGAAATCACGTTTTCTGTCCAGCAGCTTGTCAAGGTTCAGCCACCAAAGAGAACCACCTGCTAGGAGCATAAAAAGATTACATATTGCTAGCACCCAGTTCTATATGGAACCAACATTCCATTCATCAGTGCTGGGGAGGAACAGGCACCTGAAACACTAGTGAGCAGCAGTGTACTTAGGGACCCCTTGAGGTAATGGTGCTGGAGAGGATATGGGTAGCCATTATTTTTTTTTCCCCAGCAATATTTGAGAGGCTGAAGCTGGATTCATTTTGTAATCTCTTTTTACTCCAGTGTTCATGAGAGGGAAGGACCAGAGGACAATCTTAAAGAAAGGAAGGAAGGAAGGAAGGAAGGAAGGAAGAAGGAAAGAAGGAAAGAAGGAAAGAAAGGAAGAAAGGAAGAAAGGAAGGAGGGAAGGAAAGAAGAAAGAAGGAAAGGAAGAAAGAAAGAAAGAAGGAAAGAAAGAAAGAGAAAGAAAGAAAGAAAGAGCACAAAAACACTGAAAAAAATAACTCCTTAAAAACAGGATTGGACTAATGGAAAAAGAGGTACAAAACCTCACTGAAGAAAATAATTACGTAAAAATTAGACTTGATCAAGTGAAAGCTAATGACTCCATCAGACAACAAAAAACAATAAAACAAAGTCCCAGGTCAAGGGAAAAACACATTCCATAAACAGCCAAAAAGAAATAATTCAAATGCTATGGAACTTCAGTTATTATCACAAAAGTTTTAGAAGCTACCACATTAAAGGAGCAGAAGGATTAGAATATGATATTACAGAAGGCAAAGGAACTAGGATCACAACCAAGAATAACATATACAGAAAAACTTAGTATAATCCTACAGAGGGAGGCAGAATGAACATTTTATGAAATAGAGGACTTCTAGGCATTCCTGACGAAAAGATTAGAGTTGAGAAACTTAATAAAGTTAAAATGTGAACATTCCCAAATGGGTACATTACACAGGTAACAAAAGAAATTTATCATCATTAAGGCAGAGGAAATCTACTTAGAAAAAGAGAATGAATTTTAGTTAAATATGTTGGGAGGGATGATGCTCTCAAAAGAATAATGGAAGATTGAGAAAGGAATGTACTGGGAAAAGGAAGAAGGGAGAGCAAGAATAAGAAAATATTCTCACATAAAAGAAGTGAACAAATAAAAGTTTTTATAATAGATGGGGAAATGGGAGGAGGAGGGAAATTGTTGGAAACTCACTCTCATCTGAACTGGTTCAAAGAGGGAAAAAATATACATACACTCAGATGTGTATAGAAATCTATCTTACCTAATAGGAAAGAAAGATGAGAAGGGACTAAGAGAAAATGGGGTAATAAGAAAGAGGACAGATTAATGGAGACTACTGAGAAACAAAAAAAAAAGACTTTTGAGGAGTGATAGGGTTAAAAAAAAAGAAGAGAGAAGAGTAGACAAAACAGAATAGGATAAAGGGAAATACTGTGAATGAGATGAGCTCACCTATAAATGAAAGTTAAGGAGATGGATAGATTTTTGGAAAAGTTAGATGTGATTTACTTCTGAAGAAAATTGAATGGGAATATAAAGTAGGATAGCCTTTTCTCAGCTGAACATGGCACCTTTACCAAAAATGATCATGTATTAGGACATTAAAACCTCACAATCAAATGAACAAAAGCAGAACTATTAAAAGTATCCTTTTTGGACCATAATGCAATATAAATTAGATTCAACAAAGGGCCTTGGAAGCATAAGTTAAAAAATAATTAGAAACTAAATAATCTAATCCTAAAGAATGAGTGGGTCAAAGAATAAATCATAGGAAAATTCAATAATTTCATTAAAGATAACACCCATGAGACAACATATCAAAATTTGTGGGATGCATTCACATCAGCATTTAGGGAAATATTTATATTTGCAAATGTTTACATAAATAACAGAGAGAAAAAGCAGATCAATGAATTGGTCACACAACTTTAAAAAACAGAAAATAAATAAATTAAAAATCTCTAATTAAACATTAAACCCTGAAAATCAAAGGAGAGATTAATAAAATTGAAAGTAAAAAAAAATTGAACTAGTAAATAAAAGAAGAAAGTGATTATATGGAAAAAATAAAATAAATAAATCGTTGGTTAATTTGATTTTTGAAAAAGAATGAAAACCAAATTACCCATAACAAAAATGAAAAGGTTACTTGCACCACCAATGAAGAGGACATTAAAGTAATTATTAAGTACTACTTTGCCCAATTGTATGCAAATAAAACTGACAATCTAAATGAAATCAATCAATATTTATAAAAATATAAATTCCCCAGCTTGACAGAAGAAATAGAATGATTAAATAACCTTACCTTAGAAAAAGAAATTCAACAAGCCACAAATGAGTTCTCTAAGGGAAAAAAAAAGGACCAGATGAATTTACAAGCAGCAAACTAGAAAACATTTAAAAAAAACTAATTCTAATATTATATAAAGTATTTTTAAAAGTAAAGGACTCCTAACAAATCCCTTCTATGACACAAATGTGTTTTTGATACCTAAACTAGGGAGATCAAGAACAGAGAAAGAAAACTGGAGACCAATTTCCCTAATAAATATGATGCAAAACATTTTAAATAATATGCTAGTAAGGAGAGTAGAACAATGTATCACAAAGATCCTATACTGCGATCAGAAGCAATTTATACCTGGTATACAGGGCTGGTTCAATATTAGGAAAATTATAAGTACAAATGATTACATCAATAACAAAACTATCAAAAATCATACAATTATATCAATTGATACAGAAAAAGCTTTTGACAAAATACAGCACCCATTCCTATTTTTAAAAAATTGAAAGCAAAGAAATAAATGGAAATTTTTCTTAAAATGATAGCCAGTACCTATCTAAACCCAAGCATAAGCATTATCTTCTAGAGGGATAAACTAGAAACTTTCTCAGTAAGACGATGGTTGAAGCAAGGATGTCAATTATCATAATTATTATTCAATATTGTACTAGAAATGCTACCTACAGCAATAAGAAAAGGAAAAGAAATGGAAAGAATAAGAATAAACAATGATGAAATAAAACTATCATTCTTTGGGGGATATCATAGTACACTTAGAGAATGCAAGAGAATTAACTAAAAAAAACTAGACAAAACAATTAACTTTAGCAAAGTTGTAAGATATAAAATAAATTTATACAAATTATAAATCTTTCTATATGCTACCAACAAAACCCAACAGGAAGAGTTAGAAAGAGAAATTCCATTTAAAATAATTGTATATAGTATAAAATACTTGGCAGTCTGCTTGCCAACATATACATACACAAACACACATACACAAGAACCATGTGAACAGAATTACAAAACACTTTACACTAAGACAATTCCAAACAATTGGAGAAATATCAGTTGCTCATGGGTAGGCCAAGCCAGTATAATAAAAATAACAATACTACCTAAATTAATTTATTTGTCAATACCATATCCATAAAACTGCAAAATATTTACTTTACAAAGCAAGAAAAACAATAACAAAATTCATCTGGAAGAACAAATAGTCAAGAATATAAAAAAATCAATGGAAAAAAAGTGAAAGAAGGAAGTCTAGTAATACTAGATCTCAAACTATAGTAAAACATGGTAATCATCAAAACAATCTGCTACTGGATGAGAGAGTGGTTGATCAATAAAAACAGTTTAGGTACACAACATACAGCAGTACATGACCATGGTAACCTAGTGTTTGATAAGCCCAAAGATTCCAGGTGTTGGGGCAAGAACTCGCTATTTTACAAAAACTGCTGGGAAAATTGGAAAGCAGACTGGCAGAAAATAGAGAACAACATCTCATACTATATATAAAGATGAGGTAAAAAATGGATCCGTAATTTAGACATAAAAAGTGATAATCATAAGTTAATAAGTGGAGCATGGAAAAAAGTTACCTTTCAAATCCATGGATAAAGGGAAGAGTTTGTAATCCAACAAGAGACAGAGAGGATGGTAGAGTTGGGAGGTTACATGGGTAATTTTGGTTACATGCAATTAAAAAGGTTTTTTACACAAAATCAATGCAGACAAAATTAAAAGGAAAACAGGAAATAAAAAAATTACAGCAATTTCTCTGATAAAAGTCTCATTTCTCAAATATATGTAGAACTGAGTCAAATTTACAAAATTAAGAGCCATCTCCGAATTGATAAATGATCAAAGGATATGAACAAGCAGTTTTCAGAAGAAGAAATCCAAACTCTCAATAGTCATATGAAAAACTTCTTTAAATCACTAACATAGAGAAATGCAAATTAAAACAACTTTGAGGTACCACCTCACACCTATCAGACTGGTTAACATGACAGAAAAGGAAAATGACAATTGCTTGAGGGGCTGTGGGAACATAAAAACACTAATGCACTATTGATAAGGAGTTATGACCTGGTTTGACCATTCTGGAGAACAATTTGGAAGTATGCCCAAAGGGCAATAAAATCAGACATACCCTTTCATCCAGAAAAGCTGCTACTAGGTATCCCAAAGAGTTTAAAGAAAAAGGAAAATGGCCCATATGTTTAAAAGTACTTATAGCAGCTTTTTTTTGTGTTGGCAAATAATTGGAAATTGAGGGTATGCCCATCAATTGGGAAATACCTGAACATGTGGTATATGATTGTGAGGAGATAGCATTGTGCTATAAGAAATGACAAAAGGAATTGTTTCAGAATACCCTAGGAAGACTTATATAAACTCATTCAAAGTGAAATAAACAGAATAAGGAAAACATTGTACACAGTAACAACAATTTTGCAATAATTCGAGTCAGCTAGGTGGTGACACTTACTAGCTGTGTGACCGTGGGCAAGTCACTTAACCACAATTGCCTCGAGCCAAAAAAAAAAAAAAAGAAACAAAAAAGAAAAAAATATCATAATAATTCCAAAAAACTCATCATGAAAAATACTACCCATCTCCCAAGAGAGAACTAATGAACTCAGAGTGCAGAGTGAAGCATATTTCTTTACTTTATTTGTCTTGCTTTTTTTTTGCAACATGGCCAAATGGAAATATGTTTTGTATTTCTTCACATGTGTTATGGGTTTCATATTACTTGCTTTCTTAATGGTTGGGGGAAGGGCAGGAGGGAGGGAAAAAATTTGGAACTGAAAACAAAAATAATGAATGTTTTTAAAAATTTAACTGTATTTCTGTACCCTAAAGAGTTCGTGACCATCTTTCATCTATAGTTGTTACCATGGCTGCTCCTTGATATGGATTTCATTATTTCATTACATTATGGAATACAAGATAGCAAGTTTACTGACTTATGGCAGTGGTCGCTACAAAGGAGTTGTTGCTCTTCTCATTTGCAGGTCACTGCACATAGCTGAGGCCACAGAAAAGATAATGCCTATGACTCATGTATGCAGGCTTAAATAGCTGCAAAATTAAAATGCAATGAAATTCATGCCATGCTCCTATGCTCCAGACTCTGTTTCCCTGGGGCTCTGGGCTTCTGATTGGTGAGTCATTCTTCTCCAACTCAAACCCCCATCCTGCTATTTCCTGGCCCTGTTGTATCGTGTGAAGTCATATGTAACGCCAAGCCCCACTTCTACTTTCTACCTTTATTTCTAGGAAAAATAATCAAATCAATACTATGAAAAGGTAAGCAATCAAATATGCTGTCTTCTTCTATTAGAATGTAACTTTCTTAAGGGTAAAGATTGTCTTCTTTTATTTAGATCCCTAGCACTTAGCACAGTACTTGAGACATAGCAAGTACTTCGTAAAATTAAAAATAATTAGCAAAATGCATAAAATTAATTGTGTCAAATAAATTTAAATACATTTTCAAATGATGGTTTTATAAGTTTGCAGAATTGATACTGTGAAATTGTTAAAATAAATACTGCAGTAGGATTTTTAGGACACGATATAAATCAGAAATTGCATGGATTGACAATAATTTCCCATAAAACAAATACTGACCTGAAGATGTCTTAGAGAACTTAGCCAAAACCCTATTGAAACTAGAACTTTATCTCAGACTACACTGTTGCCCATAATTGTCTGAAAAAAGAATATTTATCCATAAAAACTTGGAAATCCTTTTAATAGCATCACCATATCAAATGCCAAATATTCATAAGGTATAAGCAAATGGAAAGAAAAGCTTTCAAAATAGAGCCAGCAGAAGAAATCAAAACCATTTGAAAAGAGGAGCAAGTCATGTCATTCTTGCTCTCTTGCATGGTACTCAAGTTGAAACAACGATGTTTTCAATGAACCTAGAAAATAAAATCGTAACTCTTTTATTAAATTGCAAATAACATTTGTTTTGTCTTCCAGTAGAATAGTCCACAGAACATGAAATATAAAACAACTGCAGAATAGTGATTGTCTTGTCTCTAATTCTATCTGAACTATGTTGAGTAATATGCAAACAATAAGATGGTTATGATGATGATGATGATGATATGGGCAAAACTGTTACCCCTAATTGCTTAGAGATAACATTGATCCATAATCCCTACAAATTTAAGAAAAAATATTTTCAAGAGATGTCAACATACAAAATATTCATAATCTCCAAACTGTACTGAATTAAAATCATCATGTAGAGGCTAAGCAGAAGAAATCCAAAATCATTTGGTAAAAGGATGGAAGTACATTATCATCTGGGTCTGAGTTATTCTGTCTGCTATCAAAGTTGTCCCAAACAGGCTCTCAGTGAGTATACAGAAAATAAGCTAAGATAGATCCCAATACTTTTACTCAATTTTCATAATTCACTAATGTAATAATCCAGAAATAATTAAATATTTATTTAAAAAATGAGATAAAATATCCTGGGACCACTTCTATAAGAACTTCGTAAAAATGAGAAGAATGAGATTAATAGTCAAAATAGCTACACTATTGATACTATATGGTTTCTTGTGTTTTGTGATTTAAAAAAATCATCTAATTTGAAGAATCATTCTGTTTCTTGGAGCGAACTGGGTGGTTTTCAAAGTCTCATCTAATTTGAAAATTTTGTGTTTCCAATGGAAAGACATGACCTAAAGGCACCATTGTATCTCTTTTTCAGATTGTAAAAAGAGAGTAAATAAGATTAAATAACTTTGCTAAAAATTTCAGGAATAGAGGTAGGCATTAAATTCAGAATTTTACATTGCTATAACTCAGAGCTAATTTCATTAAAATAATGGGTTTCAGCATATTTGATTGATTACCTTCACATTGTGTCTACAAAAGCCTAATGGATAGAATTAAAACAAAAATATTGTCAATTTTTATGGATGGACTGCCCAGCCTTTGACACCACAGCTAAGGATTACATAGTCTCAAGTTGTGTGAGTCACAAAGAGTGAAATTCTATTAGTATAGGAAGAACAAGATCATTTTGAATCTAGGTAGCATTGCAATGTGACTTTTGTTTGTAATTTTTCTCCAAGGGTACATAGGTTTAGCAGAAAAAGGGTTCAAAAAGTCCAACATTTTTTTTTAACTGAAGAGCAAACTGTGGCTTGAAAAGGGTAAGTAACTTGCCCAAGGTCATACAAGTAGTAGCAGAGTCAGAATTTGAACCTTCTCACCCAGACTTCAAATCTAGTGTTTTCTTTTGTTTTCTTTCTTTTTTGGTTAGACCTCAGCAAAGAATACAGAGTTGCATAGTGCACACAAGGCTGTGTTTACAAAAAAAAGAAAGAAAGAAAGAAAGTCATTACAATAATTTTTCCCCACAAGACTTTTGCTGCCTGTTAGTCAAGGCCTAACTGCTCGATCTCTCTAGCCTGATGAGCTAGTTTTCCTGATTTTGAAAAGCCTTTCTAGTCACTGCCCAGGCTGCCCTGTTGTCAGAATTTTCTAGCAGGGGTACCATCTCTGGACAAATGGATTGAACCATAACTGACAAAAATACCCCAGGGACTCAGGACCTAGACCTCAAGGTTCCTCATCACTTCTGTCATTCTTGGAAATTTGAGGAGAGGCCATAGCGATTCTGCAATTTTTATCTTATAAAGTAAAATTTTCCATTTATTACATATATGGGTCAATAAAATATTAATTCATGAGTCCACTAGAAATGTATAATGAACCATCACAAAGAATCTTACTTTCCTTAATCATCTGTTCTCATCTTATTTATAAGGAGTACAGAAATATTTCTTAAATTTCCCTTAGTATGACAGTACATTTGATGCCACTGATGTACAGGATTTTTTTTTAATATCATTTATAGCAATATTTTGCAAACATTATTTTTCTCTAAAGAAATTCTATAATGTCCCATCCTCTGACTTATCTTTGACCCTTTCTAATATTTTCTCTAAACTGGTTGTTCATCCTTTGTTTTCAAAGAGGACCAATGACACCATAGGGTGATGTCTTGACTTGTGAATGAATTGAATTTAAGTAAGACAGAACTGCACAAAGTTGTCAGCCTCACTCTCTCTTCCAGAATCATACAAGTCCAGTGGCAAGACAAAAGTCAGTGCAACTGGAAATGACCTAGGATGCAGTAGATGACCTTGGAGTCTTTGATGTCTGGCTATACTCCATGGCACTTGCTTCACCTACCTTCATGGCCATTGGAACAAATGGTTCTCAACCACTCATTCTAATAGAGGAAGTCTTCACATGCTTGGAGTAGACATCCTCCTAACTCACTGAAGGGTTCAAGCATTACCCTCAACCTGGTTTAGCCCATCCACCAGGATGTGGCTGGTGCTATAGCTTCTTGGAGCCACAGATGAGAGTTGGGTGAAAAGTCGATACCAAAGGTAGATGAGCACCCCTGAAAAGGGCTCAGCAAGCCCTCACACCAGAGGTGCTAGTCCTCCCTGAACACACCATACACTCCTTTTCTAAACTATATTAAATGCAAAAACATTATACTTTGGACTATAAACTAAGTCAGTTGCCTCAAAAGATGGCAAAAACAGTATGAAGATTAACCTTCAGTGACTCACACAAGTCAGTTGTGCCATCTCTGCTCCCGTGAGAGTTTCCCTGATGCCACCATCAAGAGCTTCTGTTAGTAATAACCAGCACATAGTTAATATGGTAACAATTGCTTTCTCCCAGGATTTAATGGCCTGAAGAAGTGTGTCTACTTTCCTTTTCCAGGATGGAGAAGAGGTTGTTTGTCCCAACTCTACTTGAAAGTCATTCTCCCTCCTCTCAAAATATCTGGGCTTTTAAGAAGTGGGGCTTGAACTAAATAAGATTCACGTTTGCTTTGAGATTATTGCCTTCTAGTTCACATATACAACTGCACATGGCTAAATAAATAAAAGGACAGATACAAAAAAGTAGGTCCAATTCTGTTCTCCTAAACATAGCCAAATGCATACAACAAAAATCCTTATACAACACAGGTGATAACATGAATGTTAATCCTGTTTTTGAATGTCCCTGAATTTGAATATCTTCTGAAAGAAAATGTAACTTCTAAAGGACAGAAGTCTGTATTTTTTGTGGATGCTTTGATATTGAAAAAGAATTTCTGGTTCTGGGTTCTAGATATGTCCATTAAAATCACAGTGATTTATGTACAGAATTGAATAACTTAGAAATAGAATGTAGCTCCTAGTCCTAATTATACTTTGAAGTGTTAAGAAATATCCTTCCCTTTTCCCTTCTTTGCCTTTTTCCTTTCCTCCCTTCTTTTGTCCTCTTCTCTCCCCTCTCTTCCCTCTTATCTTCCTATCTTCTTCAGGCTGATAGTGCAACGGCACCTCATAGACCTAATCCCACTGATCATTGGCATAGAAACTTTGACCCATTTGTTTCTTTTTTCTTCGAGGGAGGCAGTTGGGGTTAAGTGACTTGCCCAGGATTACACAGCTAGTGTCAAGTATCTGGTCTGAGATAGGATTTGAACTCAGGTCCTCCTGACTCCAGGGCTGGTACTCTATCCGCTGCGCCACCTACCTGCCCTGACCCATCTGTTTCTGACCTTGATCAGTCCTTCCTCAGAAACACACCCACTCCCAGAGGCTCTCCTCTCCTGAAAGACATGACCTCCTATAGGTTCACTACATTGGTGCTGGATTGGGTGCAGTCATCAATCTGCTTTAGCCCCACTGAAGCTCAGAATTCCAGAGCTCAAGCAACCCACAAGTCTCAGCTTCTACTAGTGGCAGAAATTATTTCTGCCACCATGCCCAGCTTCCCTTGCTTCTCTAAATCTCTATTTTTAAAGCTTCAACAGCTCAGCCTAAAATATTAAAATTAAAGTTATTAATGCTATTGCACAAATTCATAATTTTCCATAAATCTATTCAAATTCTCACATGTTTGAATGCAATAGCTCATTATAATTCATGAAAAAATTACTCTTCTATTTTTACAAGGGTTTATCTTGAAACTATAGAGATGGGAAAGTAAGCATAAATAATTAGTTATTAGCATGTTCATCAAAGCATTTGTCATCATCTTAGCTTAGGGTCCAAACTGAACAGGGATTCCACCATAGATGATAAGGTCCTTCAGTTGCTTTAGTTGGTGGATGACATTATGATGATTGCATCAAACCCTGAAATATTAGATGATCTTCTTAATGAAATACAAAATCACTCAAAGGAGTTAGCTCCATGAAATACACAGAAAGTCCAAGTCAATAAAGAATCACTATGGTTTAGATTATAACATACCATTTGATGAATGTGTTATAGAGATGGCTAGTCAATGCATATATCTTAAATGTATAAAGATAAAGTACAATGATGTCAAAACTGCATAGAAGGAAGGAGACAGACTAGACTACCTTTGGAAAAATGAATCATGCTTTTTAATCATTCTAACCTTCTTCCTAAAACAATAGTCCATCTTTTTAATATCCATATTCTTCCAGAGATGATATGTGACTGTGAGTTATGAAATACTACCCTCTCAGAAGAATTAAAATAGATTTTTCAAAGAGTAATTAATGTAGAGGTATGTAGCAGGCATGATTAAAATGCAATATGTCAGAATGTACAGGGGTCTTCCTTCTATAGCTTAGTAGATAGACTGCATGAGCTGGTATAATCAAAAGAGCTCATCACCTCGTGGACCTGCCACTGGTGACAGGCCTCTGCAGACTTAGCTAGCTTGGTCTTTGGGCTGATATTGATGTCTGGCTCATCATCAGACATTCTCTTAAATCTTTTCCATCTTAGCATAAACCACCAGAACTTCTACTCTATTGGAAACAGCACTCAGGAAGCCAAGATCCCTTATATGCCAGCCAAGACATTAGAGTACTACTCTGAAAGAGCAAACATATCAATCCAACTGAAGTAATCATAGCATAAACAGAGATAACTTCACTTAATGCAAATCTCTGGGGATTACAGTAGAGAAAGGATGATTAAATATTCTAGAATATACTTTTCCCACATGTACAGAATGCCTTCTAGTTCAAAGTATTTTCACACTAACCTCTGTCCAGAAGGAACGTGGAGAACATGAACAAATGAAAACATCCTTTTTCCTTCACTCAGAACAAAATGATAGAAATTCTACATTTAAAAGAGATTTTAGAAATCATCTAGTCCAGACTCTTATTTTTTTAGAAAAGGAAGATGAATTTAAGGGAAGATACATGACTTGCCCAGATTACCCAAAGTTAAGTTAGTGATAGAGTCAGGACTAACACCCAAGCTTCCTGAATTCTACTGTAGTGCTTTTTTACAAGGCACTTAGTTGTTTCAATTATTATTGTTGTTGTTGTTTTCATGTCATTTCAACTGTGTCCAACTCTTCATGACCTATTTGGGATTTTCTTGGCAGAGATAATGCAGAGATTTGCCATTTCCTTCTCCAACTCATTTTACAGATGAGGAAGTTATGGTAAATAGAGTTTAGTGACTTGACCAAGGTCACACAGCTAGTAATTGTTTGAAGGCAGATTTGAACTCAGGTCTTCCTGACTCCAGGCCCAGTACTTTATCCACTATAATATCTGTCTCTCTGTTTTAATTATTATTTGCCCTTAGTAGAGTGGTTGAGAGGATGATAGTAAGACTTACAAGGTATCATTTAGATTCAATTTGCAGAACTTTTACCCCCACCTGACCTTTTCTTGCCTTCTCTCCTCTCCTCTTCTTCCCCTTCTTTTCTTCCTTTCCTCTTTCCTTTCTTCCTTCCCTCCTATTAGGACACATGATTTCATCCATTTAGGAAAATCCCAGTCTGGAAACTCTATCTTACTAATGCAGGTCAGCATCTCTTCTATGAATAAAGAGTTAAAGATTTGACTGGGAGCATGGAAATACCAATTGACTCAGACAGATAGTATTGGTCAGAGGAGGCTGTGCAACTTATTTACTCCAAGTCTGGCCCTTTATTCCCCACATTTCACTGTTTATTCTGTACCTTACTAACATTGATTATTTGGCATGCTATTTTCCAGTATGTGACTTTCTATTAGACACCTTTGTGTGAGTGATAAGTACTTAAAATAATATAATTACAGCACTTCTTTAGGATTTGAGGTAACTACCAAATGAAATGCTTTAAATAGAGACTATTCAAATCCCTTTGAAGAGATATATTTTATCATGAAACTAAATTCAAGAAGGTATTTATTGTGAAGGGTCTTATACAAGAAAAATTGATGGACAAATTCAACTGGAGTTTTAGAAAAGACACAGAAAATCCACTCAAGCAGACACTTCTTCCTTATTTAAAAGCATTCTATATTTATGTCAGTAAAAGCGTGGGGGGGGGGGGAGGGTAGTCTGACATAATATAGTCCCAATACATTGCTTTCTGATATTCAAACAATACAAAAATCAAATTTGCAGAATCTTGAGCAATTGATATTTACATCTATTAGGGTCTCTTAAATAACTTTCTTTAAGAGATTTTGGAGAAAAAGAGAAGTCTTTCAGGACAATACTTGGGTAAAAATCCCAATTTTCAGGGGGAGAAAGGAAGAGGATTGAGTCTTCAAACTATAGGTAAACATTAGACTTCTGGGAGCCAAGATGGTGGGGTAAGTAGTAAATTGCCATAACTCTCCCACATTCACCTCCAAACAACCATAAAACAGAGCCCCAAAACAAATCCTAGAAGAGCAGAACCAGCAAAAAAGATGGAGTGAAACAATCTTTTGGCCCAAGAAATTTGGAAGATTGTCAAGAAAGTTCAGTCTCACTCTGGTAAAAAGAGAGCACAATCCAGGACAGGAAGCATCCCAACAAGCCAGCAACCCCATTTCAGCCAACCAGCAGAAGATCCTGAGCCCTAGTGTGGTGGAGCAGGCAAATGTCAATACCAGGACCCCATGTGCCTCAGCAAAGCCAGGGGAACTGGCAGACTCCAGCTCCCAGAATCACCACATTCTTCAGTATAGCCCCAGGAAAACAGGCATCCTCCAGTGGCCTGACCTCCACATGCTTCAGCACTGCACGGGCCAAACAGACAGAAGTCAACCACATGGGTGCCTAAGCAAACAGGCAGCTGCCAGCACCAGGCCCCTGCCACGTGCTCCAGTGCAGCCCCAGGCAAACAGGCAGACTCCAGAGGCCAGACCATCACAAGCTTCAGTGTAGCCCTGGGGGAACACAGAAACACCTCACCAGCCTCAGCATACACCAGACACTAATACTAGAACCCCAGCTCAGCACCAGTAAGCAAAGGCCTTCCAGCAGCACCAGCCACTGCATATCTCTCAGTGTAGCACTAGATCCGAGGCTCCCCCAGGGGCATCAGGACAACATCAGTGCAGTGCCAGGTAAACAGCCAGGGCCTGCAGCCCCCAGCACAAAGAGCTTGAGATAGAGTTCAAATTCAAAAGAAAGGAAAAAGGCTAAAAAAGATGAGCAAAAAAACAGCAAGTAAAGAACCTGACCATGGACCATATTAGAGTGACAGAGAAGATCAAGATACAAACTCAGAAGAGGACAAAAAGGTCAAAACACCTAGGGGTAAATCCCTAAAGAAAAAGTGGGAAGTGGTTTCAAGCCCAGAAAGAACTCATGGAAGAGATCAAGAAGGAGTTTAAAAATCATGTGAGAAAGGTAGAAGAAAAATTGGGAAAAGAGTGATGCAAGAGAATTATGAAGCAAAGAGTCAACAGCTTCGGGAAAAAAAAAAAACCAAACACAACTACTTAAAAAGTAGAATTGGCCAAATGAAAAAGGAGATATGAAAATCCCTGAAGATAACAACTCTCTAAAAAGTACAATGGGCCAAATGGAAAACTAAGTACAAAAACTAACTGAGGAAAATAAATCCTTAAAAATTAGAATTGGGCAAGTGGAAACTAATGACTCTATGAGACATCAAGAATGAATCAAACAAATTCAAAAGAATGAAAAAAATAGAAAAAAATATAAAATAGTTCATCAGAAAAACAACTGACTTGGAAAATAGATCCAGGAGAGACAATGTGAGAATTATTGGACTACCTGAAAGCTTTAATCAAAAGGAGGATGTGGACAGCATCCTTCAAGAAATTATCAAGGAAAACTACCCTGATATCCTGGAACCACAGGGCAAAATTAGCATTGAAAGAATCTGTCAATCACCTTTGGGAAGAAATCCCAAAATAAAAACTCCAATGAAAATCATAGCCAAATATAAGAACTATAAGCTCAAGGAAAAAATAACTGTAAGTGCCCAGAAAGAAATGATTCAAATGTCAGGAAGCCACAATCAGGATTACATAGAAATTAGAAGCTGCAATATTAAAGCATCAGAGGTCATGGAACATGCTATTCTGGAAGGCAAAGGAGCTAGGACTACAAGCAAGAATCACTTAGCCAGTGAAATTAAGCGTAATACTTCAAGGGAAAAATGGTCATTCAATTAAATAGAAGGATTTCAACCTTTCATAAGGAGACTAGAATTGAACAAAAAATTTGATTTCCAATATCAAGATGCAAGAAAAGCTTAAAAAGGGAAAAGAAAATGTAAGGGATTCAATGGAGCTGAACTGTTTAATTCCCTACATGGGAAGATGTACTTATAGTTCTTAAAATTATACCATTAATAGTACAGCAAGAAGGAATATACAGAGACAGAGGGTACGAGTATAAGGTGAATTTGTTGGAATGACATAAAACTAATTAAGGGATGAGAAAGAGGAGTACAATGGGTACAGAAGGAAGGGAGAAGTAAGATGGGGTAAATTATTTCCCATGAAGAGGTACAAAAAAACATATTACAGTAGAGGGAAAGATGGGAGCTTGAACTTTACTCTCATTAGTATTGGCTCAAAGAGGGGATAGTATACACAATCAGTTGAATATAGAAATCTATCTTACCTGACAGGGAAGTAAGAGGGAAGAAATTAAGTAAGGGTGGGGGATGACAGAAGAGAGGGCAGACCAGGGGAGATGGTAGAAGCAAAACATTGTCAAGGAAGGAAAGGGTTAAAAGAGTGAGAGGACAAACAGGAGGAGATAAGATGGTGGGAAATACACAGTTAGTAATCACAACTGTGAATGTGAATGGGATGCACTTTCCCATAAGAAAAGAAATGGATAGCGGAGTAGATCAAAAACCAGATCCTACAATATGTTGTTTACAAGAAACACACTTGAAGCAGAGACACACATGCAGAGTAAAGGAAAAGGGCTGGAGCAGAATCTATTATGCTTTAGCTAATGTTAACAAAAAAAAAGCAGGGGTAGCAACCCAATCTCAGACAAAGCAAAAACAAAAATACACACGATTAAGAGAGATAAGGAAGGAAACTTCATTGTGCTAAAAGGTACCACGGGAAATGAAGCAATATCAATACTAAACATATGTGCACCGTGTCATATAGTATCCGAATTCTTAAAGTTGATATTAATTGAGTTACAGGTTCATTACCAAACAAAAGATAGATAGCATTCCAAAATGTAAAATAGATCATTTTGATTATATTAAATTAAAAAACTTTTGCACAAACAAAACAAAAGATTAGAAGGAAAGCCGAAGGCTGGGAAACAATCTTTATAGCAAGTGTCTTGGATAAAGGCCTCATTTCTCAAATATATAGAGAATTGAGTCAAATTTATAAAAATAGAATTCCCCAACTTGATAAATGGTCAAAGCAAGTTTTAAAATGAAGAAATCAGTTTTCAGATGAAGAAATCAAAGCAATCTATAGGCATAGGAAGAAGTGCCCTAAATTACTTTTGATCAGAGAAATGCAAATTAAACAACTTTGAGGTACTACCTCACACCTATCAGATTGGCTAAAATGGCAAAAAAGGAAAACAATAAATGTTGGAGAGGATGTGGGAAAATTGGGTCATTAATGCACTGTTGGTGGAGTTGTAAACTGATCCAATCATTCTGGAGAGCAATTTGAAACTATGTCCAAAGGGCTATAAAATTGTGCATACCCTTTGATCCAGCAATACCTCTACTAGGTCTGCATCTCAAAGAAAACATAAAAAGGGGAAAAGGACCTACATGTACAAAAATGTTCATAGCAGCCCTTTTCATGATGTCAAAATATTAGAAATTGAGTGGATGCCCATCAACTGGAAAATGGCTGAACAAACTGTGGGATATGGATGTAATGGAATACCATTGTACAATAAGAAATGATGAACAGGCACATTTCAGAAAAACCTAGAAAGACTTGTACAAACTGATGCAAAGTGAAATGAGCAGAACCAGGAGAACATTGTTCACAGTATCAGCAATGCTGTGTGATGATCAACTATGAGTGACTCAGCTCCTCTCAGCAACACAATGATCCAAGACAAGTACAAAAGTCTCATAAAGGAAAATGCCATCCACATTCAGATAAAGAAGTGATGGACTCTGAATGCAGATCAAAGCATACTTTTTTTCACTTCCTTTATTCTTTTTTGTTCTTTTCTTGTTTTGATCTGTTTCTTCTTTCACAACTGTGACTACTATGGAAATATGTTTTACATGATAGCACATGCATAACCTATATCAAATTGCCTACCATTTTAGGAAGAGGGGAGGGGAGGGAGAAAATTTGGAACTCAAAATCTTGTAAAAATTTATCTTGACATGTAATTGTGGAAAAATAAATAAAATTATTAAAAACAAACTATAGGTAAGTGAGCATGACTTTTCTAGGGGGAAATTTTAGAACATTATTAAAGAAATAGTTAATGAATGTCAAGAAAAGACATTGGTGATCACAAGGTACAAGCATGATGTCACAGAGAATGGGTCATGACCTACTAATCTCCCTTTTTAAAAGTTATTATTAATTTGACAGATCAGAGGCATTCCATAGTATACTTAGATTTCAGCAAAGCATTTGGCAGTTTCTACATTTGTTGGGGAGAATAGGATGGAGAGATAAGAGCACAATGTAATGAATTCAGAACTGGTTAAATGACTATATCCAAAGAACAGTCATTGTTTACACAGCCAGAACTCTGGTTTAGGCCCATATCACTTTTTGAGGGGATTATTGCAATTGTCTGCTATGGGATCTTCCTATTTAAAGTTTCTCCTCATTTCAATTCATCTTTCACACAGCTACCAAAGTTATTTTCTTAAAGTATAGATCTGACCATGTTAGTAACACCTCAGCCATTCAAAGTCCAGTGACTCCTTATTACCTCCACATATTTGTATTTGTTCTTTATACACCTTCATACCCCTTCACTTATGATCCTTCCAGTCTTCCTACACATGACTTGTTTCTACTCATTCTTCAAGCCAATCATAGTGGTCTACTTCCTCTCTTGAACACACAATGAATGCTCTATACCTGGTTGCCATGTCTTTACCCTGAAGGTGCTCCACACCTGAAAATGTGTCCTCCTCACCTTACCTAACAGAATCCATGGTTTCCTTCAAAGTTCGGTTCAAATGCCACTTTCTAAGTAAATCTTTCCTTTTACTTACCTTAGGTGTTACAGTTTTCCCTTCCCAAACTACCTTATAGTTCTCTTTCTCTCTGTCCCTCTCTCCTTCTCTCTCTCCCTTTCTCTCTCCTATCTTCTCTCTTCCTCTCCCTTCTTCTCCTCCTGTTCCTCCTCCTCTTTCTCTAGCTCTCCTTCTCTCTGTTTTCTTTTCCTCTCCTCTTCCCTCCTCCTTTTTCTCTGTATATAGATAAATATATATGCACATAAATATAGCATATATTACATATATCATACAGATTGTGCATATATAACATGCATGTTTTATATAGAAATATTTATTATATATGTATATCAATATCATACTTATAACATGGGATCATTGTATCTCTCTGTTACATTCATAAGCTCCTTGGGCACAGGATAATTTCAATTTTCAGAGTTCATGTACGCGGTGTTTAACATAGGAGGACTTGATCCAGAATAGGTACCTAATAAATGTTTGTTGATTGATTTATTTCATGCAAAGGGAGATCTGTGGTACTGGATCCCAGGAATCTGTCCCTGGCTCAATAGTAATTAACATTTGAATGAAGGAATAGATGATAAGCTTATCAAATTTGCAAATAACATAAAACTTGGAGGGAGATTAACATGTTGTATGACAGAAGCAGGATCCAAAAGGCCTGAAGAATGGACTGAATCCACTAAGATGGAATTAAATATAGAAAAATATAAAGTCCTCCACTTGAGTTAAGAAAAATTAATTCAGTAAATGAAACCAGGAGGTGGGAGATACCAATATAGACTTTCAAATACCACATTTTAGGTAGAAATGATCAGAGATACTGACTTGAATTGCAAGCTTACTATGAATTAATAAAGTGATTGCATCCAAACTATCTAATTTATTATTAGGCAGTATTCATATAGAGGCATTGTGTCCAGGGCACATGAAGTGACAATTCTATCATACTCTGTTCACAACATGGGCCAAAACTATCTTTGCAGACTAATGATGTAATACTTCCATTTGCACATTTTATGATCCAGCCAAATAGGACCATTTTGTTTTTCAGTCATTTCAGTCGTGTTTGACTCTTTGTAAACTCATTTAGGGTTTTCTTGGCAAATACATTGGAGTGGTTTGTCATTTCCTTCTCCAGCTTACTTTACAGATGAAGAAATTGAGACAGGTGAGTTGTGCAGGGCCAGTAAGTGTCTGGGGCTGGATTTGAACTCAGGTCTTTTTTACTTCAAGCCTGGCGCTCTATCCACTGCACCACCTAGCTGCCCAAACTGGACTTTAGCGTTCCTCATAAATGACACTATACTTCCTCTTTCTGTACCTTTGTATAGGCTGCTCTCCATGGCTGCAGTGCACTCCTTCCTCACCTCTGCCTTTTAGAATGCTTCATTTCCTTCAAGATTTGATAATAGGGAAGAGACAACTTTGGGTGGTAAAAAAAATGTAGGGCAAGGATTAGTAACCAGCGGCCACATCCACAAAGTGACCCCAGTCATTATTGTTCCTGTGGAATGGGGGTTTTGCAGTAGCATTGTGCCCTGGTGGGCCTGCCAGGATTAGTTAGCAGCAAAATGTTTCCCTCCCCCCAAGAACCTACATTAATAGATGTGTTGGTTTGGGCTATTTAGATATGTGCACCTCCATGCTGGAGAAGGACTGCCAGATACAATCACTTTAGCTTTAGAGTAATTGATGCTGACCTTCCCCCTCTCACAACTAGCCAACAAGTCTAATTGCTCCCAGTCAGTGAATGAAGCCATGTCCTCAGTTCAGAGGAAGACCCTTGCTGATTTATTTGCTAAAGAAGGCTGCACAGCCACTTCTGATACTTGTACACGTTAAGCAGTCAAAGAACCATGTCTGACAGCAGTTTGGGCTAGGAGGAATTCATTATTGTCTCTGCTGGTAAGTCCAAAACCTCTAGGTGAGATATTCTGTAACCTAGTTCTCCTTTTTTATTTTTGTGAAAATAGGTCTTTCATAAAAGGATGTGAACTCCATTAGTTTGGAGGTGAAATAAATGATTTCCTTTATGCTTCTCTCTTTTAAACTTTATAAGACATTTAGGCTTCCTGAAAATCCTAGTCAAATCAAATCAGTTTTCCGTTTTCCCAGCCAAGGGAAAGTGATTAGTACATTTAGCCTGCCTACTAACAACCTTTTGTTAACTACTTGCTTGTATCTAATGGAGAAGTTTCTTTCAACAGATAGTGTGAGTGAATGCTGTGATTTTCTTAGACCTGGACAGGTCTCAGCAAGCCCTTAGACAGAATCTGCCTCCCTTTAACATCTTATTCTCAGAAATTTATAATTCCAAATATATTGAGGGAACCAAGCTTGGCGTCAGAGATATTGAAGGAAAGAGTAAGTTTAAGGATAAGAATAAAGATGTTCAATTTAGTGTATTCATCTCCATAATGTAGATAATTAACAAAGAGTTGAATAAATAATTATACTGTTTTGTAAGAATTGTGAAAAAAATTCCATTAGTTAGATTGCCACTTAATATCTTAAGTTAGTGGCAATTAAGAAGTTTCCTAGATGTTTTCTGCTATGACAGTACATGAAGAAGTTCACTTAAAATTTTTTTTTCAAATTTCAATTCTTTTCACCTCCTCCCTCCTCACTAAGAAAACAAACAAACAAAAAAACAAGCTCCTGTTACTAACATATATAGTCAAGCAAAAAAAATTCAAACATTGGTCTATCTCAGTCATGAGTACTCTGGAATTATTATTGGTCATTGCATTGGTCAGTGTTTCTAAATCCTTCAAACGTGATTTCCTTTACAATGTTGTTCTCCTGGTTCTTCTCATTTCGCTCTGCATCAATTAGTTCATAGAAGTCTTCCCAGGTTTCTCTTAAAACATCAATCCCATTCATCATTTCTTATAGCAAAATAGTATTCCATCATATTGATATACCAAAATTTGTTTATCCGTTCCCCAGCTGATGCATGCCACCTCAGGTTCCAATTCTTTATCCTGCAATCAGGGCTGCTATAAATATTTTTGTTTGTACGAGTCCTCTTTCTTTGATCTCTTTAGGAGTATAGACCTAGTAGTGGTATCTTAGATAAAAAGGGTAGACACAGTTTAATACATTTTTGAAATAGTTTCAAATTGTTTTCCAGAATAGCTGGACCAATCCACAGATCCTCCAACAAGGTCTTAATATACTTGTTCATCTACAGCCCCTCTAGAATTTGTTGTTTTTCTTTTTTTAAGCAATATTGCAAATTTGATGGTTGTGAAGCAAATACTCAGAGAGGTTTTCATTTGCATTTCTCAAATTATTTTTTATTTAGAGCATTTTTCTTATGGTTATTGATAGCTTAGATTTCTCCCTCTGAAAACTGCCTATTTATATCCATTGACCATTTATAAGTTGGAGAATAACTCTAAGTTTTATAAATTTGAATCTAATATATATATATATAAAATATTATCTATGATATTGTTAGTAGTAGCTTGCTACAAATATTTTCACCCCATTTCCCTGCTTCTCTTTTAATTTTAGCCACATTGGCTTTATTTGTTCAAAAGCTTTTTCATTTTACATAATAAAAATTTTCCATTGTACCTCCTGTGACCCTCCCTCTTGTTTGGTCATGAACTCTTCTTTGGGACCAGGCCTCTTCAGCTTGTTGAAGAGGATTTTCAGCTTGGACCCTGAAAACAAAGGGAGAGATATTTTTATGCATTAAAAGAAAATAATTAACAGGATATAAACTAGAATATCAGATTAGGTAATCTGATTTCTAATTGGAGGAAAGATTAGAGGCTTTCCAATTTGGGAGAGGGAGAGCAAACAGGTTTGATTCCCTGAAATCAGAAAAGGAGGTGCCCCACTCCCCTACCCCAACTGTCTGTATTCGGTCAAAAGAGCAAGGAAACAGTAACTGACTGACCAGTATGGGGCTACTTTTCAAATAACACAGATGGGTTGCTTGAGATGTATAATTGTGAAAAAAAACTCCTTGCATCAGTCTTTGGATCTGACCAGGTTTCTATTCAGCATAACCTAGGTCCTTACATAAGGGTCTCTAAGCAACAGATAGAGGTGGTCCAGCTTTTCAGTCATGCAGGACTAGTTTCAAACAATGCAAAAAAAGTTACATTATAACTTTATTATATATATGGAAAAGCAAGTTGTACATAATTTTTCCCATTCTTCTTTGTCATGGAAATGCTTATTTTATTTAAGTTCAGAATTTTTAAAAAAGACAAAACAACAAAAAGGCAAAATAATGCAATTATGTTTTCTCCAATTCCCATAACTGAATAAAGTTTTCTTACAAGACAGGAATTGGACTAGACCCATAATTGAATAGAAAGGGAACTGAGTTAGAACCAGAACTGAGTCACAAGATGGAGCCGGTGAGGTCCACTCAATTTCCACAGTACCTGATCTATTCTTCTGATCAAACTATTTCTTAACCAGTACCAAATTGTTTTGATGACTACTGTTTCATAGAATAGTTTGAAATCAGGATTGATAGCCTCTTTTCTTTCCTACTTTTTCCCCATTAATTTCATTAATATTAGTTTATTCTTTAAAAGGTTAATTAATTTTAATTGTTTCTTAAGTGATTGATAGAAAACACTTATAATTCAATGTGTTTTTTTTTAATTGGGAGTTTATTTATGATCTGTTCATTTTTTTGTGTGGTTGAATTTTTTAAGTCTTCTATTTCTTGTTATGTTAATCTGGACATTTTATGCTTTAGTAAATATTCATCTATTTAATTTAGATTGTCAAATTACTGATATATAATTGGGCAAAGTAGTTCCTAAATATCATGTATTTCTTCTTCATTGGCTATGAATTCACCTTGTAATTTGGTTTTCTTTCTTTTTTTAAAAATCATCTTATCATCTCCAAAAGTTACTTTCTATGTATCTTCTATTTATTTCCCTGTGTATAGGCTGCTTCTCTCAATATAATTTAAACTGCTTGAGGGCAGGGACAGTTAATTTCTCTCTTTTTATTCTAAGCATGGAGCATAGCTCCTTGAACTAAATGGATGTTTAATAAATAATTGTTGAATTGAATACTAATTAATTAATTAACTTTGCTTGGCCCAAGAAGGTAGAACTAGTAGAAATGGGGAAAAAATAGTGAAAGTGAAAGGAAGATTTCAGCTTAATAGAATGAACACCATTTGAACAATTAGAACTATATGAAAATAGAATGGACTCTCTAGAAGTAGTGTGTTCCCTTTAGCTTGTCTTTATGCAGCAGAAGAGCTTTATTTATAAAGCCATGTTGGAAAGGGGTTTCCTGGACAAGTATGAGTTAGACTAGAAGACCTCTGAGATCATTTTCAGCTTTTAAATCCTATGATTCTATGAACATCCTGGTTGAGAACATCAACCAGAATATACATGAAATCATGACCCTTTTGAAGTATTGTACTAAGGTGGAGCTGGCATTTATAGTTTTTACTCACAAGTTGGCATTTTAACTACTCTAGCATTGATGTAATAGAGACCTAAGCTGTGAGTAAGGAAGACATGGGTTCAAGTCCTGCATTTGACATCCACTGGCTATTTATCCTTGGGTAAGTCATTTAACCTTAATGCCCTAAGCAAATCTCAAAGAATATAAATTATCGATAATTTGCATATGGATATATTTCCATGCAAGGAGTCCCCCATACAGATAAAATCACAGGACCAGACAACACCCATCAAAAAAAAATGGAAATAAAATTTGCCATGACACACACAAAAAGAAATTCCTCATTTAAAGAGGGCATTTGCTTTTATGATGACAATGTTTCCTCCAGTCCCATTAAGCATATGTTAGAAGGAACCTGCTTACTTGCATGTTGAAATGTTTTTTTCCAAATGCAAGTGTGATTATATTGATTTGACATTTTCACAGCAGCAAAATGTTTAGATTATATACAAGTGAAAAACATTTTTAGTGAATTCACATAAACCATATCACTAATAACATTTTTTTCAACATTCAAAATGTCTGGAGAGTATCAATTCCACCATATTTTGCCAACTGCAATAATAAATAAAGCTTGTTCCCTTGCAGCAATGGTATGCTAGCTAAACACTGAAATCATTATTTGTTTATACTACCTGAGGTTTACGCTCATAGCTTTCTTTTGTCTCTCTCTTTCTCTCTTAAATGGCTTAACTTGGATTTTAAGACCCTCTTAGCTACTCACTGATTTTCTCTTTTCTCTCTAACTCTTCTACCTTTTGAAGACAAATTTAAAAAAATAGAAATAATACAATGACAGTTCTTAGGACCCCATTCCTCGGATAAGGACGTTAGATATAACGGAGAATCATTTCACTATGTAAACTGACAGAAAAGCTCTCTCCAGCATTCAGACAATTTTAAGGTCAAAGAAGCAATTAGGTAATTTTTTCCCCAGGAAAAGCAGATGTAGGTTACCAGGTGTGGGTAACTCAATGGAATAGCCCAAGCAGAAAGGGGAGGAGAAAGATTGGACCCTGAATGGTGCCATGGGTGCTCTCTGAATTTGGCATTCTGGAGACACTTTCTGGTCACTCCACCTAATTTATTGCAACTCCAAACTTTCATACTTATTATTCCTTGATATTTATAATAAAATAAGCCAGACAAACTAGATAATTCATGAGATAGGGGTAGAGAGAAAGTGACATTTTATTAAAGTTAATTTACTTTTACATATGATATAACAAATCATCAGACTTGTAGCAAAAGAATATTGATACTTAACACCTCTGTGACCATGGGCAAGAAACTTTTTTCTCTCTAAGTCTTATCTCTCTTAACTGGTAAACAGGTATGATAATACTTATAATACCCATCTCAGAAAATTGTTGTGACTAACAGCACTTAAAAAAAAAAAACCTTCAAACATATTATAATTACTATTCCAAAAGCAATTTAATTGAGCAACTTCCAAGTGAGATTTAAATTTTAAGTTAAAATGAGTATTTCTCACTATTTTATATATTTGAAGAATGCCATTATATGAACATATGTTCATATAAATATTCTGTGTAAAAATAATGGGCATAACTGGTCTCCCCAGATAGGAGAGTGCTAAAGGGTTAAGCAGGAACACTTGCTTCTAAGGTAAATAAAGAGTAGACTGGGAATTGAGTAGTCCTAGGACTGGTCTCAGAACAAGTTGTTTGGCTTTAAACTGTATTTAACGTAGAAATGCTATTCTGAGAATTCTATAAGGATTAAATTTTTAGGAAATAAATCACATTTGTTCATTGGAAATTACTAGATAAATAAGAAGTAGAAAAACACAGAATTGGGAGTCAAGAGACCAGAGTGTTTTCATTAGTTCTGCCAAATACTACCTTTGTGACCATCAGAAATCACTGAATCTCTCTGGTTTACCATTTTTTCATCTATAAAATAAAAGGATTGGATTAGGTGATTTTTGTGACCCTTTCTATTCCTCCAAAAGATTAAGTATGTGGCACTTGCATTACCTTTGAAACTTTAAAGGCAAATTTATCTCCTTAGTGAATCTAATGAACTCTATGTGGTTTTGTTTTCATTGAGGAGTTTATGTAATGAATCTGAGCAGTTGGTATAATGATATTTAGCTTTACACTTGGTTAGAAGCCCAATTTCCCTTTACTATATTACTAAATTGATATATTAAGTAAACCAACTTACCTCTCTGTGTTCAGTTCCTCATCTGTAAAATGGGAATAACAGTATCTGTACACCAAAAGTCATGGGGTAATTGTGAGGAAAGTGGTTTGCAAACTGGGATACTGGATAAATCTGAGCTATTATCACACTGAGGTTAGAAGATTTTAAGACTGGACTTCAAACTACACTGTTATTCAAACTTTACCATTCCTTAGAAATACATGGCTTCCCTAGCTTGCTGGGTGCTTAACTGGTTTGCTTATTGAATCTCACAGGTTGTAGTTTAGTCCTGCAGAACTAAAGAATGAAAAATGCTTCTGTTCCTAGCCCCACAATTTTCAAAAATGTAGTAGAGAAAGAGTAGAATGTGTAATCTAAAGGCATGGAAGCACATTGAAAAGGAATGGTAAATGAAAATCAAGAAAAGGATGTGGTGATTAGAAAAATTCAATATGTCATCAAAAAGAACACATCATTACATTCAAGTACCCTTTATTAATATGTTCAACATCATAGATTTAAAACCAACAGTTAGTATTGTTTACAATGAAGAAACACTAGAAGATGTCCTATTATCAACTGAGGTAAAGCAAAGAAGCTCCCATTCCCACTTTGATTTGACACTGAAGAAATTCTAGCTGAAGCAGTAAAATAATATAACTATATATCCCTTAGAAAAGAGACAAAATGATCTCTATGTACATTTCACATGGTATTCAAAGAAAACATCAGAGAATTGGCAAAGAAGTGACTAATAGGTTCAGTAAAATACCAAGATACAAAATAAATCTATAAAAATACTCAGAATGTATGTGTCTGTATGTATGTGTGTATAAATTTATAGAAGTCACACTACACCAAGTTACTAATATATGAAATATCATACATTGAAAGGAATGCTCTTCAGAACCAGATAAAACAATATCAGAATTCACTAGAAGGAAGAGAACAGTTTAGAATCTCAAAGTAAATAACAAAAAAAGTAGGAATAAAGGATTAAAGTCTTTCCAGACCTCAAATTATATTAAGAAGCAGTAATTATCAACGATATTTGACACTAGTTTTTTTTTTTAAGTGTTGTTAGTGGTACAGACTAGATTAAAAAAAAAAAAAAGAAGAAGCAATTGAAAATAGTAGCCCATGGGCTGACAAACTTAAGAACCTAAATTCCTGGGGTATAAATTCCCTTTTTCTTAAGAACCACTAGGAAAAATGGAAAGTAATTTAGCAAAAAATTAAATTAGCCACTGTATAACATCATAACCTCAAAATGAACATACCATTTGAATATTAAAAGATCACCTTAAAAATTAAAGAAGACAGGAGGATGTACCTTTGGAATTATGGATAGTGGGATAATTCTTTTTGTTTTGTTTTCTTTTTTACTATGTTTACTTATAGCTTTATTAAGGTAATTAAATATTGAAATAAACAAAACTAAACCACTACAGAAAATCCACATAATGATTTTCACCTCAATTTCCAACACAATCATATTATCACATACTTTTAAACAGAAAAAATGTCTGTATACAAAATACTTAGACATAGTTAAAATGCAATTGGGTTCAGTACGTTCAGCAATTTTAGAGATAAGATATCTGGATGAAATATACACTTATCTAAATCATCTCTCTTTAAGCTATCCAAACTTTTAATAAAAAATGGTAACATGTTAAATAGAATGCTACAATTTAACAATTAAGGCATCATGAAATTTCACTGAGAAGCTGAATGTATCATATTTCTCAATTCAGTCTCATTAGGGTGGAGAACAAATTAGTAAACTGGAGGACAAAAATATCCCATGGATTTCTGGAAGGCCACAGCATGAGGGTCTAAGTATTTGCAGCTCCCCCACCTCATTTCAATGTTATTCATGACATCCTCCTGGGTGAACAATGTATCATTCTTCTTGAGCATTAAAATTTCTAAAGAACATTCTTCACCAGGGTTCTGTGAGGGAGGTAGGGAAAATACTATTGGGATTTTACAAAGAAATCTGTTGGCACTAACCCTGGCCCTGGGTTTATGGCTATGAAAGATACTCCCCTCAAATTGGGGCCAAAATGTGTCCAAGTGGAAAAAAGAAGACTAGGTGGAGTCAGGGCCTTGCCCTCCTGGGTTGGGAGGCACAGGACAAGGCTTACATTTCTTCTGTATCCTTAACACAGCAGGGCATCTCAACTGGTTGAACCTCCAGATGGAAATACATAAATGTGTCAGAAAACAAGCAAAATGTTATATTGTATTTTTAGCTTTTAAACAAATACACACAAATATATAAAAATATGGAAAAAATATATGAGTGCAAAATGTAGCAAAATATATGTTACCAAGTTTACAAAAATTCCTTACCAAGCTATGTTGGGAATAAATGGCTAACTGGAAACCCTAATCACCTAGAATTTCATGTCACAACATGTCCATACAGCACATGTGAGTAAATCTTTTCTTTTCAAAGAATTCTAAGTTAGTCTTGCTGCTCAGGCATCCTTTGGTCAATGGTCAAGTACATCAACTTCCAGCACTCATGGTCATGGGTTTTCCAGTCGTTTGCATGAGATGCTCAGAATTCTTTTGATTACTAACCATGCTTTCATTCTTCATTTGTTTTCTATTGAGACCTACTGGGTTCGTTGTGATCTTCCAGAGTAAACACTTAGCACACCTATCACTAACTACTTTAGAACCTTTCTGTGTCAGACACACGCTAATTAAGTAGCACGCTAATTTTAGGGGAAGGATAGGAAAAGCAGACTGCCTTAACATTATGTCCTTCAGTATAAGCTTCATTTGATATAGTCTGATAACCAGTTAGTGCCTGAGGCTATGAAATTTAGGCTTTCTAAAATTAGTATTTGTTGCTTGATTATCGGCTTGTCACCAAATAGGGCAGTTTCACTCTCTCTAGTTGGAAATCTTGTCTCATAGAAGGCAGGATGTTCCTTCTGAAATTACTTTATCTTTTTTTTCCTTTTTTATTTTAGAGGTAAGCTTTTATCTTTGATGATATTCTCCAAAAGTTCTGCAGTTGCAACCTGACAGGTAGAAACTTCTGTTCATCAAATTCCTGGGTGCTTATCTGCTTACAGTAGGAGTAAGTTGGCAAAGCAGCAATCAGTTCACTCCCAGGATATGTAATATGGCCTTTCCTTAGGTAGTCCAGGTGCTTCTCCACAGCGGCCCATAGGAGGGATGGCACTTGAAGAATTTCTTGATGATAATCTGTCTGAAAGGAAACTAATCATGCAGCAAGCAGCTCGAGATTGACTCCTTCCATACAGCAAACACAGCATATACGGGGAAAACATCTGTATCATTGGTGATCTTGTTTCCATTATGTCATGAAGTTTTGGCATATCAACATTCTGACTCATCCAAGATATTGTTCTCAGTAGAAGTTGGAGATTTCTCTGGTTTGGTGGAGGAAGCAATAAGCAGAGTGTCTGTATGGCCTCACTGGCAACCCTTTCGAAATGAGGCTGCAGTACACCCAATATATTAACACATAATTCATAGTATTCAAAAATAGTAATGGTTCTGGGAGATCTAGAAAATAGTTGACCATGGTCAGGAATAAATCTCGTTCAAATCCAACATAAGTTGGTTGACTCAGGTCATTATTTCTTGGCCAATTTGCTAGATGCTTCATAGCAGATAACACCCAGTGAGGAAGGTCATCTGCTTTGTTTAGCAATACAACTACATGTTTACTTGTATTATTCATGTTATATATTATATACTGGGGTATTACTTACATTGCATCCAAGACTTCTTCCAAAGATGGCAAACCTCAAATGGTTTGTAAGTGCATCAAAATAAAGTCTCCAAATTTCTTCAGTATTTTCTTGGCTTATTTCCCTTTCCTCTACTGGGTTTTCTTTATTTTCATCTTTAATTTCACTTCTAATATTATCTGTATTCTCCTGCTAGACATGCTTTTTAGGAGTTCTGCCATAACTTAAAGATTCTTTCTCTATAGAAATATTCTCTAAGCTGTTTTTTTCTCAATTCTGGATGACAGTGTATGTTTTAAATGGAGAAGTTGTAGGAAATCTGAATAGCTGATTGTTGTCATCAAGATTTTCTGATCCCTATCTTTCTTTAATATCTTCATTTATATGATTCTTGAGGAATTTTCTTAACAACTGAATGGTCTGTTGTCTTGTAACTTCAGGACCTAGATTGCATTCCTTCTTAATAGTACAAAGCCAATCTACTGCTTCACAAGCAGTAAAAACAATTGCCATGCTTTTTAAAGTACTGCCCGTGTTTTCTTACAGACAGTCCTGCTCAAAAACAGGTAGTAATTTCATTCCACAGCTTGGTGGCCTGGTATTGCCCTGGAGTCCCAGCATGGTCCATGTTCCCTGCTTGGCTAGTGCTGCACGCCTCCAATGGCAGGGCCTGGGAGATCTAGCAGTGAAGCCCCCTTGGACTCTGCCCCTGCTGCAAGAGCATATTACATGGGATAATTCTTAACCAAAATACTCATGGTGATAATCATAAAAAACAAAATAGATGATTTCAGTTAAGTAAATTTAAAAGCTTTTGAATGACTAAAAAACAAAAAAAGGAATAAGAAGAGAAACTATAAATAGAAAAATATGTACATCAATTATCACTGTTAAAATTTTGAAATTCTTGATATGTAAGGGATTCAAACAAATATAGAAGACAATAGTCACTTCCCAGTAGATAAATGATCAATGAACATGAATTATTTTTAATATAATTCCAAGCTATAAATAATTAAAATAAAGCATTATAAATAATGAATAGTAAAAGAAATGCAAATAAAATCCATTGGATATTTTGCCTTACACCATGAAAATTTGCAAACATAATGAAAGTTAAGTAGTCAGTATTGGAGGGGCTTTGGAAAGATGGAAAAAGAGAAGCAAAGAAAAGAAAAAACCCCAACATATCAATTATATCTGAAAGTAAATGTAACTGTATAGTTCTCCACTTCTCCAAAGAATAGAGGAAGGTGCATCTTTTCAATTGTTCTTCAAAGCCAAACTTTTTTAATTGTATACATTCACATTATTGGGGGATTTCCATTTCCATTCTTGTAGTCATTGCAGTATGGTTTTTCTGTTTCTACTTACTCAGCTCTGCAGCAGGGGATTTGGTTTTTTCCCATCTTGTTCTGGATTCTTCATATTCATCTCACAGTGCAGTAATATTTGATCATATTTATATATCATAGCTTGTTTAGTCATTCATCAATATATAGTTATCTAGGCTATGATTATGATTATGAATATTAATTTAGTACTATTATCCCATTAGAGAATAACTTTTTTAACCATCAAAAGAAATATAAAAAATATTTATTAGAGGCAATTACTACAAAGTGGCAGCCCATAAGACCATGTTATAATATATTTATTACAGTTACTGTGGTGGGCGTGATTCTGAATATAAAACTGGCAATCTCCTTACAAGAAGCACAATACTCAAACATACATATTCATAACCATGATCCTCATTTGATAAAAATAATTGCCAAGGAAATGCCATAATTTGAGAATTAGCTTTAAGGACTACGCTCCATTTATAAGACCAAAAAGATGTTTTTCCAAACATGTTAAATTAAAACCCAGTAGGATCAGACTGCCAAGTTGTAGATGCAATTATTGAAAGATCCTTCTATAATAATAATAATGATAATAATAGCTACCGCTTATATAGAACCTACTATGTGTCTGACACTACTCGCATTTAGGCTTAGGGTTTGATCCTTATAACAACCCTGGGAAGTAGGCGTTATTATTTTTTTTCCATTTTACAATTGAAGAAACTAAGGCAGACAGTTGAACTCAGGTCTTTCTGACTTCAGGCCCAATGTTCTATCTGCTATGCTACCTAGATACCTAGTAGCTACAAAACTTTCTGCAATAAGTATTTTGGTATATAGGTAACTTTTCTGCCTGTCTTTGACCTCTTTAGAGAATCACTAAAGGTATAAACAGAAAATTTGTGAGAATATTGCAGCAATCAGGATGCGCTGAGCAGAGGATCTTGGATGAGGAAAGTAATAGTCCCACTTTACCTTGGTAAGACCACCTGTAGATTATTGCAGTCGAGAATGGGTTCCACATTTTAGAAGGAACATTAATAAGCTCATGAATATTCAGAGGAAGTCAACCATGAATAGTGAAAGGCCTTGATTTCATATCATAGCAAAATTAGGGATGTTTAGCCTGGAGAAGATGTATTTTGTGTGTGTGTGTGTGTGTGTGTGTGTGTGTGTGTGTGTGTGTGTGTGTG
>NW_020954569.1:25983665-26061762 GCF_900497805.2 Vombatus ursinus
GTGTGTGTGTGTGTGTGTGTGTGTGTGTGTGTGTGTGTGTGTGTGTGACAGACAGACAGACACAGAAAGAGACAAAGAGAGGACGAGACAGAGAGACTCAGACAGACAGAGTTCATGTGCTTAATGCAACACAGATTTCTTGAAGTAAAAGAATCAGCTGAGGTAGGAGTAATAGAAATAAACTTCAGAGAAGCATATTAGAAGTTGGTTTGAGAGAAAGCTCTCTAACAACTCAAGCTATTCTAAAGTAGATGAGGCTGTGGTGAGGTAGTGGATTCATCTTCAGTGAAAGACTCCTAACAAAGGCTGAAAGATCACATGTTGGGTATAATGTAAAGGGGGTTCTTGTTCAGCTATTGGTTGGATTAGATCTTTTATAAGGTTGCATCTGATGCTAAGATTCTATGAATCAGGTGCAGGACATTTTGATAACAATTACATTTGAACTTCAGGGCCAGTGCTCTATCCACTGTGCCACCTAGCTACCCCCATGAAAACATATTAGATAGAGCACTGGCCCTGAAGTCAGGAGGACCTGAGTTCAAATCTGACCCCAGACCAAACACTTGACACTTACTAGCTGTATGACACTGGGGCAAGCCACTTAACCCCAATTCCCTCACCAAAAAAAAAAAAAAGAACAATTATTACATTTAATTCCCCCATTCCTGTGAAGTAAGTATAATAGGTTTTATTATGATTTTACAAGAGTAACTGATGCTCAGGTAGCACAAATCCTTTGTCCAAGATCTCATGTTAGAAAGAGGACTAAGGCTGTGATTCTTCTAATCTAGCCACTGCTCAGATTTTTACAATCTAGCCAATAGGTCACAGATGTTCAGATTCCTTAAGAGTCTGGCTAATATGGTGGATTTTTAATAAACCTTGTTTTTGACTGAAAGAAAAAAAAAAGAAAGAGGACCAAGACCCAGGTCTTCTGACTCTACTACATTGTGCTGACTGTAAGCAGATATTATTTTACAAGCTTGAACATATAATAACAATGGGTTCTGTGATAGTCAAGATCAAAGAGTTAATGTAAGAAAGCAGATCTTCAGAGACTCAAATTTTGAGAGTCCTTTTTTTCATTTACACAGAGTGATTTCATTTTCTTATCCTGGTTCTTGATGTCTTCAAATCCTTAGCACCTAAGGGTAGAAAGGAATTAGGAAGTCATGTGATTCATTTTTCTACCAAGGTAAGTTCATGTTCTATAAACTCTTTGGCTTAGAAGAAAGGTATCATATGGTATATTAATAGAAAGCATGTTAGTTTTAAAATCAGAAATTAAATAAAAAATCAGACTCTGATTTAACTTCTGAATTTGATTCCATGAAAAGTTAATTGAAGAAATTATTTAGGTGAGCAACTTATGTACCCACAGGTACTAGGTGGCTACAAGGAAAGCAAAGATCAGCTAATTGTTGTATTTATTTAACTCTACAGGAAAAAAGACTTCATTGTGCTGCTTCTTGATTTCTTTTTTGGAAGGTTGCCTCTAACTTCAGCAACTATCTGATCTACATGCAATTCAATACTCATTTGCTGAATAAAACTACATGGTGATTTCTCGGTTTGGGGTTTTTTCCCTGTGTTTAAAATATTTGTTATCACAGGATTGTTTCATGAGACAAATGAACATTCTGTATATGTTTCTGAGGAAAACCCCTCAAAACTCTCCAATTTTACCTTCTCATTTAAATTTCATATATCTCATATAAGCAAGTAAACAATTATTTGAGGGGAAATGGTTTTTGAGTCTTTGGACAGAGAAAGCTGTTGAGACCTTTTGGTTTCCTTGAAAATATCTTCTCTCTGGATATGTTTTGCATATTGTGATAAGTAGATAATCAGACAGATTATATCTCTCTACTTCTATATTATGCTTATCAATGGGCCTGGCAAGTGCCTTGCACATAGGAAGTACTTAATAAGTATCTTTTTTTTTCTGAAATTCTAAATCTGGTAAAAAGTGATCCAGGAATGCATATGCAAAATGATGCCCATGATTCTATTTGCATGTCTTATATTGTTATCATTAATGTTCTCAGAAAGCCATGGAAAGTCACTGAGAAGTATAACATAACTATTAGTAATGGGTAGGTGAATAGCATGCTATTGTATAGAATATATTGCTATGCTAAGTATTTCAAGTTGAGCTGACACAAATCCCTTAATTACTTCCCAGAAGAAATTTTGTTTTTATTGTTGTTTTTCAGTCATGATTCCATTTGGGGTTTTCTTTGCAGAGATACAGGAGCATGGTTTGCTACTTCCTTCTCCAACTCATTTTATGGATGAGGAAACTGAGGCAAAGAGGGTTAAGTGACTTGCTCAGAATCACACAGCTAGTAAGTGTCTGAGGCCAGATTTGAACTCAGGAAGAAAAGTCTTTCTGACTCCAGCCCCAATATTCTATGCACTATGGCACCACCTAGCTGTCCCAGAAGAAGATATAGAGCTATGGAAAAGGACTGACAAGTACATATTATATTACATATTGTATTGATGAGAGCATGTATTGGAATTATATTCAATTTAATAGCACCTGCTTCATTGGGTGTAGTGAAAGTCAGATGATATAGTATAAATGTATATTATATGTATATTATATAAATGTAGACATATGTGTATAGATAAATAGTTAGTTAGACAGATAGATAGATAGATATATAGATAGATAGTGCTTTGAAAACATTAAAGCACCAAATGAATTCTGGCTATTATTTAACACCAACTACTTATTAATTGCCTGAGAGGCAGCATGGCAAAGTGAAGAGAAAGCAGGCCTCAGAGTCAAGAAGACCTCAGTTTAAGTCCTATCTCTGAATCATAAAGGTTTTATGATCCTAGGCAAGTCACTACCTCTCAACACCCCAGAAGTCTTTGAGACTCTAAATTGCAGAGAAATAGCCAATCTGGACTGGTAGAAGAAGTTCCTCATCCATAGGACCTTGCCCCAGTGAAATCACATTTCAATTCAAAACATAAATTAACTATGTATTATTTACAGGCAAGGAAAACCAATCCCTGGCCTCAAGGAATTTACATTCTACCAAGTGGATCTTAGTCTTGACAAATAACTTTTCTGCTGTTTTCCTATTATTTGCAGCTTTTTTCCCCCTCTAATTAGATTGGGAAAACTTTCCTAATCTAGTTTCCCTAACTAGATTACGCTCCTCTTGATGAGTAATGGTCTCCTGGTGAAGCAACATGTAATGAAAAGGAAAAAAAAAACAAACAAATACTGCTATAAGCAGATTAAACAAGAAAAAAATGTAGGCAAGTTAGTACCCTCTGCTGGAATGAGAACTAACTCTTTATTCCCCTACCTGAAAACAACTTCCCTGAGACAAAGAAAGCCTCATTAAAAGTGGGGGAAAACCCTAAAATCACATCACCCCAAATGCCTTGTGTTCCACTAATTACTGTATACAGTCAAGGGAAATTCTTGGTACACATCAGAATTTAATTGTGTCATATACGTTTTACCTGTTTCCTGTTCATTTCAAAATTTCTGGATTTTTGCCACTGGACAGTTTGACAAAAAAAATAAAGTTCTTAATTGATTGATTATTAAGGGGTCAATTTTTTTTTCCTCCTGAGCCTTACCTTTAACAGCCTTCAGCTTTGTAGAGATCAATAGCACAAGAGAGAGAAAAAAAAGGATAGAGGGAAAAGAGGGAGAAGGAAAATTTGAAAAATAAAGCAAATGATCAGAACAGGAGACCAATGTGGCAGTAATATTGTAAGGACAATCAACTGTGAAACTACTTTGATCAATAAAATGATCCACAACATTTCCAAAGTATTTAAGATAAAAAATGTTACCCATCTCCAGAGAAAAAAACAATGAACTCCGAGTGCAGATTGAAACATATTTTTTTTCATTTCCTTTATTTTTCTGGCTTTTTCCCCCCTCTAACATGGCTAATATGGAAATGTTTGGCATTTACTTTTAGACCAAAAATATGCATATGGCAACACCTGACCAGTGTGGTGCTTGCTTGATCCTATTTGGGATTTATCCCTTTTTTAATCAGCAGTATGAATAAAGAATAATGTACAGTTAAGCCACATTTCTGAGATTGAATTGAAATTGAAAATTGAATTGAAAATTAAATTTAAATTAAAAAAAGCAGTGAAGATGGCGAGTGTTGGGGTGGGGGTGGGGGGCTGAGCCAAGATTCTATTTCAGCAAATTGATATACATACACTCACTGCATTCAGAAAATTACCACAATGCACAAAAGGAGATGAGTCAATTTCTTGACAGTTATGGAAAGCTTGGCATCATCTCAAGGAGACTTCTGGTATTAATTGGGCAGACGATATAAGGAAGGTGGGTTGTGAGGGTGGGACTGCCAGCACCTGGTTGTATTACTGAACTACAATCAGGCAGGTGGCCATCAATTTCCCTTTCACTTAGATAGGAAAAAATGTAGTGGGAATATATCATACATACTTCTTTCTGCTTCTCACTGTTCTCCATGCCTGGCAAGTGTCTTCCTCTTGGCTGTCTTCATTTCAGACTTATAGGAGGTAAAAAGAAACATCAGAAAAACACAATGGGTCTATAAACCCAATGACTTGAGTTTAAAGAAAAATTCTATGTTTAGGCCTTTACTCTCATTAAAGAGACAAAACTCAGGAAGAGAAAGTTTTGTTGTTTTTGTTCAGTCATATAAAACTCTTTGTGACCCCGTTTGGGGTTATCTTGGCAAAGATACTGAAGTGGTTTGCCATTTCCTTCTCTAGCTCATTTTACAGATGAGGAAAGTGAGGTTAAGTGACTTGCCCAGGGTCACACAACTAATAAGAGTCTGAGGCTAGATTTGAACTCAGGAAGATAAGTCTTCCTAACTGGCACTCTGTCCATTGTGCCACCTAGCTGTCCAAGAGAAAGTTAAAAAGGAGTTTATTAGTACACCAGGGTATCACATATTGGTGGACCAGCTGCTGGGCCAACCCGAGGATTCAAAGCTAGCACTACTTTTTATTGACAGGAGTAAATGTCTTCTGTATAAGGTCAAAGGTATTTTGACTGGGGCAGCTAGGTGGTGTGGTGGATAGAGCACTTGGGCTTGGAATCAGGAAGACATCTTCCTGAGTTCAATTCTGGTCTCAGGCACTTACTAGCTGTGTGACCCTAGCCAAGTCACTTAGTCCCATTTGCCTCAGTTCCTCATCTGTAAAATGAGCTGGAGAAGAAAATGACAAACCACTCGAGTAGCTTTGCCAAGAAAACCCCAATGGGGTCACAAAGAATAGGACAAAATTAAACAACAACAGATCGGACAGCACATGGGGACCAGACCACCCTCTGCTGCAGGATGACTCTGGCTGCATGTAGCCAGTTACGCAAGGTTAAAACACAGGTCACTCCAAAATGACTCTGCATTAATGGCTGACTTTACACACTCACCATCACCCTTCACTTGGAGATATTTATTGGCCTTGTCCATCGTCCATAAAGACAATAATTAAAGTTTTTAAAGTAAGTCTTCATTTTAAAAGGTACTGAGTAGCTTACATTTGTATAAAACACTTTCCTAACAACAAACCTATGAACAAAGTATTTATTATCCCCATTTCACAGATGAAGAAATTGAGGGTCAGAGAGATTAAATAGGCAGCCAAGTGGTGTAGTAGATAGAGCACTGGGCCTGGAATCAGGAAGACCTGAGTTCAAATATGGCTTCAAATCCTGTGTGACCCTGGGCAAGTCACTTAACTCTGTCTCAGTTCCCTCATTTGTAAAATGAATCAGAGAGGAAAATGGCAAACCATCCAGTATTTTTGCCAAGAAAACCCCAAATAGGGTCCCAAAGGGTTGGACGTGACTGAAACAACTGACCAACAACAAGAAATTAAATAATTTGTCAGGTTCTCATAGCTGGTAAATGTTATCACCTAGTGGTAAGTCCAATGTTCTTTCAACTATGGGAAGCTAATAGCCAATGTCATATTATTATTGTGCAGCTTTTACATTTGGGGAAACTAGGCCACATAGGGGTTCATCAATGTACTTAAGGCCACATAACAAGTTGAGTGGAAGAATTAATGACTCAATATAGTGTGGTCTTTGAAATTCAAGTTCACTAGTCCATCTGTGCTATGAAGCAGCAATATTTGTCCCTTTCCATCTGAAGACGGTTTGGGAAGAGTTAGGTACATTACTTAATTATTACAAAAAAAGTCATTCATTCTATACTCTACATATCTGGGGAATCTAGTCCATATTTCTGCCTTTTTCTCTCATTTAAAGATAGGCTGGTTTTATGACATCTAGTGTTTCACATTATGATGAGCAGGAGATTAGATCCCAAGTGAATTTTAACGTGTTTTCATTTTCAAGAAGACAAAATAGCTCTGGGTTTTTTTTTGTCTCAGTGAACAGAAGTCCTACTCATCATATCACAACTCATTTTAAAACAGAAATAAGTTTGTTTTTCAATGCTCAGTTGTTGAGCTTTCTAAGATACAATGATATAAAGATTTTTTTAAAATTTTGTTTTTCTTTAGTTGTTGGATAAGACAGTTGCAGTCTAGGGAGAAAATTCTATTTATCTTAACTTGAATTTAAATGTCTAGTCTTTATGTGTACAACCCATAGAAATCTGGACAAACCATCTCATTTTCATGTTATTTTGTCTTTGCAATAGTTCGGGAAGTATGGGAAGAGTATGATCTTGCTTTGGCTGAGAAAAGAGTAAAAAAATGTGTTGTTGCCTTGAGTAGTAGACATTCCATAAATATTTGCTGATAGCTTGACATCAAAAAATAGGAGGTGACAGAAGCAGGAATATTCCAATAAATACATTTCTAGTGCTGATTCCATATACTTATCAAGCAGACTGATATACAAAGGTCAAGTGCGTCTGGGTAAAAAGGACCAGCAATAGAATTCAGACAGCCTGATTACTGAGGCTCCTTTGAAGCTCTTTGTTGAACACATCTTTGATTTCCCACTCAACTGCTGTATCCTTGGGCAAATCATTTAATTTTCTAGATTTCAGTCATATATACCGTGTAAAATGCAGGTATTGGATTTCATTGTTGTCATTCAGTTGTTTCAGTTGCAGCCGACTTTGACTCCATTTAGAGTTTTCTTGGCAAAGATACTGGAGTGGTTTGCTGCTTCCTTCTCCAGATCATTTGACAGATGAGGAAATTGTGGCAAACAGAGTTAAGTGACTTGCTCAGGATCACACAGCTAGTAAGTGTCTGAATCCAGATTTGAACTCACAAAGATGAGTTTTCCTGACTCACTCTATCCACTGGGCCACCTAGCAGTCCATGGTATTGGGCTAGATGATGCCAAAGTTCTCTTCCAACTCTAAATCTATGATGCTATAACCACATTAATTTCTTTATCTGTATTTAAAACTCTTTATAAGCTCTCCCTTTCCAGAGTCTTCTCACACTTCACTCATCTCCATTTATTCTATGATCTGGCTGCTCTGGCCTGCTTGACCTTCCTTGCACAGAAATTTTCTCTGCAATCTATAGATTTGCACGGCCTGTCCTTCATGCCTAAAATGCACTTCCTCTTCAGATATGCTTCTTATTTTTATTGCCTTCCTTCAGGCTTCAGCTCACTTCCCACCTTCTGCAGGAGGCCTTTCCTGGTCCCCCAGCTACAAGTGCCTTCCATCTACTCTTTATGAACTTTGTGTGCACCTAGTTATTTCATATTTGTCTCCCCACTAGAACGTGGGCTCCTTGAGGACAGGGACTGTTTTTGTCTTTTTTTTTCTAAACTGCTTAGCACAGTGTTTGACACTGTGATTAATAAATGCTTTTTTTTTTTTTACTTACAGAATACAGACATAGTACTTTCCAGAGTATAAAAAAGTATCATGTCAAGGGTCTGTCGCATGTCATTTGTTTTTAGCTTCAAAAGCAATTCTGCATTCACTAGTAATTAAACCTATTATAAAAGGTCAGATTACATTCAAGTAGACTTCTTGATATCTATCTGTTTCCTCATTTCCTATCACTGTCTTCTTACCTCTTCAATCAGGCTTTCATTCAGCTTAAATTACTCTCTCCAAAGTTACCAATGATCAATTAATCATCAAATCCAATGGTCATTTCTCAATTCTCCTCCTTCTTGACCTCTCTGCAGACTTGTATATTATTGAGTTTTTGTGACATTGTGACATTGTGACATTGCTCTATCCTGCTTCTCCTCCTACTTATCTGACCACTCCTCCTCAGTCTCTTTTGCTGGACCTCATCTAAGCCTGCTAACTATGGTTGTCCTCTAAGGATCAGTTGCAGGCCCCCTTCTATTTTCCCTCTATTCCAGGGAAGGGCCCACTGCATTTTTGGATGTCCTACCACTCCATGTATGTCTTTTTACATTTTCCGTACAAAGACATTTTATTTTAAAATGTAAATAACAGCATTTTTAGCTGGTGGAGGAATAAAAAAAATGGGCAGAAGACTAGATTTGCCCCTTCCCCACAAGTAATTTGTCAACCCCTATTCTATACTTTATAGTTTGGAGAACTTACCAGCTTCCTTGGATGCAATTATCATTTCTTTGCAAACAATTCACAGACCTACGTATCCAGCCCTAACCTCCAGACCCATATCTCCATGTCCTAATGGACATTTCAAACTAGGTGGCCTAGAGACATTTTAAATTCAATATGTTCAGAACTGAACTCATTATCTTTTACCCCAAGGCCTCACCTTTCCTAACTACCCTACCACTGTCAAGGGTATTGTCATTCTCCTAGTCACCTATGCTTAAAACCTTTGTGTTATCCTGACTCCTCTCTGTCTGCCTCTCTGTCTGTCTGTCTCTGTCTGTCTGTCTCTCTCTCTCTGTCTCTCCCTTTCCAATTTATTGTTAAGTCCTTTCAAGTCCCAACATCTCTCATATACACTCCCTTCTTGACTTTGACACTACTATTTCGACACCCTTCTAGTTGGTCTCCCTGATTCTACTCTAGTCTCTCCTCACTCCAGTCCATTCTGTCCACTCAGCAGTGGAGTTGCTCTTTCTAAAGCACAGATTTGACCATGTCACACCCTTCCTTTACTCAATAAGTTCCAGTGGCTTCCTTTTACCTTAAGAGTCAAAAATAAATCCTGTTTGGCTTTGAAAGCCTTTCATAATCTGACCATTTCCTATCTTTCCATAGTCTGCTTACACCTTACTCCCATTCACATACTCTTCAGTCTAATAACACTGACCTCCTTCTATTCCTCAAGCAAAATATTCCTCCCAACTCTGGGTATTTTCATTAGCTGTCCTCCATGCCTCGAATTCTCTGCTTCCTCATTACCATCTCCTGGCTTCTCCAGCTTACTTCAAAGCTCAACTAAACTCCCACATTCAATAAGACTTTTCATATTACCCTTAATGCTAGTGCCTTCCCTCTGTCATTATCTCCAAATACCTACCTACCTACATATGTGCATGTGTGTATGCCTTTTTTGACTTGCAGAAAACAGACTACTTAACTAAATTGCTCTTTTAATGCACAATTGTTGAGTTTTCTATGACAAAACAATATATTATGAATTTTTTTTTAATTTTGGCCATCTTCAGTAGTTGGATAAGGCAATCACAGTCTGGGAAGAAAATCTTATTTATCTTAACATGAATTTAAATGTCTAGGTTTTATGTGTTCAAGCTATAGAAATTTGGAGAAACCACCTCATTTTCACATGACTTTGCAACAGTAGTTTGGGAGGAGAAGAGAGTAACAAAATGTGTATTGTTGCCTTGAGTGTATATTGTAGGTGCTCCATAAATATTTACTGATAGTTTGATATCAGAAAAGGGAAGAGTGAAAGGCAGGCATATTCCTATGAATACATTTCTAGAAGTGATCCATATTCTTATCAGAGCCTGATGTACACTTAAATTTACCTCTGTATCCTTTGTCTTCCTCCTTCCCATAAAGCCACCTCATACAACAAAGTATTAATAAAGAAAAAAAAAGAGAAAAAGAAGCAAAAGTGATCAATACATTAAAAAAATCTGATTATATGCAATGTTCCAAACCAATGCACCAACCCCCATATACACCTCTGCAAAGGAGTGGGGTGAGGTATCTTCTCATAGCTTTTATTTGAGACAAAGCTTGTTCTTTGCAATTTTAAAGCATTATTTTTGTGATTGTTTTCCCTTTACATTGTTGCAGTCACTGTGTATATTGCTTGCTTCACTCAGTTTACTTCACTTTGAATCAAGTCATTTAATTTTTTTCTGTGTTTATTCTAATGATTGCATCCTTGTTGAATCTAAATCATTATCCTTCTTGACCTCTCTGCAGGATTTGACATGACTGACTTCTTTATCCTCCTGGATATGCTCTCATTTCTTGGTTTTTATGACTCATCTATGTTTTGGTTCTCCTCCTACCTGTCTGACCAATCCTTCTTAGTTTGTTGTTGTTGTTGTTGTTATTGGATCCTTATTCATTTCCTACCATGACCACTAACTGCTGGTGTCCCTCAAGACTAGTTTATTCTGTTTCCTCTATACCCCCTCTCAATTCATGATCTCATCATCTTCCAAAGGCTCAATTAGTGTCTCTAAACAAATGATCGCTAGGTCTACACAGCCAAACCTATTCTTTCTCCTAAAGATCTGTCCTGTATCACCGACTGCTTTTTAGACATTTTGAACTACATGTTCATCGGATATTTTAAACTTAGTATGTCCAAAATTTCTGACCCAAACTCTTTGGTCTTGTGAACTTTTCTGTTACTCTCGAGAGCACCACCATCCTCCTAATCACTCAGGCATCATCCTCTACTCTCAATTACCCCCCACAAATCCAATTAATTGTCAAAAGTAATCTCTTTGACTACAACATATTTCATATATGTGCCCTTTTCTCCACTCAAATAGTGATCTCTATGATTTGTTCTGAACTAGTTATTCCTCATGCCTAGAATACTTTCTCTCTCAACTTCTTACTATTACCTGACTTCCTTTAAGACTTAGATCAAGCATCACTTCCTCTAGGATAAGAGTGCTTAACTTTTTCTTTTCTTTTTTTGTTTTTGCATCATGGATCCCCTTTGGCAGTCACTATCTTTCTAAATGCATAAAAGAAAATACAAAGAAAATAAATTATATTGTAATATATTCTATAAGTAGACTGTGATCCAACAAGCTGGTGTATTAGCTAGAGTAGGGATGAACATAAACTATATTTCATGATATCTGCAATAATTGTAACATGATAAAAGAATCTATGATTTCTATTGGTGACAAAGTCATTAGTCCTACTAATACTTCTATGGTTCATTTCCTATATTCATAATTGAAGAAAACACCAATTTTCAGTTTGATGTTAATGAAAATAGATATGTAAATTATTTTCCCATCCAAGTTCACAGAGCCCCTGAAATCTACCCAGGCACTCCTTGCAGCTTGGTGGATTTCAGGTTTAGAACCGTGGCACTGGGGGGACTTGTCTGGTCCTCCCAGCAGCTAGCATCATTTTCTCTGAACTTACTTCTCATCACCTCAGCACTTTCTGATTTATATATGTTGTACCACCCCATTAGAATGTTAGATTTGTGAGCTCAGGGACTGTTTTTGCTTTTGCTTTCTATCACCAGTGCTTAGCACAGGGACTGTCTGGCAGATGGTAGGCACTTAATAAGTGTTTGTTGATTGGTTGACTTAGCTCCTAGGTTTAGAGTAAGAAGGAACCTTATTTTATAGATGAGGAGACTGAGACTCACACAAGTAATGTGACTTGCCAAAGGTCCCTGGAGTACTAGAGTAATGGCATAGTTAGGATTTGGAACAAGGTTGTTTAATTCCCAACCCAGTGCTCATTTCAGTGCACCACATTGCTTCTCTCCTCTCCCTTGCTCCTGGAGAGGCAGCAATGTGGGAAAAGAATGAAAGGAATTCTAGGCTTGACTTGGCACTTATTAGCCACCTGATCCTTTGTACAGCATTTCCCTGAGACCAGGTTTTCTCCCCAACAAAATAGAAATGATCATCTCATCTATTTCATATAGTTACTGAGAGGATCAAATAACGTAATAACTACGGAAGCGCTTTGAAAAGCATATCCTATCTGTCATTGCTCCTAGCCATTTAACAAATGTAAAAGTTGGACCATCACCTGTGATATATGTCTATAAAGAAATCATCGGGGCAGCTAGGTGGCACAGTAGATAGAGTACCAGACCTGGAGTCAAGAGGACATGAGCTCAAATCCAGCCTCAGACACATAATGCTCACTAACTGTGTGACTCTGGGCAAGTCACTTCACTCCATCGCCTCACCAAAAAAATAAAAAATAAAAAAAAAACAAACAACATCCTGACCTTTGAATAAACATACAAGAATGTGCAAGTATTATCCCTTTCCAAGAAGTCATCCTGGAAAAATACAGGCTTATTCCAATGATGTTGCCATTGCTCAAAACATTTTTTGAAACTGCCTCCAGAGTCAGTTTCCAAGGTACAAAAGAAAATTATAGTCACACCTTCTACTCTATTGCTTTGTTTCCTGATCATTAGAGACAGCATATGTAAACAATCTCAGCATCCTGGAAAGAAAACTGTCTGTGAATTTTCTAATAAGGAGAGTATTTATAACCCTAGCTTTGTCTTCTATTTGTTCTCTGTGATGGGACGATTTTCTATATCCACTGTTAATGTAACTGAAACTTTACTGGTAAGTTCAATGGCCCAAAGGTGACAGCTTTTCTGATACATCTTAATAGGTCTCTCCTTAGTGAAATAGGATCTTATCAGACTCTGCGTGACTGAAACCACTGTTTTTCCCCATTTACAAAACCCTCAACTCAGTCAGACACTTCTATTACCTGTTCTTCTTACTAGCAGGGACAGAGTTAGTCTCATTGAGATTGTTGGTTCATCTTTCCCCTATTATTTCATTTCTTATAAAAGCTCCTGGCTTGAGACAGAAATCTTATATCAGTTGTAAAGGCACTTTTCACTGTTGCTGCCTCACAACAACCTTAGATTCTTTTTCATGCACCTATAGTTCCTTCTGACTTACTCATTCTTTATTAATTCCTTGTATTTCCCACCACCCTTCTAGCTTTCACCACATTTTTTTTTGTCTTCCTAAGTCTTTCTTCGCTGTTTCATCACTGATTAATCCTCTTTTTCTTTTGTATATGACCTGATTCTTGCCTTGCTCCCTTGGTTCTGATCTATGGCGTTGATCTGACTTTGACTTTTTTCCCACTTAATAGTATTTTATTTTTTCTAATTATATGTAAAGCTAGTTTTCAACATTCACTTTTATATGATGAGTTCCAAATTTTTTCTCCCTCCCCCCCTTCCTCCCTCCCCAAGCTAGCAAGCAATCTGATATAGGCTATACATATACAATCATATTAAACATTTTTCCACATCAGGTATATTGTGAAAGAAGAATCAGAACAAAAGGGGAAAAAAGAGAGAAAATAATATGCTTTGATCTGCATTCAGACTCCATAGTTCTTTCTCTGGATATGGATAGCATTTTCCATCATGAGTTTTGGAAGTTTTTGGAATTGTCTTAGATCATTGTATTGTTGAGAAGCCCTATGTCTATCAAAGTTGATCACTGTACAATGTTGATGTTACTGTGCACAATGTTCTCCTGGTTCTGCTCACTTCACTCAGCATCAGTTCATGTAAGTCTTTCCAGGTTTTTCTGAAATCTGCCTGCTCATCATTTCATATAGCACAAGAGTATTACATTACATTCATACATCACAACTTGTTCAGACATTACCCAATTGATGGGCATCTCCTCAATTTCCAATTCTTGGCCACCACAAAAAGGGCTTCTATAAATATTTTTATGTGTGGGCCATTTTCTATTTTTTATGATCTCTTTGGGATAAAGACCTAGTAGTGGTATTGTTAAATCAAAAGGTATTCACAGTTTTATAGTCCTTTGGGCATAGTTCCAAATTTCTCTCCAGAATGGTTGGAACAGTTCACAACTCCACCAATAATGCATTAGTGTTCCAATTCCTCACTTCTTCTCCAACTTTCATCTTTTCTTTTTTATCATATTAGCCAATCTGAGGAGGTACTTCAGAGTTGTTTTAATTTTCATTTCTCTAATTTGATCTGACTTTTAAACCTGGACCTATTCTTTTATAAATATAAATCTGATTCCAAGTTCATGACTGGATGTTGAAAACTGGCTTATGAGTCTGGGATCTGGTCTTCAAGCTCTGCCCTAACTGTCCTAATGTAGAGTATTTCTCTTCTACTTCATGATCTCTTGTGATACATCATTATGCCACTTTAGAACCCCTGTATTACATTTCTCCAGAGTTGATAATCACCTTTGCTCATCTGAAGTGTTAAATTAGAATTGGAAGGAATTGTCTTGTCACCAGTCAAGTGCTTTCAAGTGACTGAAAATTGGAGAATATTGTCATAGAGAGTTCTCAGACTCATTCATCAAAATATGTCATGATAAGAAAACTTACCCTAGAAATAGATGCCAATGCCTCACATACAGTAGGTACTTAATAAATACTTATTAGATCTATTGTTGGTTGAGAATCACAGTGTCCTAAAAAGAATCCTGTACTTTCCCCTAAGTCATATTAAAATTTTAGCCTTAGAGTGGGTACATTTTTTATTCTATTCAACTGCTATACCACAAAGCCTTTTCAATAGGAAAAAAAGCATGAAGAAATATTGGGAATCATAGTGTTGACCCTTTGTCTTCTTTGATGTAAGATGATATTCCATTAATTTCTGTGTAGGGAATTAATGACGGAGAAGGTGTTACTAACAGGACGCAAAGCTTACCTTAATTATTGAAAACTTTAATTATATGTTATATATTCACAAAGAATATAATTTTACTACTTTCATTTACATATTACAATTAGGTTAATCCTATATTTGTCTGGTAAGAAGTCCCTGACAACTTATTTTAGTGATTAGATAAAAATGATTCAAAATTAATACAAAATTGTTCAAACATGATTTTAAAATGCTTGAACTTTTGAAAAATATTTTACAAGTACTTTGAAGAATCCCTTGAAATTGTATTAACATGTGTACTTGGCAAATCTTTTCTTCACAAAATATGCAATTGATAAACTTTATCCCACGCGTGTCCAAAATGATACAAATTCCAAATTAGTTGGCTTCTGTTTTTTTTTTTTCTAGAGGATCCATCCTAAACCTCCAGGCCTATGGCAGGGAGCATACCCCAGTTATGAAGGTGCTTCTCACTATTACTTCCTCACAACAGCCTCATGAGCCACCTACATCAAGTAGCTCACTGTAGTATGGAGGTGGGAACTCAGAGACTATGACAGCAAACTACACAGTTCTAGCAGGTCTTGCCAAGCTAGAAAGGGCCAGAGAGAGTTTGATAGTATTCCCTATTGATAACTCCATAGAAGTTCATCACTTAGGCCAATAGTTGGTGGTGGTTGTGGAGATGTCTCAATAACTCAAAGACCATCTTTTAAGGAATGGACAGGTGTCAATCTGTACCAGCAGATGAAATACCCATATGAATGAAAAGATAGGAAGAAAATATGGTTTTAAAGACAGAACTGCTCCCCTGAAGAAACTAGCTATATAGTAGTTTGAAATGTCTCTGCTATGTTCTAAAGACTTTGACATATGGGGTGAAGGATCTCAAACTTCAAGAAAGGTTTTCTAGCCAACAATGAAAAGAACAAGACAGGTCACTCTTTAAGGGGAAAAAAAAACAAAGCCAGGAAGAATTCTTACTACATTTACATCATTGTTGTGCTCCTCCCCACAACACCCCAAAAGATTTTTTTTGTGGTCCATAGCTAAGGGAGTCAGTAGAGATGACATGACTGGAAAAGGTCAATGTGGAGAAGCCTATGAAGATGTCAATGATCCTGAAGCATGAGTGGCATAAGTCACCCTTCCATACATGTACCTTGGCCATATGTGTTCCTCATGTGTTTATGTTCTTCCTTATGTATCACTTGTCTATATTTTTTTCCTATATGTGTCTACTCTTTTCATTCATGATGTGGAAATGTTGGAAGATTATGGCCCAGGGTTAGAGGGAAAATGTTTTATAGATACTTTTCTTACTATGCTATTTCATTAAGTGATTTTGCTTTGAAGTAGATTTGTCTTCTGGCCAGCTATTAAAGATAAACACATAAGATATTATTAGAAACTACTTTGCATAACTTTAGGGCAACAAAACTGACAAATTAAATGAAAGTGATTAATATTTACAAAATATAAAATACTCAGATTAGTAAAGCAAGAAACTAAACAACCTAATTTCAGAGAGACAGAGAAAAAAAATTGAATAAGCCATAAATGAACTCCCAAAGGGGAAAAAAACAAACACCAGTACTAAATGGATTTTTAAGCTAATTTTATCAAACATTCAAAGAACAATTAATTTTAAAACAAAAATAGGAAACAAATGGATTTTATAAGATTCTTTCAATTATACAATATGATTTAGATAAGAATCAAAATAGACAATGAATACATTTATGTGAAGATTTTGAATGAAATATTAGCAAAGAGGATGTAGCAACAAATCATAAAGATTATATCATATGTCTAGGTTGGATTTATAATAAGAATACAAGGTTGGTTCAATATTTTGAAAAATTTGAGAGTAATTGACCTTATTTGTCATAAAAACAACAAAATCATATGATTATATCATAGATACAGAAAATATTTTTCATTAAACACAATACCCATTTCTATTTTTAAAAAAAACTGGAAACATAAGAATAAATAGACTTTTCCTTAATATGGTAGTAGTATATATTTAAAACCTTATATGTAGTGGGGATAAGCTAAAGGCCTTTTCTTTAAGAATAGGGATAAAGCAAGATGTCCATTGTAATTACTACTGTATGATATGGCACTAGAAATGCTAGCTATTGGAATAATAAAAGAAAAATAAATTGAAGGAATAATGAAACAAAAAGGAAAAAAAACATAATTATTGATTTTTTGCCAATTATATGATGAGGTAATTACAGAACCTTTGAGAGTCAACCAAAATTAACCGGTACAATTAATTGTATAAGTTCACATAAATTACCAGCATTTTGGTATGTTACCCACAAAACCATCAAGAAGAGATAGAAATATTCAATTCAAAATGCTAACAAAATGTATAAAAATACTTGAGACTATCTGCTATAGTATATTACACAGTATATAATATATATATATATATAAAACAGTATATAATACACTATATATATAGTATATAACACAGGAGTTATATAAATGCAACTATAAGACATTTTACAGACATAAATAGTTGGAAAACATTAATTGTTAATTGATACCTAAATGAATTTACTTTCTCAATAACATACCAATCAAACTACCAAAGAATTACTTCTTAAAGTAGAAAAGTAATAAAATTCATTTGGAGGTACAAAAGGTCTAGGAGAAATAAGGTATAAGACTGTTAACATATCACTCTATGCCCAAAGAGTTATTAAAGTGCCTATACCCTTTGACCCAGTAATACCACTACTAGGTCTGTTTCCCAAGATGACTAGGGAAAGAGGTAAAGAATCTATATGTTCTAAAATATGTACAGTAGCTCTCTTTTTTTGTGGCAAAGAATTGGAAATTGCAGGGATGCAATAATAATGGAATACTATTGTACTATAAGAAATGATGAACTTGATCTTAGAAGAACATGGATAGATGTGCATGAAATAATGAAGAGTAGGATGAGCAAAATCAAGAGAATGTTGTAGATAGTAACTGCAATAAGGTTTTAAGAATAACTTTGAGTGACTAAGTCATTTTGACTATTACAAATACCCAAATTAACTACAAAGGGCGTTTGAAAGAAGACACTGTCTGCATTCAGAGAAAAACTTATAAATAGAAGTATGTATAGACAGTTTTACATACATATATATGTATATATATTATATATACATATATACACATTATATATATGTATTTGTGTGTGTGTGTGTGTGTATATATATATATATATTTATATGTGTATGTGTCTAATGGTAGCCATCTCTAGGGCAGGGGGGAGGGCAAGGGAAGAAAAAAAGAAAAAGTTACATGATAGTTTTATTATATATTTAAAAGGAATAGCAAGGTGTACGTAATAGCTTTTCAGTTTTCATTTTGTTCTATTCTACTATGTTATGGAAATGCTTGTTTTATTTCTTAAGTTCGGAATAAAATAAATAAAAAAATTTAAAAGTGCCAAATGAGTATATGGCTTAGATCTAAAGGGTGACAGTATAAACCAATTAGAGGAACAAGTAAGAAATTGCATTTGAGATCTATAGATTTTATGAAGAGCTCATGACCAAACAATGAATAAAAATAATCACAGAAAGTAAAATGAGCAATTTTGATTATGTAAAAATTAAGATATTTTTGCACAAACAAAACCAATGCAGATAAGATTAGGGGGAAATTTCGCAACGAGGTTTCTGATAAAATTCTGATTTCTTATATGCACATGGAACTAAAATATATAAGAATAAGAGCCATTCTTCAATTGATAGATGGTCTCAAAGGATATAAAAGGCAGTTCTCAAAGAAAGAAATCTAAACTTTCTATATTCATTTAATTCGAGTAGAAAATCTGGGTTCAAACCAGAAGTGTGCTGGCGCCAGCTTTAAATGGCTTGAGAGAACCATTATTAAATTTTCATTGTGAGTATGTATACTTCAGAAGTTGGCAATCCTATATATAAATCAGGTTTGGATTTATTTTTTGTTGATTGTTTAGTTCTGATCAGTCACAGTCGGACACACTAAAACTTGACTCTAGCATAATGTTGTCATTTTGGTCCTCTTCAAAAATGAAGGACAATAACAGACTTTAAAAACTGTTAATAATGCACAGGCAGCTAGGTGGCACAGTGGATGGAGCGGTAGGCTTGGAGTTAGGAAAATTTGAGTTCATATTCATCCTCAGATACTTATAGCTGTGTAACCCTAGGTAAGTCACTTCACCTTTGTTTGCCTCAGTTTCCTCAAGCATAAAATGAGGATAACAACACCTACTTCACAGGGTTGTTGTGAGGCTCAAATAAAATACTTGCAAAGTGCTTAGCACAATTCTTATCACACAGTAGGCACTATATAAGTACATATGCCTTCTCCCCTCTCAATGCAGATTAAATTTAGAAGCATGTGTATACACACACATATATTTAGACATATGTATAATACATATATATGCATTTCCCCCCTAGAGTGCTCAGCTATTAACATATATCAGCAAATTCCTGTAATGCTCTATAAACACTGCTTGAGCTCAGCAAGAGTGCAGTAAAAGCCTCAGGGAATAAAGTCATCACCAGAGTTAAGACTTGATAACTGGAGGTTAGTAATAATAATAATAATAATAACTGGCATCTATATGGTACTTAAAGTTCAAGCACAAGCACCCAAACACAAAACACTCATCATTTGAGCCTCCCAACACCTGGGGTTCAAATCCCAAGCCCTACTATTTACTATCTAAGTCATCTTGAGCAAGACTCTTTAGTCCTTTGGACTTCAGAAAGGAAAATGAAGAGGAAGGACTAAATGATCTTCTAAAGGTTCCTTTCAGCTCAGACTCATATAATCCTATGCCTGAAATACTGAATTTCTTAATACCAAGGAGTCCACTCATAAATCTATTAGTTTGCCTCGGAAAACTTTTTGGCTGTAACTATAGGCTTCTGTCTCTACTCTTATGATACCATGTTTTTTTAAATTAAAAACAAAACAAAACTTGATTTGATGTCTCTATACAGAAACGGTCTTACAAATTGATAATTGAAATGATATATTAATGAGAGTATTTTAAGAGTAGTGTCTTTTCTTTGACACAAAAACTTAAGTAGATAAATGCTCAGCATTCTTACAACAGATTCCCCCACCCCTACCCCATGCATATTTTTCACTTAACAAAAGGACAACATGAGGTAAAGGCAAGATGGGCTGAGGCTTCACTACTAAACTTTAATCTTGGACAAGCCATTTAATCACTTTCTCTGAGACTTTATTTTCCTATCTGAAAGATATTGTTTTATTCCATAAAAAATAAAACAGAAAGAAAAAGAGAGAAAGAAAAAGAGAAAAAGAAAAATAGAGTTAATACCTGCCTTGCCCATCTCACTGGATTATTGCAGAGGACTGCATGAGTCAGTGTATGTGAAAGTACATTGAAGTGTATAAAATGCTATATAAATGTAAGAAATTATTAAATTGAAGTTGTAATGTACTTTATTTTGAGTCCCATAAATATTCTCAGTCCCATGCAATGCTGTGAAGCCATCTTGATCTCTTTAAAAAAAAAAAGTCCCTAGCATATGTAAAATAAGAAAACAGTTTCTAACCTGATATCACCCCCACCCCCCAAAAAAATAATTGAGTACATTCCCTTTACAAAATATTCACACCTTTGGGTCAAGTGTCGTTAAACAAGAAGTGTCCTAATTGGGAGCCTAAGGCTACAAAAGGGATTAAAGCACTTGCCATTTATCCTAGTTTTTAATTTAACTCCACCTGCAGGTGCAAAACCTTCAGCTGCATTTGGTTAACAGCCTCTGTTTTATTGGGGTTATTGGCAGAGGATCCCCATCAGGAGGTAGAGCTGAACACTGAGGCATGCAAAGATAAATTATATAGCTGTCGGACCTTTTGCAACTTTCTGAACAGTTTCAAAGAATTTTAGCTCGGCACGTCATTTGTTACTTTTATGTGTCGCTTCAGTTTCTTTTGGATATTTCTTCTAACACTATCTCCAAATGTAGAAAATCATCTTTCTTTCAATAATGCTTGCTAGAAGAAGATAACATTTAAGGGAACTTTGAATAAGACATGGGAAATGCAAAGATGGACTTCCATTAAAAAGGAAAAGTTGAATCACAAAATCTGAATTTTTACACTTAGAAAGAACCTTAAATACTATTAAATTCAGAGAGTGTTAATCTGGCTTCTAAGTACTTTTTTAAAAAATAAAATATTTTTAAAATTGTATTTTAATTGCAATCCTAGCTATATATTTTTCTTTATGCATTAAAAGCATTATTCTGAGAAAGGGTCCAGTCCACCAAAGGTGTCCATCACACACACACACACACACACACACACACACACACAGAGAGGAGAGAGAGTTAAAAACACATCATCTAGTCCAATCTCATTTTGTAAATGGGGAAAATGACTAAGTGGTTTGCATAAAGTCATAGGATCATCAATCTAAAGAACCTGAAGGCATCTTAAACGTTATCTAGTCCCTCCTCCTCCTTTTTCAGATGGAACAACTGAGACCAGAAAAGAGTAAATGATATGCCCAAAGTCATCCTGGGGAGAGATTGTCAAATCTGAGATTATATTATTGGCTCCATGTTGCCTCCATTTTTTTAAATCAAGTTTCAAAATGGTTTCTTGAAGTGGCACAGTTGGGTCACTCTATAAAGTCTCTGTACTACCAATGATGGGTGTTTTGTGTTTGGGCGCTTGTGCTTGAACCCCAATTTCTCTCTAGCTTCAGAAACACTGTCTCTGGCAGTTTCTCCCCAGCCCAAGGACACTGCCTAGCAATTACTCATGAGCGAGCCCCAGCAAGACCCTTATCTCTCTCCCTGGTGCATTTACAAACAGCACCTGAAGGAATTATTAGTTTGAACTGGCTTTGCAATGGGCCATAAAGATATTCTTACCCACTGGACTATCTCTATACTGCCCTTCCTCATTATCTACATCCTGGACTTCTCATTATCTATATTCTAGACTTAAGACATACATACACTCCCTACATTCTATCTTGTCAAAAAAAGACATTGACTGGTGGCAGACTTTACAACTCTCAGTTACCCCTGAACTCTAGTTAACTTAGTGATGTAGCAGGCCTAAAACCACACCTCCATGTGGCCCACCTTGTGGGCTTTTCCCAGTGAACTCTGGGTAAAACGCCTGTACAGTAGGTACAAGAAATGCATGTTCCTTTAAGAACTGACCACTCCTTAACCACTCCCTAATCCCACCCTGAATCACCTAGTTAGCATATTTGATACATGTTTTATTATATTTTATCCTGTATAAACTTTAACTGTACCCCTCTAAGATCACAGGTTCCTTAAGAATCCTTACCTGCTGAAAAGCGTTAACAATAAACTTTTTGCCAACTGAACTTAAAGAATGCTTGAGTCTGTGAATTCATTCCAGATGACCCCTTCCTGTACTCCAGTCTTTGAGGGGTCTCAACCTCTCAGACCACAACACTATCAACATTAAGATGCAAAATGAAGAGTTCAGTATTATCAGATATTTTAAAATACCTGACTGCTTGGCACAATATAGACAAAACTTTAATAAAACTGTTTTCATTTGTGATCTAATGATAAGCAGACCAAAAATCTCTATTTAATGTAGCCATGTGAAAATTCCAATATATGTTTATTTAGTTGTACCCAAAGAGTAGACTTCTTTTTTGAAAATCATGAATTTACCATCAGTTATAGATTGTTTTCCAGTAACTTCAAAACTTTAAAGCTGCAGCAAAAAATAAATCTTGAATGAAATTCAGGATGAAGCATTCAGAAATTTGTGTTTGTGCAAGAAATAGATAACATTATGAAATGCAAAATAGATAATTTTGATTACATTAAATTAAAAAAAGTTTTTGCACAAACCAAACCAATGCAACCAAGATTAAAAGGGAAGCAGAAAGTTGGGAAACAATTTCTAAATCCAGAATCTCTGATAAAGACCTCATTACTAAGATATTTAGAAAAATACAAGTCATTTCCCAATTGATAAATGGTCAAAGGATATGAACAGGCAGTTTTCAGATGAAGAAATTAAAGCTATCTATAGTCATATGAAAAAATGTTCTAAATCACTATTGATTAGAGAAATACAAATTAAAACAACTCTGAGGTACCACATCATATTTACCAGATTGGCAAAAATGACAAAACAGGAAAATGATAAATATTGGAAAGGATGTGGGAAAACTGGAACACTAATACTTTGTTGGTGGAGTTATGAACTGATCCAACCATTCTGGAGAGCAATTTGGAACTATACCCAAAGCACTATAAAACTGTGCACACCCTTTGATTCAGCAATACCATACTACTAGATCTTTATCCCAAAGAGATCATAAAAAATGGAAAAGGACCCACATGTACAAAAACATTTGTAGCAGCTCTTTTTGTGGTGGAAAAGAATTGGAAATTGAGGGGATGCCTATCAATTGGGGGAATGGCTGAACAAGCTGTGGCATATGAATGTGATGGAATACTATTGTTCCATTAGAAATAATGAGCAGGCATATTTCTGAAAAACCTGGATTTAGATGAACTGACTGAGTGAAATGAACAGAACCAAGAGAACACTGTACATAGTAACAACAACATTGTGGGATGACCAACTTTGATAGACTTAGCTCTTCCCAGCAATGTAATTCCAAAAGACTCATGATAGAAAATGCTATCCACATCCAGAAAAAGAACTGTGGAGTCTGAATGCAGATTGAAGCATACTATAGTCTCTTTTTTGTTATTGTTTGTTGTTGTTGTTGTTGTTGCTGTTTTCTCTTTCCCATGGTTTTTCCCTTTTGTTCAGATTCTTCTTTCAACACATCACTAATGTGGAAATATGTTTAATATGATTGAACATGTAGAGACTATATCAGATTGCATGCCATCTTGGGGAAAGGAAAGGAGAGACAGAGGGGGAAATTTAGAACTCAAAGTCTTATAAAAGTGAATGTTGAAAACTAAAAATAAAAAAATAACTATTTTTTTAAAATAAAGGGGTTAGAATATCTGATTTCTAAGATCCTTTCTATCTGTCTATAAAACTAAATTAGTCTATATTCTGATGATGCCCACTAAACATTTCTCTGGAGTGAAAAAAAAAAATTGTGTTTGTGGCTTGGGCTGTGTCTATATACCACCAAGCATCAGCTGAAAAGTTTTTAAGCATCAGTCAACTATCAGGTTATTTCTAGATGCCAGATGTTTGACATTATATAATCAAAAGTGCATATTATTGACTGAATTTTCCACTTTTTTCTTGATACATTGAAAAGTGTTCACATATTAAAAATATTGAAAATAAAAGTATAATCCTTTGGATATTAATATAGTATAAAATTGGGTGTAATTCCTTATAGAAAATGTAAAAATCTATGGATCAAGTTATAGATATTATAACATTAATTGTAGAAACAGACTGACCCTTCTCTGACAGACATCCTTAGATTAGTCTTGCAAAGATAGCCCATAGTTCATTAATTGTTTTGTCAATTATAGAAAAACACATCCTAAAAAAAGTTGGGAGAGCCTCAATAATCAAGGAAAATCAAACAGGTTTGGTTGTTATAGAAAAAAGCTTCAGAGAAATCCTTCATGTTGACTCATAACCCACCAATTAAGTGATTTTGGTCCAGTCACTGGGTCGAGAGTTGTAAGGGACCTGAGTCCCTGAGTGTCCATGTAGTCCAACCTACAGCCAAAAGAAATCTCTACCCTTACATACCTCACAAGTAGCCATCCAACCTCTGCTTAAAGACCTTCAAGAAGAGGCAACACTGTACTTTGGGGAAAAGATCATTCTATTATTGAACAATTCAAACTATTAGGAAATTTGGTTTGTTATTGTTGTTTGTTTCTTTTTCCAGACATTAAGCATAAATTTACCTCTTTGCAACTTACGCCCACTGCTACTAGTTCTGCCTTCTTTAGATAAACAGAACATGCTTAATTTCTCTTCTATATAACAGTTTTTCACACACTTAAATACCACTCTTTTGCTCCTTTGGGTTTTCTCTTTTCCAAGTTAAACATCTCTGGTATCTTTGACAGATCCTCTTATAGCACAGATTCAAGGCCTTCCATCATCTTGATGGTTCAACTGGAGCATCCAATATGGAAAATAATACTTCTAGAGAATTCCTTTTTAAAGGCTATTATTACTATGTGGAAGAAAGGAAAGAAGGAAGGAAGGAAGGAAAGAAGGAAGGAAGAAAGGAAGGACAGAGGGAAGGAGAGAAAGAGGGAAAAGGGGTGGGGAGGATCACTAGCTAGCTAACATACTGGTAAAAAACCTCTCTGTACTTAACTAGGCTGCTCCTAAGCAGAGAGTCTGTTGGAAAACATGAAATACATGAAAGATTTTAAAAGTTTACAAATTATTCAAATTTCAAAACTATGTCCCTTCTACTGCTGACTCATCCTGGAACTTCCCTCAACACTTAAAACTTTCTCATTTTCCTTTTTTTTTCTTTTTATCTTTTTTAATTTAATTAATTGATTTTTAGTTTTCAACATTCACTTCCACAAGATTTGGAGTTCCAAATTTTCTCCCCATCTCTCCCCTCCCTCCACCCCAAGACAGCATGCATTCTGATTACCTCTTTCCCCAATCTGTCCTTCCTTGTATCACCTCCCCACTTCTCTTATCTCCATCCCCTTCTATTTTCCTGTAGGGCAGGATAGATTTCTGTACCCCACTGCTTGTATATCTTATTTCCCAGTCGCATGTAAAAACAATTTTTAACATTTGTTTTTAAAACTTTGGGTTCCAAATTCCTTCCCTTCTTCCCTCCCCACCCACCCTCATTGAGAAGGCAAGCAACTCGATACAGGTTATACATGTGCAGTCATGCAAAACACTTCCATAATAGTCATTGTAAAAACTAACAATATTTCCCTTCATCCTACCCCATCCCCTGTTTATTCTATTCTCTCCTTTGACCTTGTCCCTCCCCAAAAGTGCTGATTACCCCCTCCCCCAAACTGTCCTCTCCTCTATCATCCCCCTGCTCTCTTATCCCCTTTCCCCCTTATTTTCCTATAGGGTAATATAGATTTCCATACCCAATTGTGTGTGTATGTTATTTCCTCCTTAAGCCAAATCTGATGAGAGTAAGATTCACTCATTCCCTCTCACCTCCTACCACTTCCCCTCCACTGTAAAAGCTTTTTCTTGTCTGTTTTATATGTGAGATAATTTACCCCATTCTACCTCTCCCTTTCTCCTTCTCCCAATATAATCCTCTCTTACCCCTTAATTTTATTTTTTAGATATCATCCCTTCATCTTCAACTCACCCTGTGCCATCTGTATATATATACATATATGTATATATATACACACATATATATACACATACACACATGCACACATGTGTATATACATATACATATACATATATATATATATATATATATATATATATATATATATATATAAATTTCCCTCCAATTACCCTAATAGTGAGAAAGGTCTCATGAAGTACAAATATCATCTTTCCATGTAGGAATGTAAACAGTGCAACTTTAATAAGTCCCTTATGATTTCTCTTTCATGTCTACCTTTTCATGCTTCTCTTGAGTCTTGTATTTGAAAGTCAAATTTTCTATTCAGCTCTGGTCTTTTCATCAAGAATGCTTGAAAGTCCTCTATTTCACTGAATGACCATTTTTTCCCCTGAAGGATAATACTCAGTTTTGCTGTGTGGGTGATTCTTGGTTGTAATCCTAGTTCCTTTGACACCTGGAGTATCATATTCCAAGCCCTTCAGTCCTTAATATAGAAGTTGCTAAATCCTGTGTTATCCTGAGTGTGATTCCACAATACTTGAATTGTTTCTTTCTGGCTGCTTGCAATATTTTCTCCTTGACCTGGGAACTCTGGAATTTGGCTATAATATTCCTGGAAATTTTCCTTTGGGGATCTCTTTCAGGAGGTGATCAGAGGATTCTTTCAATTTCTATTTTATCCTCTGGTTCTAGAATATCAGGGCAGTTTTCCTTCATAATTTCTTGAAAGATGATGTCTAGGCTCTTTTTTTGATCATGGTTTTCAGATAGTCCAATAATTTTTAAATTATCTCTCCTGGATCTATTTTCCAGGTCAGTTGTTTTTCCAATGATATATTTCACATTGTCTTCTATTTTTTCATTCTTTTGGTTTTGTTTTACAATGTCTTGATTTCTCATAAAGTCACTAGCTTCCACTTGCAACCATTTTAATTTTTAAGGAAAGATTTTCTTCAGTGAACTTTTGGACTTCCTTTTCTATTTGGCCAATTTTGCTTTTTAGGGCATTCTTCTCCTCATTGGCTTTTTGGACGTCTTTTGCTATTTGGGTTAGGCTATTTTTTAAAATGTTATTTTCTTCAGTATTTTTTTTTTGGCTCTCCTTTAGCAAGTTGTTGACTTGTTTTTCATGATTTTCTTGCATCACTCTCATTTCTCTTCCCAGTTTTTCCTCTACTTCTCTTATTTGTTTCTCAAAATCTTTTTGAGCTCTTTCATGGCCTGGGACTGATTCATATTTTTCTTGGAGGCTTTGGATGTAGGAGCTTTGACTATGTTGTACCTTCTTCTGGTTGTATGTTTTGATGTTTGTCATCAAAGTCAGATTCTTTGGTCTGAGGTTTTTTGTGCTATTTGTTCATGTTCCCAGACAATTATTTGACTTTTAAACTCTTTGTTAAGGTAGAGGTCTGCTTCCAGCATGGAGGATATACTATCCCAAACTTCAGGGGTTTTGTGCAGCTATTTTCAGAGATACTTCTAGGGACCTGTAAATTTTCAGTTCTTCCAAGGTGGGGTGATCAAAGGTGAGGAGTTTACTTCTTTCCTGGCCTACGCTCTGATCTGTGAGTGACCACAAGCACTCTTTTCTGCCTTGGAACTGTGAGGAGGATTCCCTCTCCACTACTGCCACAAGCTCCACCATGCCAACACTCCTCCTCACCCCAGGACTACAACCCAGATCCAAGCACAGGCAAAGCAAGAGAATCCTGCCTCAGCACCAGCAAAGAGATCCCTGCAATCCCCTTCAGATCAACCACTCGATCCTCCCACCATATATGGCCTGAGAACTCAGGAAGCAGGCACTGCCCTGGAGCTGCACCAGGACTGGGGCTAAGACTGAGCTTCTCTCTCACGCAGGTCCAAGAGACCTTTCCTACTGACTTTCTAAGTTGTCTTTGGTGTTTGTGGGTTGAGAAGTCTGGAAACTGCTACAGCTGCTAGTGATTCAGTCCCCTGAGGCCTGCTCTAGGTTCACTGAGGCCTCGTCTTTGCCTGTGCGGCCCATGCTGAACTGTGCTCCTCTCCCAATCTGGCTGAACAGACCTTTCCCATCAACCATCCAGGTTGTCTTGGGCTGGAAATTTGTTTCACTCTGTCTTTTTGTGGGTTCTGCTGCTCTTGAATTTGTTTAGAGCCATTTTTACAGGTATTTGGAGAGGTTTGGGGGGAGAATTCAAGCAAGTCACTGCTTTTAATCCACCATCTTGGCTCAACCCCCAACACTTGAAACTTTCTTCAATGTCTAGGGACAACTTGCCCTGTAAACCTAAACCCATGCTGTCTTCTCACTCTGAAATATTTCTATACAAGGTTAATCCCCCTTCTCCCATTGATGAGTTTCTCATGGAGACTTCATTTTGGGGAAAGGCTGAGGCAGGCCTACTTTCATCTTCCTCCCATTTATATTCCTCACTTTCTGGACTTCAAAACCAGCCCCTTCTACTGTTGGACTAGAAATTCATTCTGGAATTTTCCTTAGTTCCTGGGAACCATCTCCACCTACTTCTCAATTCCTTTTTGAGTGTTGTTTTCCCCTATTATAATCTAAGGTCCTTGAGAGGAGGGACTCCCTTTCTTTGTCCTTCTATTTGTATCTGTAGTTCTTAACATAGTGCCTAGCACATACACTTAAAAATACTTTTCTTTCTTCCTTTCTTTCTTTCTTTCTTCCTTTCTCCCTTCCTTCCTTCCTTCCTTCCTTCTTTTCTTCCTTCTTTTCTCTCTCTCTCTCTTTCTTCCTCTTTCCTTCCTTCCTTCCTTTCCATATATGTGTATGGGCAAATTTCTATATGCACATACACATACACATACATGTATGTATACATATTATGTGTGTATATGTACATGCACATATATATTCATACATTCACATATATGTGGATATTATAAATCACTATTCATTTCAAAGATACAGAAAGAACAAATATACAAACATTTCCCCTAATACCTTGGGGTATTCTTTCCCCTATATCCCCTAGGCCTCTGGGAAAATAAGTTTAAAACTTAGTTCAGTTCCTACATATCATTGATCCCACCAAGTTCACATCCAAAGGCAGCATCTCTGTTGGATAAGTTCTTGTCTCAGCTATTGCTGGACTGTAGTAGTGCCTTGATCCTCAGGACTTTGGTGCTGGGCTAGCTGTAACACCTGGCCTGGCCTCAGACTCCTGGATCACCATGTCTCTCCCAAACTTTTGAAACTCCCAAGGTCAGATACTCTTTATTTACCTAAATGGAAAATAATAAATGAGAAGACCAAGGAATGAGACATGTGTTTTGGGGGCCCGAAGGTCTCTTCCCTTATTGTATGGTCTCTCAACAACAACTGTGAGTGAGAGAGTCACCAAGATCCCCTAATAGTGAATGAAACAAAAGATCCACATGTATTTTATTTTAAAAGAGAATTAGAAGCCTTAGACGCAGCAAGCGCTGAATATGTCATAAAAATGAAATTGACAGGAAATGACTATTTCCAGACACAAAAGTCATTTCAAAATCAGTTGTTTTTGTGTACCTAATTGATTCAATTAAATGAAAAGTTGAAATCAAAACCAAATAAAAGAAAGGCAGAGCCAAGATGGCAGAATGAAGTCAGCAATTTTTCCAAACTCTCTCAATCCACTTCTTTAGACAACTTTAAATGGTGCACCAAACCGAATTCTGAGCAATATAACCAATGAAAATTTGCAGTGAGTCATTTTTTCCAGGCCAGGGCATCTTAGGAAGAAATAAAAAGTCTATGGACACTGAGGTACAAGTTGGCCCAGAGCACAGAGCCAGGTGTGGGTCCTAGAGGCAACAGCAGCAATAACAGCAGTAAGAGCACTAGATATTCCAAATTCCCAGGCTTAGAAATAAGACTCAACATCTGGTCAGAAAGAGATTCCCAACAGAGCCTGGTGTTAGGACTGGGCACAGAATCTGGCACCATTTGGCAGCTCCATCAACCAATACCAAGAAACTGGGAATTCAACCAAGAATAACCTATCCCAGAAAACTGAGTATAATCCTACAGGGGGGGAAATAGATATTTAATGAAATAGAGGGCTTCCAGGCATTCCTGATGAAAAGGCCAGAGCCGAGGAATTTAATAAATTTAAACCTTGTACAAACGGGATGAGGATAATGTAACCCCAAAGAGCTGAATCATCATTAGGGCAGTTAGAAGTCTACTTAGACTGAGGGCATGAGTGTGAGTCTACTATGTTGTGATGATCTCAAAAGAAAAAAAGAAAGCTGAGGAAGAAGAACATACTGGAAGAAGGGAGAAGGGAGAGGAAGAAAGGATAAAATTTTCTCACATTAAAAAAGACATGCAAGAAAGAGTTTTTGTGATGGAGGGGGGAAGCAGGCAACACTTGACCATAACTCTGATCTGAACAGGTTCAAAAATCGAAGTGCATACATACATACATACACACATGCACACACACACACACACACACACACACACACACACACACACACACACTCAGCTGGGTATAGAAATCCATCTCCCTGAACAGGAAAGCAAGAGGAGAAGGGGCTAAGAGAAAGATGAATGGGTGATAAGAGTCAAGAAGAGTAAATTAAAGAAGGTAGTGTTCAGAAGATTTTTGAGGTGGGGACAGGGTAAAAAAAAAGAGAAAAAAGGACAAATAGAAGAAAAATAGGATGGAGGGAAATATATAGTAATTAGAACTGTGAACGTGGATAGGATGAGCTCACCCATAAAACAAGTGGATAGCAGAATGGATTAGAAACTAGAATCCAACAATATGTTGTTTACAAGAGACAGACTTGAAACAGAAACACACACACATAATTAAAACAAGAGGATGGAGCAGAATCTATCGTACTTTAGCTGAAGTAAAAAAAAAGTCAGGAGTAGTAATCATGATCTCAGAAAAAATAGAAACCTAAATTAGCCATAATTATAAGAGAAAATTAGGAGATCCACATTTTGCTAAAAGATACAATGGACAATGAAGCAATATCAATACTAAACATATGTGCACCAAATGGAATAGCATTCAAATTCTTGAAGGACAAATTAATCAAAATACAGGAGAATATAGAAAATAAAACTGTACTAGTGAGGGACCCCAATTTACCCCTCTAAGACCTAGATGAATCTAATCATAATACATACAAGAAAGAAAGTTAAGGAGATGAATGGAAATTTAGAAAACTTAAGATAGACATCTAGAGAATACTGGCAGGAATTCCATTTAAAATACTTGTGAGTCTATCTGCCAAGATACACACAAGAACTATAAGAAGACAATTATAAAACATTCATAAAATAAATACAGACAGAACTAAACAATTAGAGAAATAGTAATAGTTCATCTAAAAAAAAGATAAAAAGATAAAAAACATCAAGGGAATCAAGGTGGGGCAGGAGAGGAAGGGGGAGAAGAAAGGTGGCCTATCAGTACCAGACTTCAAACTATATTACAAAATGGCAATTCTAAAAACAATTTTGTACTAGATAAATAAAAGAGTGATTGATCAATGAAATACATTAGGCATATAATATATAGAAGCAAATGAGTATAAGAAATCACTATTTAACAAAAACTGCTAGGAAAACTGGAAAGCAGTTTAGCAGAAACTTCATAGAGACTAACATCTCACAATATCAAGATTAGGTCAAAATGGATACATGATACAGACATGAAGGGTGGTATCACAAGCATATTTGGGAAGCGTGGAAGAAGTTACCTGCCAGGTCTACAGATAGGGGAAGAGTTAGTGACAAAGCAAGAGATAGAGAAGCACGTAGGAAGTAAAATGGATAATTTTAATTGCAAAAAATTAATAGGTTTTGCGTATATAAAAGCAATGCAGCCAAAATTAGAAGAAAGGTGGGAAACTGGGGAAAATGAGCAGTGTTTATGTCTTTATGTCTATCAATTTATGTCTAAATTATGTACCTGTTTTGATCTTATCTTGGTATACGATATAAGATGTTTGTCTCTAGCTAATTTCTGCCATACTATTTTCCAGTTTTCCTGACAGTTTTTGTCAAATAGTGAATTCTTATCCCAGAAACTAGAGTCTTTAGGTTTATCAAACAGTAGATTATAATAGTAATTTACTACTGTGTCTTGTGTACCTAATCTATTGTAGTGATCCACCACTCTATTTCTATTATTGTTTTGGAGCATGTGTTCATATTATTATTGATAACTGATTTCTTCCTCTATTCATACCCTTTGACTATTAATCATTTGGGGAATGGCTTATACCACTAGTAGATCTGTATCCCAAAGAGATCATAAAAAGGACCTACATGTACAAAAATAATTTATGCCAGGCCTTTTTGTGATAGCAAAGACCTGGAAATTAAGAGAATGCCCATCAATTGGGGAATGGCTGGACAAGTTGTGGCATATGAATGAAATGGAATACTATTGTGCTATAAGAAATGATGAGCGGGAAGATTTCAGAAAACCCTGGAAAGATTTGTACAACCTGATGCAAAGTGAAATAAGCAGAACAAAAATAAAAACACAAAACAAACATTATACATAGTTACAGCAGCATTGGGGGATGATCAACTATGATAGACTTAGCTCTTCTCAGCAATACAATGATCCAAGATGATTCCAAAATATTTGTGATGGAAAATGCTACCCACATCCAGAGAAAGAATTATGGAGTCTGAATGCAGACTAAAACATACTATTTTCATTTTTTCTGGTTTTTTTTCTTTCCTGTATGTTTTTTCCCATTTTGCTCTGATTCTTCTTTTACAATATGACTAATGTGGAAATATTTTTAACATGATTGGGCATGTATAACCTATATTAGATTGTTTGATGCCTTGGGAGGGAAAGGGAAGAGAGGGAGGGAAACAAATTTGGAACTCAAAATCTTATGAAAAATGAATGTTGATAGGGGCAACTAGGTGGCACAGTAGATAGAGCCATGACCTTGGAGTCAGGAGGACCTAAGTTCAAATCTGGCCTCAGACAGATGACACTTACCAGCTGTGTGACCCTAGGCAAGTCACTTAACTCCAATTGCCTTATCTCCCCCCCAAAAAAAGAATGTTGATAACTATCTTTACATGTAATTGGAAAAAATAAAAGACTATTTACAAAAAAAAAAAGAAAAGAAAATTGCTTTGAAAATAAAAAAAATCAATATTGCTATTAGTGTATAATAATCTCATGGCTCTGCTCACCTCACTCCATATCAATGAATATGAGTCTTCTCAGGTTTTGCTGAAACTGTCCTTGTCATCATTTCTTATATAGTACAATAGTAAAACATTACATTATACCCAGCAGTGTGCATTGGAGGCAGCAGTAGCAAAAGCAGAAGTGTCTGAAGCTCTCAGCCAAGAGATAGTAATGGAGTGATATAACTGGTTAGATAAATTACAGTGTACCTTTTTCTAGCACTGGGTATAGGACCTGGCACTTTTTGGCAACTTCATTGCCCATATGCAGGTCACTGAGAAGCATTTGTGGTCTATCACAAGAGACTGGGGGCCCTAGTTGCAGTTCCAGGGCAGAGAGGAGCACTAGCGCTTGCAGGTGTAGGGGACCCAGGGACCTGCTCACAGTTACAAAGAAGAGAACACTAGTGCTTTTGGCTGCAGGGGAGTAAATGCCTTTCTTGGTGAAGACCAGAGTGCAGACCAGGAGAGTAATGAATATGATTCTTCCCATGTCCTAACATCTTGGAACCACTGAAAACTTCTAAACACCCAGAACTAGCTCCAAAAACAGCATTGCAAAAAATCAAACCTCGCTTAGCATCAGTTCATACAGATCTTGCCGTGTTTTTCTGAAGCCAAGCCCCTCATCATTTCTTATAGCACAATCGTACTCCATCATAATCATATGCCACAATTTGTTCAGCCACTCCCCAATTGATGAGCATCTCCTTGATTTCCAATTCTTGCCATAAAAAGAGCAGCTACAAATATTTTTATAGATACAGGTCATTTTCCTTTTTGCTTTGATCTCTGTGGGTACAGAATATTGCTAGACAAAGGATATGTACAGTACTTTGGACATTATTCCACATTGTTCTCCAGGACCAGTTCAATATTTCACTAATAATTTATTAATGTACCTATTTTCCCTCAGCCCTCCATCATTTCTCATTTCTAATAGGTGTGTGAGGTGATAGCTCAGAGTTGTTTTAATTTGCCTTTCTCTAATCAGTAGTGATATAGAATATTTTTTCATATTACTATAAATAGTTTTGATTTCTTCTTCTGAAAACTGCCTGTTCATATGCTTTGACCATTTATCAATTGGTGAATGGCTCCTATTTTTATATATTTGACTCAGTTCCCTATATATTTGAGAAATTAGGCCTTTATCAGAGAAACTACCAAAGAAAAGAGAGATATCACTTATCCCCTACTTCATACCAGGCACTTATTAACATTTAGAAGATATTTTTAGACAATTTTAAAGGCAACTCCCTGAACTTCGGAAAACTATTGCCTATAGTGGCTGTCCATCCTAACATTTCTTCCTCACATGTATGTTTCCCAGCTGTAAGTATAGACCATATTCAGTTCTGTTAAGAAATATTTATATTTATTTTTAAATATAAATTAGATATATTTATATCTAATTCATCTAAAATCCAATTTCACATGTATCTAAATATGATTTTTCACAATCAACAAAAAGTGCCATGAATACTTTCTTAGATTCTGAACTTTTTGAAAAAAAAATTACTCATTTAAAACTTGTACAAATGCATTATGATTGGGTAAATTACACACATTTAAAGAATCTTAAATTGGCATTGTGTGAGCAAAGTACTTGCAGATTGCAAGACAGGGTGAATAATTTGATACCATATGGAGAACATTTATGAACCATGGTAATATTCACAGTGATGAGCTTGTGCAAGACAAACTGTGTAACTCGAGTGAATTATTATCTTTCCTAGTCTTCTATGTATATTACATTTAAATTCTAAAGTTAGGATGAGGGAAGCATTATTACACTATATGCAGACAATATAGTGCTATGAAAAGAGGCAGAGGACCTGTTTTAATTTAATTCTCATAGATAACAATATTATTTGGAGCCAATTAACAAAAAACAACCACTAGAATTTATGTAGCACCTACTATGTGCTGGGCACTGTTTAAAACACTTTACAAATAAAATCTCATTTGGTCTTCACCACAGCCTGGGGCGGAATGGGCATGTTCTATTATTATACCTATTTTAGAGTTGAGGAAACAGAGGCAGACAGAAGTTAAGTGACTTGCCCAGGTCATATACCTACTATCTGAAACATGATTTAAACTCAGGTTTTCCTGACTCCAGGCCCAGTGCTCTATCTGTGCACCACCTAACTGCCTCATGGGAACATAAATTTAGAGCTGAAAGGGACATTAGAAGCCATTGAGCTCAACCTTTTCATTTTACAGATGAAGAAACTGAGGCACAGTTTAAGCCCATAGTCACAGAGCTAGTTTGTATCTGAGGGAGTCTTCCTGATTCCAAGTCAAGTGTCCCATCCACTATACTATGCCGTGTCTCTCATCTGTGGGCCTCATTTGCCTCAATATTTTAAAAAGCTGGATTAAATGATCTCTAAGGTGCCTTCCAATCCCACATTGTATGACTATTGTGCTTTTCTCTTACCACTTATTTCTTTAAGTTTTATTGAATTATTTTTCCATGAAAATAGTTTTTCTAGTAGAATGTCATATCCTTGAGGGCAAAGACTATTTTGTTTCTAAATCTCCAATCACTAACACACAGTAGGTGCTTAATAAATGTTACCCCCACCCCATCCTATCCATTTGGCATATAATAAAATAGAGGCCCAGATAAGATAAAAGTAGAGACTTCAAGGTCATGCAACACTAGAAATAGAAGCTTGGTCTTAAGTTGGCCTATACAATACCTGGGCCAACCCCTGTACCTTGGGCCTAGAATCATAGGAATGTATGACTCCAGAGTTAGAAAGAACCTTATAGATCATTTAGATCTCTTTTTTAACTATGTATCTGTGTGACATTGAGGTTCCTTACTATAATTCAACCAAAACAATGCTGCAATGTTATGAATGTAGAATCAGATATGAATATATCTTGTCTTCATTTAAACCATACATTATTTTTGCCCAAAATATGTAAAATGATGCTGTTCTTTTCACTATTTTTTGTTTTTATAAATAGAGTTTTTTCATAAAAGGTTATTTATTTTTATATAATGGTTTATTATTGTGATTTTATTTTTATCTTAATGAATTAAATAAAAATTTTAATCTATTTTAATTTCTAATATGTTAAGTAGTAACAGATATAACTCAAATAAAGAAAACCTCCTTGGAGTCTTCAACAATTTTTAATAGTATAAAAGGGGTCACATTATATACATATATACATATATATGTAGAAAGAGTCATGTATATAGTTGTGTGTATGTGTGTGTGTGTGTGTGTGTGTGTGTGTGTATAAAATCATAAAGCCAGTTATGACTATATCACCAGTAGAGTGCCATGATGGTAAGCCAGATCTACTAATTGCCAACAACTTCTAATGGGTTTTCAGCATATTCGCTTTTTTGTATTGCCTCAATGTGTATACAGGTGAAATGAGTTTATCTTATTTCCTTTACCCAGAAAGACAGATGGACCTTTTATTTTCTATCCCATTAATTCTACAGCTGTTATCACTATAGCACCATGACAGGCCACACAGCAGAAAATTGTAACTCAAAAGAAACCATTTACTTTGAGTCATAGGAACAGGCCACATTGTTCAACCCATGTACAATCCTGTAGCAAGGAGGAAGACATCTGGAACTTTGGGGTGGCCTTTGAAAATTGGCCCAATTTAAAGCATCCTAAAAAAAGCTTCATTTTAAATGAACTTATCTACATTGTCCTACTAAGGACTAAATAAAGAACATGAAAACTAAAGAATTAAAGGAGCACTTGGCTCATCAGCTGGTTAGGAGACATGGGCTCTAAACTTGGCTCAGCTAATTATTTGCTATGATCTATGGCAAGTCAGTTAACCCCACTGGACTACAATTTCTTCATCTGTAAAATGAGGGAGATTGAAGTAAGTGAGTTCTAAAATCTTCCCCAGACCTAATATAGCATGTTGATGTGGAAGGGTTGGGGAAAATGCAATAAATTTAACATTCAGGACTTAACTGGACAGCCTGGGCCTTTAGCTCCAAATGCCTAGTCTTTCTATGTTGCTAAGATGTGAGACTCCACTGTTGCATTAAAGGGGGGGAGGAAATCTATAAATTATTCTTCATAGCATGTACTACTTTGTGCTGAATGCCAGATATAATATGAAGATTTAAATCATCACATTATAAGTAAAAAGTACAGAAAACTAGACAGAGACAGCTAAAACTTACCAGGATCAATCATATAACTCATTTACTCATATCCGAATATTACTTGAAGTTTGTACAACATGATGATTTTAATACTTAACTCGTAATAGGCAAAGTTATATTACACTAATATTTCATTTGGGATTTGAGTTTTCTAACTTTAAAACAAAGACAATGTCAGAACAATGACTCATAAAATACAGAAGGAAAGATAATTAATTGGAATCATCAACAATGAATCAGAAATTTTAATTTAGCCAGTGCATACAAATCTCCATGAGCCAGAACACAGTAGGGCCGTGCTTCAATTCAATTTGGGGTTTAATACCATGTCCACTCTTTCCAGGACCCAGGTGACTCAAGAGCAAAGAACCAAATATAGGCTAGGGACAGACTGACCATTAAGGGTCACATGAGTTCTCAGAGCAGCCTTGGCTATCCTGGAAAAACTCAGAATACCAGGACTTTTCTTGTGTCCTCCAAACTGTAATTCAACTCCAGAACTAACTTGATTCCTTGAGATTGGGAAACTGGAATCAGGTCAGATGTGTTAAAGTTAGACTCACTTTATGTGAATAGAATAGCGAATCATAAATGTAGTGTGATTTGTGGGTGAAGGTAAAGAGTTTCCTATTCACTACTATCTTTGGGTAATGTTTGAAATTTCCTTGTACAGCATCTGAAATTCCTTCCAAAAAAGAAAATGCTTATCCATTCTAAAAGTAAAGGTAAAGCTTAAATTGGACTTGGGTGATGAAACAGGTGACATAAATTCACATTGAAGTATAAATGACTGCTACCACATCCTTTCCTGGGAGCTAGTATTTAGAATAGATACACGTATGAGTATGATGGGAAATTTGTTGGAGAAATTAAACAGATGGGAAAGAGAAGACTAGAAAACCCAGAAACAGAGTACTGAATTATATAGTAAAGAGCCAGCTAGAGGGAGATTTGTTCAGCCTATACCAGGGAAGGAAGTTGGTCTAGAAAAAAGACAAAAAGATATCTCTATAAAGAAACATTAGAACTGAGAAGAAACTGATGAGAACCAAGAACAAATTTGACTCGATAATTTCAAGACATTGAGATTATTTGTAATTTATGGAGTTAAAAATAGTATTAAAAGGGAGGTATATAGATATATGAATAGATAATATAATGTTTGTATATCTATCTATCTCTATATAGAGATATATATCTTCTTGTTGATATTATTTTGGCACACACACACACATACACACACACACACTCACACACACACACACACACCCTTCTTCAAACGATGAAAATAGTTAGAAACATAGAAGGCCAGAGCAGAAATTTAGAGGAAAAATTAAGCCTCATTAAAGTTGAGAAGAAACATATCATGTCCTTTAAATATTTACAGTTTTCCTTCTCTCTTTTTTTTTATTCTTTCCTCCATTTTTTCTAGATGAGGAAAGTGTCAACATGGATAAAGTACAAGGCCTAGAGTCAGGAGACCAAGTTCAAATCTGGCCTCAGACACATAATAGTTGTATAAGCCTGAGCAAGTCACTTAACTTGTGTTTGCCTCAGTTTTTTCATCTGTAAAATGAGGATAATAATAGTACCTCTCTCCCAGGATTGTTGTAAGGACCAAATGAGATAATAATTGTAAAGTGCTTACTATAATGTCTAGCATACAGTACATGCTATATAAGGGTTGGGTCAAGATGGCAGAGTGAAGGGTCCCAACTACCAAACTTCCCACAAAATTTCACCTACACAATTGACCACAGAAAACACAAAATCAAATTCTGAGTGGTAAAACCAATGAAAAGTCTGAGTAAGTTATTATTCCACCTCACGAGAGCTGGGAGAGGTCTATAGGCACTGGAGTGGAGGCCAACCTGGAGTACAATGCACAGGTTGAAGTTGAAGATGTAAACTATTTCATAGGAAAAACAACTGGCCTGGAAAATAGATTGAGGAGAGATAATCTAAGAATTATTGGACTGCATGAAAGCCATGATAAAAAAAAAAAACCAGAACTTAGACAACGTATTTCAAAAAATTATAAAGGAAAACTGTACAGATGTCATAGAACCAGAGGAAGAAATAGAAATTGAAAGAATCTACCTATGACTTCATGAAAGAAATAAAGAAGGAAAAATCCCCAAAATATTAAAGCCAAATTCTAAAGCTCTAAGGTCCAGGAGAAAATACTAAAAGCAGCCAGAAAGAAATGGTTCAAACACTTTGGAGCTACAATAAAGGTCACACAAGACTACCACTATAAAGGAGCACAGCATTTAGCATATGATATTGTAGAAGATAAAGAGGCTAGGATTACAATCAAGAATAACCTACCAGCAAAATTGAGTATTATCTTATAGGAAGAAAATGGATATTTAATGAAATAGAAGACTTTTAAGTATTCCTGATAAAGAAAAAATTTGACATTCAAACACAACACTCAAGAGAAATATAAAAAGGTAAACATGAAAGAGAAATAATAAAGGACATGTTAAGGTTATACTGTTTACATTTACTTAAGGGAAGATGATACATAAAATTTCTAAGAACATTATCATTATTAGAGCACTTAGATGTAGTCTACTTAGACAGAAGGTGTAGGTATGATTCTACTATGTTGAGATGGTCTCAAAAAAAATGGCTTGGTAAGAAAGCTGAATTGGGAGAAGGGGGAAGGTACAGGAAGAATGCAGAAGATTAACCTGTGTAAAAGAAGCATGCAAGGAAGAGTTTTAACAAGAAGGGAGAAACGGGAAGAGGGAAGAGCAACATTTGAGGCTCATTCTTATCTGAATTGGTTCAAAGAGGGAAGAATACACACACACACACACACACACACACACACAGAGTTGGGTATAGAAATTCACCTTACCCGACAGGGAAGTAGAAGAGAAAGGGGTTAAGTAAAAGATGAGTTGTAAAAAACAAGATAGATTAGGGGATGCAGTGATCCAAAGCTAAATAGATTTTTAAGAAGAGGACAAGGTTTAAAAAAGAAAGAGAAAGATAAATAGAAGAGAATAGGATGAAAGGAAACACACAGTTGGCAATTATAGCTGTGAATGGGAATGGGATGGACTCACCTATAAAACAGAAGAGGATAGCAGAATACAATGGAAACCATAATCCAACAATATGTTGTTTAAAAGAGACACACTTGAAGTAGAAAGATACACATAGAATTACAACAAATGAGCAGAATTTATTATGCTTCACCTGATGTAAAAAAGATAAGGGCAGCAATCATGATCTCAGACAAAGCAAATCAAAAATAGACCTAAAAGAGATAATCACAGAATGATATATTTGCTTAAATGAAACATATACAATGAACTCATATCAGTACTGAACATATATACATCAAAGTCATAGTATGCAAATTATTTAAAGAAAAGTTAAATGAATAACAGGATGAAATAGTAAAACTATACTGGTGGGTGACCTCAATTTATCCTTCTCAGACCTAGACAAATCTAAACTTTAATAAGAAAAAAGTTTGGAAGATGGATAGAATTTTAGAAAAGTTAGATATGATTCATCTGTGAAGAATAGTGAATGGGAAAAGAAAAGAATATGCCTTTTTCTCAGGTGTACATGGCACCTTCAAAAAAATTGATCATATATTGGGACATAAAACCTCCCAAATGCAGAAAAGCAGAATTATTAAAAGCACCCTTATTGGACCATAATGAAATACAAAATATATTCAATAAAGCATAGACTAAAAATTAATTGGAAACTAATTGAATTTTTAAAAATGAGTGGGTCAAAGAATAAATCATAGGAACAATCAATAATTTTATGAAAAATAATGACAACAATAAGGAAACATACAAAAATTTGTGGAATGCAGTCAAAGCAGTACTTATGGGAGATGTAAGAAATGGCAAATCAATGAATTGGACAGGCAACTAAAAAAAAAACCTAGAAAAAGAACAAAACAAAAATCCACAAATAAAAAGCAAAAGGAAAATCAAAGGAGAAATTAATAAAATTGAAAATTTTAAAATTGAATTAATAACTAAAAGTAAGAGTTGCCTTTATGGAAAAAAACAATAAAATAAATGAACCATTGGCTAATTTAATTTTTAAAAAAGAAAAAAGGAAAGCAAATTATAAGTCACAAATTGAAAACAGTGAATGCACAACCAAGACAGATGACATTAATGCAAATTATTAGGAGTTACTTTGCCCAACTATGTGACAATAAAAATAACCATCTAAATGAAAAGGAAGAGTATTTACAAAAATATATTTTTTTCAGATTAACAGAAGAGTCAATAGAATACTTAAATAACCCTATCTTAAAAAAAGAAGTTGAATAAGCCATAAATGAGCTTCTTTAGGAAAATCTCCAGTTCCAGAAAGATTTAGAAGTGAATTCTATGAAAAATTTAAAGAACAAATAGCTCTAATACTATATAAATGGTTTGAAAAAAAAAAGGTGAAGAAGGAGTCCTACTAACTTACTTCCGTGATACAAATTTGGTTTTGATATGCTAACCAGGGAGAGCAAAAACAGAGAAAGAAAACTATCGGCCAATTATCCTAATGAATAGTGATGCAAATTTTCCAATAAATATTAGCAAAAAGATTACAGCAATATATCACTGAGGTTATCTAGGATGACCAGGAGGGATTTCTGTCAGGAATACAGAGCTGATCCATTATTAGAAAAATGATAAGTATAGCTGACCATATCAGTAATACAACCAACAAAAATTCTATGATTATATTAATAGATTCAGAAAAAGTCTTTGACAAAATGCAAATTCATTCCTATTTAATACCAAAAAGCATAAGAATAAATTGAGCTTTTCTTAAAATGATAAGTAGTATCTATCTGAAACCAAAAGCAAGCACTATCTATAATGGAGGTAAAATAGAAGCCCTTCATATTAGATTAGAAATAAAAGAAGGATGTCCATTATCACCATTATTAATTCAATAGCATTGTAAAAATGCTTGCTGTTGAAATAAGACAAGAAAAAGAAATAAAATAATAAACAATGAGAAAACAAAACTTGAATTCTATAGATTCAACTAAATAATCAAAACAATTAACAATTTTAGCAAAGTTGTAAAATATAAAATAAACATATCTAAATCTTCAACATTTCTTTATATTACTGACAAAACCAAGCAGGAAAAAATAGAAAGAGAAATTCCATTTAAAACAACTTCAGATAGCATAGAATATTTGAGAGTCTACCTGCCAAAAAAGACACACACAGTAACTATATGAACACAATTATAAAACACTCTTCAAACAAATACAGATCTAAACAATTGTAAGTGTCCATAGGTAGATTAAGCCAACACAATAAAATGATGATTCTATCTAAATTAATTTATTATTCAGCATCATACTAATCAAATATCCAAAGAATTATTTTGAAGATCTAGAAAAAATATAATAACAAAATTCATCTGGAAGAACAAAAGGTCAAGAACACCAAGGGAATCAATGAAAAAAAATGTGAAGGAAGGTGACTTAGCAGTAACAGATCTCAAAACTATACTACAAAACATTAATCATCAAAATAATCTGGTCCTAGATAAGAAATAGTGATTGATTAGTAGAATAGATTAGGTATACAACATAAAAAAATTACCTTAGTAATCTAGTGTTTAATAGATACAAAGATTCCATGTATTGGGACAAGAACTCTCTTTTTGACAAAAACTTCTAGGAAACCTGGAAAACAATCTGGCACAAGATAGGCATAGATGAACATCTGACACCATTTGCCAAGATAAGTCCAAATGGGTGAACGATTTCAACAAAAAGGGTGGTATCATAAACAAATTAGGGGAGCATGGAAGAAATTATCTCTTAGATCTATGGGTAAACAAGAGATAGAGAGGGCAACGAGAGCTAAAATGGATGTTTTATTGTGTGAAATCAAAAAAGATTTTGCACAAATAAAACTAATGCAGCCAAAATTAGAAGGGAAGAAGAAAACTGGGGGAAATTTTTTTGCTGGAAGTTTTTCTGATAAAGATCTCAAATATATAGGGAATAGAATCAAATTTATTTTTAAAAAAATAGATATTCTTCAATAAATGGTCAAAGAATATGAACAGACAGATTTCAGAAGAAATTAAAGCAATCCAGTCAGATGAAAAAATACTCTGGATCAATAATAAATAGAGAGATTCAAATTAAAACAAATCTGAGGTACCATCTCATTCCTATCAGATTGACTAACATGACAGAGAAGGAAAATGACAAATGTTGGAGGGAATGTGGGAAAATAGAGACAATAATACACTGTTGGTGGAGTTGTGAACTGATTCAAACATCCTAGAGAACAATCCGCAAATATTATGAAAGCGCTATAAAACTATACATACCCAAGTGTAGATTGAAGCAGTTTATTTATTTGTCTTGGTATTTTTTTTTGTAACATGTCTAATGTGGAAATGTTTTACATGATTTCATATATATAATGGGTATCATATTTCTTACCTTCTCAGGGGGTGGGAGAGAGCATAGAGGGAGGGAGAGAATTTGGAACTGAAAATAAAAATTAAAAAAAGTATGTACTCTATAAATGTTAGCTATTATTATTACTACTTTGTAGTTTTGTGTTTGTGATGCTAATTAACTAATTTCTACTGTATGAGTCTAAAGAAATAATAATTTAAAAAATATTTCTGTGACATTTCCCCAGTGGCCTTGGTTTTTTCTACTCTTAAAGAAATTCACATGTAGGTCACTGTGCCCATTAAACTCTTCACAAGAAGGCTTCAATGTTCACACAATGGCAAAGACCGTAGACATAAAAGCACTTTCTTAGAACATGAACCAAACCTCTAACACTGCTAGGAATGCCAAACTATCATTTATTACTTTGTTTAGGCTGTCCCTTTTAATATGGCTCCATCGCACTCATACTATTCCTTCAGTTCCAAAGGAGACATCCTCCATTTATGGCACCAAGATAAAGCATTTTAATTATTTATTTTTTCTGGGAACCATTTGGAACATTTTCCAGAAGGACGCTAACTCCCTACAATTCACAAATGAACTAATTCTTTACCCAAATGGGTTTTTTATTGATGCTTATGGAGTTTGGGGTCTCTAAGCCATATAGTAATTATTATCCTCTTGTCACATCTGTTATATCAAATTTGATTTGGCAACCTTGATTATTCCCTCCTGTCTAATTAAGTAACATCTGAAAAGAGGATGGAAATGGGGACAATATGCTGTCCTTTAAAAAAAGAAGTAGCTTCAACCACTCATCCTTTTCATCATTCACACTGCTAAATGACTATTCTTTCTTTAGGTCCAAAAGGCATATGATAATTATCTGCCTCACCCTAATGATCAGCTGTCAACCAAAATATCCCCTCCTTTCAAATAGAAGATTAAGATTGAACACTGTAACATACAAAATAAGTGTGTGTGCATGTGTGTGTGTGTGTGCTATGAAGAAGGGGACATAGGAAAAACAAATTAAGCTTCAGAGTTCTGAGAGAATATATTCTTAGACTTGTCAGTATAACAAGGAGCTATGATTTCAGTGGCATGGAAACTTTCCATCAATTAAAATCATAAGTTGCTTAGAATGAAAGCTACAAAATTTTAGGGAGTTATCTTGGGTTCAGAGAATGGCCTAACTGAGGTCATACAGGCATTAAGGATCAGAGGTAGAATCTGAATCCAGGTTTTCCTAACTCCAAGTCTAGCACATTCTAACCCTTATATACAACTACTACACAGAATAATCAGTATATTTCCTGTCACTTAATCTCTGTCTGAAAAAGTAGCTGGAAACCTGAAAGAGTGCTTAGAAAGAATGGCAATGAACTGAGAGCCACAGTTAATATTGGTGGTAGTGAGCTGACTTTCTAGAGGTCATGTTGCAGGGTAGGTTGGAGTTGGTAACAAACCAAAGTGGCTTAGAAAGATCTTATAATTGAGAAACATCAAGAAAAGATGGTTGCCCTTTAAGTGGATTTTTTATCTACTTGGTGTGAGGTGTTTAATAAATATTGATTGATAACATATCACTTTTTACCCAAAGATCTAAGGAATCCTTAACATCTCTAATATTTTGTAATTACTATGGAGATGCCAGGTGTCATGAAAAGAGAAAGAGATTTGAAATAGAATTAAAATAAACAAATCAAACAGAATTTGGAAGCAGTTGACCTGAAAGCTTATGAACTTGGGGCAATAAATTTTTCTATGAATCTCCATTTACAGATCTATAAAATCAATGGATTGAATTAGATGCTTGCTAAGAACCTTCCAACTCTAAATTCTATGAGAAAGAGTATCAGCATGTGAATCTCAGTTCAATCAAGCGAACAGTTAGCATTTATTAGTCCTCAATTGATAAATGATCAAAAGATACAAAGCTATTTTCACATGTAGTAATAAAAGCTTTCTACAGTTATCAAAGGGCTATCAAATCACACAAACCTTTTGACCCAGAAATACCACTATTAGTTCTGTATACAAAAAGAAATAAACAATAAAAAGGAAAAGGACTTAAATGTACAAAAATATTTATAGCAGCTTTTTCCTGGTTGCAAACAATTGGAAAGTGAGAGGATGCCCATCATTTGGGGCATGGTTGAGCAAGGTGTGGTCATGTGATTGCAATGGAATACTATTGTGCTACAAGAAAGGATGAGCAGAATGCTCTCAGAAAAACCTGGAAAGACCTACGTAAACTGATGCAAAGTGAATTGAGTAGAGCCAGGATAACATTGTACATAGTAACAGTAATATTATAAGATCAACTGTGAATGACTTAGCCATTCTCAGCAATACAATGATCTAAGATAACTCTGAAGGATTTATGATGAAAAATGCTATCCATCTCCAGAGAAAGTACTAATGGAGTCTGAATATAGATCAAGGCATACTTTTTTTTTTTAACTTTATTTTTCTTGGGTTTGTTCTTTTTTTTTGTCTATGTTTTCTTTTACAACATAAGGAAATATATTTTGCTTGACTATACATGTATAACCTATATCAAATTACTTGCCTTCTCAAGGAGGAGGGGTAGGGAGAAAGAGAAAGTGGAACTCCAAATCTTTAAAACAAATATTAAAAATTGTTTTGGGGGTAGCTAGATGGCACAGTGTATAGAGCACCAGCCCTGGAGTCAGGAGGACCTGAGTTCAAATCTGGTCTCAGACCAGACACTTGATACTTACTAGCTGAGTGACCCTGGACAAGTCACTTAACCACAATTACCTCATATACTTAAAAAAAGCATTGTTACATGTATTGGGGGGAAATAAAATACCAAATAAATTAGCATTTATTAAATGTCTACTATATATTAGGCACTGTGCTAGGTGGTGGGGATACAGAGACAAAAATGATACAGTTCTTATCCTCAAGGAGTTTGTATTCAATTAGATCACGGTGGACAACATGTGTGTGCCTTATCTATTTGTCTGTCTATCTATTATCTATCTATCTATCTGAATACTCCTTATATATAATATTATATCACATATATTCATATATAAATGTATGTATGTATGTATGTGTGTGTGTGTGTATGTGTGTGTGTGTGTGTGTGTGTGTGTGTGTGTGTGTGTGTGTATGTATTAAAAAAGACCGTGTATTTGGAGGGGGTGAGAAGGGAGGAAATAGCAACTAGAGAGATGAGGAAAAGTTTCATGTAGAAAGCAATGGTATTTGACAGAAACTACTGATTCTAAGAGTTCAGAGTGAAGAAGGGTACATTCCAGGTATGGGAGACAGCTTTTGCAAAGGCACAGGAAAGGAGATGGAGTGCCATGTGTGAGGAACCACAAGAAGGTTGTTCACTCATTTACTAGGTGCATGTCCTGAACAAATCACTTAATTGCTCTAAGCCTTACTTTCCTCATCTATAAAGTAAGAATACTTTTAGCAACCTATCTCAGAGACTTGTAAGAATCAAACTTAGTTTTGTAACCATAAAGTGTGTTTAAAATATCTGCTAAGTTTATTATCTTTCCTTCCAAAAGCTAATCACCCCAAGACTCTTTATTAAGTATCATACTGAATAGAAAACAAGGTGGGTGATGTACATATTTACATAGTCTCTTACCTCTAGATACTTGCAGTCTTAAGCAAATAATAAATAACACTTCTTATCTTATCTCCTTTATCCTCACACTACCTCTTGTGATGGAAAACAAAGCCAGATTCCATTACTTTCAGTTTAAAGAGGACCTGTGGCATTAAAAAAAAATGAAATTGAATAAAATGAAGTGAGTTTCACAAGATCAGTTCTTTAGGAAAAATTCAACTAGAGTTCAGATTTCCTCATCACTTGGCAAACTATTCTAGTGACTAACAGCCTACAAAGCTATACACAACCAAACATTGATCCTCATTTTATAGATGAGGAAATTGAAGAACAGAGAAAGTATGGGCTATTTTTAAGGTCACACGAATCAATACTAGAATAGGGAATAATAGTAAGTCTAGGTCTCCTGATTTCAAACCCTGCATATACTCTTTTATTCTATTGTAATCTAGTTCTGCTGAAGCCAAAAAGGAAAGAAAAAGAAAACAGATAGAAGGAAAAGCTTTGGTTTTTCTTCAGAGAGAGCTAGATAGGACTAAGAAGTCCAATGAGGCTTCGGAAAAAATGGACATTTAATACTAATACCAAGTAATAGCATCATTATGTAAAATCTAGCATGTCCAATGGGGATTAACTTTTCATGTAGAAATGCTTCCTACGATAAAGGAATGAAATCCATCATAATGGACCTGACTTCCAAGTCATTTTATTAAAAGGGAGTGGCAGGGTTTTTTTTGTTTGTTTGTTTGTTTGTTTTAGAAAGTTGTTAGCGTAATCCAAGATAATTTGCTCTCTCACTCCCGCCCTTTTATCCTAGCTAACAACCAACTTTAAAATTCATAACAAGACATTTGAAATCTGCAATCAGTTTTGAAGAATTATTTGCTTGACCAAGAAAAGATTATTATTTCTCTGAGGACACTTGGACACTATTAAATCTTCATGCACAGATATAACATAGGTGTTATGTAAAAATAATCCAGCTTATTGGAGAGTCACCATTATGACAGTCAGTTTCCCAAAGATGGCTCACCCTAACTTGGTGCCTTCTTCTCTGGAGGCAGGGTAAAGTGTGTGATTAGTGCTTGACAGGACTTGACAAGAGTTAAATGATCCTTTGACTTCTGAAAGAAGAATAGTGACCCCAAGTCCAACATCCTACCCCCTTCATCATACTTCGTCTCAAGGCAACTATAATTTATGTAAATAACCTCCATAAATACTAATAGAGACAGGTCATTTCTAAATGTCAAACTAAAATCTGTAAGTCTCATAATGAGGGAAGGGGTACCATATTTCATTTTAGGAAATGAGGCAATAGAGGAGATTAATAGGCATGAAAAACTCTGGATCTTGGTGATATAAATGCCTACTGAATGGAATTGCATCAGAAGAGTAAGGTATAAGATGTGAGATCAAAGGGAACATCAGGACATTCCCGTAATAACTTTTTTGGTCTCAGAGAAATAAAAGTGATAATTTGATCAGGAAAAAAGGAAGAAAGTAAGAAGAGGAAAAAGGAGAAGGAAGAAGAGAGAAAGGAGGAGGAAAATCTACACACACACACACACACACACACACACACACACACACATACTTCCTGCCCTCTGTATCCCCAATATATTATTAACAAACTCACTTTCATTCTGAATGCAGTGTGGCATTTGGATAGGGAGCTGGTTTTAGAATCAAGAAATACTACATTGAAATCCAGTTTCTGACACATATTGACTGTGTCTTGGTAAACTGCTTAATCCTTTTGTGCCCCAAGACAAACCTCTTAAAATTCTCATTGCAGATAAGGTGTTGATCTGCACATGGGGAAAAAAAAGTTCCTCACTGGGTGTAACCTACAACAATAAAATCACAAACAAACAAAACCGCTGTATAACAGATTCCTTTTACCTCCTGGCACTATCTGAAATCTTTTCTCTAGATGGCTCCATATCACTTTCCAACCTCTTCAAAGCTGGCCATTTCTCTCTTTCTCTACCGCTCTTGTAGGAGGAAGAGATGATATACTCCTTGTTCATTATTTCCCAGTTCCCACTTCCAGGCTATCCCTCTACTACGATCAATCAGAAACCTCTCCTTTAAAGTTTCTTGCATCTGCTTATATCACTTGGTATGAATATTTGTCACTACTATTTACCAACCTGCAGGACCACTCCACATCTTTTCATCCAGTGAAACAACCAACATTTATTACACTCCTACTAAATGTGAGGTTGTGCCAGATGCTGGGGATGTAAAGGTTAAAATGCACCAAAGGGTCACACAATTCATGTCTATCCAACCTTCTGCTTAATTTTCTTTTTTTTTTTGAGGCAATTGGGGTTGTGACTTGCCCGGGATCACACAGCTAGTAAGTGCCTTAACTCTTGGTGGCTTTAATTTTCATATCAATGACTCTTGTAGCACTATAGGCATTATCAACCTCCTTAATTCTCAGAGCCTCCATCACTACACTGTCACAGTTGAAGTAACACCTTAAACTTCACAAACACCTCCAAATACTCTACTTTAGGAAACTGAAATCTTCCTTACTAATCATAATCTCCAGTCTTTCCTGTTCTCCCACTGCCTCACTCCTTTTAGATCTATTCTTTACCCTCAGTGCAACATTTAGGGAGTTCCGCAATCTCTTCCCATTTTCCATTCAATCAAAATCCAATCATTTGTATCATTAGAACACTTTAGGGTTTATGAAGCTGGAGAGCTGTTAAATCATTGGCTGCTTACAACAGCCTGAGGTGTTAGGTACTGCAATACTATAATTTTCATTTTACGGATGAGAAAACTAAAGTTGAAAAATTAAGCAATTTGCTTAGGGTCATACAGCTAGAAAATTATCAGAAGTAAAATTTGAACCCATGTTTCTCTTGATATGGCGTAGTGTTCTTTCTACTGTACCACCTTCTCTTTCATTTTACAGTATTTACTCAATGGTTAACAATTTCAACAAGACACTATGTTTCATCCTTGAATCTCTAGCTTCTGCTGAAGTTACAGATGATACCTTTCTAACACATAATTTTGAGTCGCTACTCAAAGTTTTTTTAAATTTTGCTCCCAATCCAAGAAGTATTACTAGAGGAAGTAATACAATTTGCTTACTAGTACTACTATAAGATCATGCTATCTAATCTTGAATGATCCTTCACAACTGCAAAATAATCCTTGCATACATACTTGATGGTCATCTTTTCTTCTAACTTCACTTTCACTACCACCCCAAGCAGGTATTTCCTACTTTTTTTTTGAGAAGATTGAAGTTATCCAAGAGGAGCTGCTTCATCCCCCATCAATCAAGATTAAAATTTTAAATCCCCACTTGTACTCTTCTCCTTTAATCTAGACACAATGAGGAGATGTCCTTCCTTCATGCCAAAGCTAACTATTTCTATTACCTCTTAATACAATTTCCTGCTGTGTTCTCTAGGACCTTGTACTATCAATCTTCTCAACCATCCATCTTCAATTTCTCTCTCTACCATGATACTTTCTATGTATAAACCTATCCATATTTCCCTTAACCTAAAAAAAAAAATACAAAAACCCAAATCTTTCTCTTAACTTTTCTATCCTCTCAAGAAAATGATCTTTATTTCTCTATTTTACCACAAATTTCTAGAAATAATTATTTCTACTTGCTGCCTCCAAAAGCTTTGGCATATGATATGGGGAGGCCCGAGTATAAAGAACCAAGTAAGATTCTGAGGTTACAAACCTGGGTGACTAGGAAAATGGCTCTGCAAATGAAAAAAAGGAGAATATCTATTCTCTAATCCCTCACACTCACCCATGCCTCAGCTCTAAGCCATCTGACTTCTAACACCACAGCTCTACTAAAACAGTTCTCTCTAAAGTCACCTGTTATACGTAATTGCCAGATCCAATACTCTTTACTCAAGTTCCATCCTCATTAACCTTTCACATTTTGCCTTCTCCAGACTAAATACCTCCAGTTCACCCAACTAACCTGCCTATAATGTAATAATCTTGAGATCTACTACTATTCTACTTGCTCTTCCTGTTTTCTGCTTATCAACAATCTTTTTTCTAAAAATATGTGACTTGGAACTGAACACAATATGACCAAGTTATAATATAATGGAGCTATCATTTCTCTTGGTTTTTTTTACACCATCCATGTGTTAATATAGTCTGGAATTATGATTCTTTTTTTTCCTTGATCATCCTGTTGTGTCATATTGAGCTTAATGTATATTGTAATTATCCAGCTTTTTTTGGGTAGGCAATGGGGTTAAGTGACTTGCCCAGGGTCACACAGCTAGTAAGTGTCAAGTGTCTGAGGTCAGATTTGAACTCAGGTCCTCCTGACTCCAGGGCCAGTGCTCTATCCACTGCACCACCTAGCTGCCTCAGCTTTTTTTTTTTAACATGAACAAGTCTTTCTATGCCTCACCCATCTTATACCTGTGAAAATGATGTTTTATACCCAGTGTAGGACTTGACAATTATTCCTATTGAAATCTCTGTTAAATTTCGTCTCCCAAGATTTAGTCCAACATTCTAGCTTATTGAGATCTCTTTGGATTTTGACTATCAATCCAAAGTGACACATTATCTATCTCTTCTAGCTCTATGTCATCTACAGCATTAAGAACCATGGTATCCATGCCATGATTCAACTCTTTAATTTAAATTTTAAAAAAGGCTAAATGAACAGAGCCAAGAATATATCCCTGAGGAATCCTATCAGAGACCTTCCTCGCAATCAAAACCATCCTATTGATGGCTATCCTTTGGATTTTGTCATTCAACCAATTACAAATCCACCTAATTATACTATCTACCATCTAGCTCAAAGCTCTCTTTACCTGTTCCCACCCTGCCCCATGATTCTTCTATCCCATCCTCTGCATTACTTGCATTATTTTCAGGTAGAAGTCTCACAGTTCGATTTAGGGTTAGTTAGGATTACCTACAAAGATAACATCAAAATTTTTCTCAAGTTTTTTGCTAAAACATAGACTTGCTATGTCTATAGCATTCTCCTGATTCAACGATTTAATAAAACTGTTCATCTTTTTTAAGAAAGGAGTTAAGTTGATTCTAGTATGACTTGTCTTGATGAAGTCTTACTGACTTTTTTGTGATCACTACTTCCTTAATAATGAACTCTACAATTTTACCAAGAATTCCAGCCAAAATTTCTGGTCTATATTTTGCAAATTATAAGTTTTTTCCCCTTATTAGAAATCAGAATGTTATCCACCTCCAGAGAAAGAATTGATGAACTCTAAGTTCAGACCAAAGCATACTTTTTTCACTTTCTTCATTTTTCTTGTTTTGTGCATGTGTTTTTCCTTTTGCAATATTGATCATATGGAAATGATTTGCATGATTTCACACATAAAAACAATATTATGTTGCTTATCTTCTCAAGGAGTGGGAGAAGAAAATTTGAAACTGAAAAAATTAAAAGACAAATGATAAAATATTTTAAACATGTAATTGAGAAATAGTTAATGAAATAAATAAAAATGTATTTATATAAATAAAAAGGAATCGAGACTACATTATTTTGACTTACTTGGTCCAGAAGCAACTCTCTTATTCTCTATGGTCTTTCACTGACCACATTCATTAGTTCTTTCAGGGTGATGGAGTGTATGTGAATTAGGCCTAAAGGCCTAAAGGCCTAGCTCATCAAGCATTATTCTTTGCACTCTTCTATCTCCTTTCTCCCCATCATACTCTACCTTGTAGCTAACTTAGGCATGCTGTATATATGTATATATGGAAATTTGGATGTATATTTCTATCTAGATTGTAAGTGCTGTAATTGTAGAGAATAAGTCATTTTCCATCTTTCAACTCACAGTGTTCAGGAAGTACTTTGCACTTAGAAGATGTTTAATAAATATATACTGTGCTTATTATAAGTTTAAAAAACTTACGAAAATTACAAAACAACAAATGTTTTAATTCTACTACTTTCAGTTGAATCTCTGTTGAATACCACATTAAAAAAAAAAGCCTCATTTGAAATCAGAGCAAATTAACTGGAGGCTCTTTTAGGAGTCAGTGTGTAGAAAACACTGGTAGAACAAACAGTCAAGTTATTGTATGTGTGAACTTATTTAGCCAAGTATAAAATTCACCTTTAGGAAAAGTGGTCAATATCTTACTGCTGATTTCTAAACCAAATATACATGTAATAGTTGTATGACTTGAAGACAAAAATACGTTTTTCTGTCAATAAATTATGACCAATGCAACTGGACTCATACTGTTTCTGTGTAGATCTAGTCTTTCCCTTTGCCCAGAAGAAATCTCTTGTCACAATTTCTGAAACTAAGTAAAGCCAAGAATCCTGCTTTCTACCACACGGCACCCAAGTTCTAGGCAAGCTTGACCAGAATGGAGGTGTAGAAGACCTTTAATCAACCCCTCACCCTTGCTTTTAAAAAGCAAGGCGTGTGTGCATATGTAAATATACGTGTGTGTGTATGTATGTGTGTATGTGTGTGTATGTATATATATATATATATACACATATACAACTCATACAAGACTTTTATCTATATACTTATATATACATGTATAAGTATATATGTGCATTATGTATGAATATGGATGTGTATATGTATGTTGCGTATATATGCAGACACACATATACATGTATGTGTGTGTGTGTGTGTGTGTGTGTGTGTGTAGGTGTAGGTGTTTCAGAATCCAAAATCCTTCCTGGTAGGAAAATAGAAAGCCTCAAATTCTTCACGTTGCTCTTTTCTTCAGACTTGAAGGTTTGCATCTCACTTTCCTTGCAATGACACTGGGAGGAAGAGTCTATGGGTAACATTATTCTCACTTTTATGGATGTATAAATCAGAGAGGTTAAGTGACCTAGCCCTGGTCACGCTGCTAATAAGGGTCAAAGATGTAATTTAAATTCCTGTCTATAAGCCTAGCCCTCTTTCCACGAATACCACATCTTGACACTGTGGGATTTTTGCACCAACAGCGTTTTAGCCCTATGGTAAATATATTCCTTCTTTGTCTAAAATTATTCTGTGGATAATGTTCAGTGTGGTACCATTTCATGTTAACCAGTATCACTACAGTAAAAGCATCTACAAGCATATAAATCCATCTATCTATTAGCACAGTGATCTGTTTCCAAACATTACAAGCAGTTATCTTGAAATGGAACCTGGCAACGATCTCAGCTGCTGACTCTACAAATGGATTTCAGATCATCACTCCTACTGAACATTTTAGGATAGATTGCTTCCCCTTTGTACTCTTGTTCACATTCCTACCTTTCCTTGTAGGGAAGCCAGGTGGCACACTGGATAGAGTACTTGGCCTGGAGTCAGGAAGACCTGAGTTCAAATCCGGCCTCAGACACTTATTAGGCTGTATGACACAAGTCAAGTCGTTTAACCTCTATCTGACCCAAAAATGGGTATAATAGCAGCACGTTATCTGACAGAGCTGTTGTGAAGCTCAAATAAGACAATATTTGTGAAGCACTTATAATGCCTAGAACATAGTAGACATGTAATAAATGTTTGTCTCCCCCACCTGCAGTTCTTTTGTATGTCAAAATGATGCCTTTAATTACCAGGTAGGCAACTGCTTTGGATTTTATGTGTGAGTGTTTGTATGTTTGTAGGTATGTATGCATGTATGGTGCATATGCATGTATGTATAGATATATACTGATACACAGACATCTATACAGTACATCTATACATAATATACAATACATACACATACAATACATATATACATACATGTATGATTATATATATGCATTGTATATGTATATGTGTGTACAGGTATATATGTATATTGCATATACATGTATGTATATGGGTATATATGTGTATATGCGTATATGTGTAGATGTGATGGGGTTGGATCTGGACCCCAGAAAGGAAAAACCCTGGACTTTCCCACATGGCCAAATCTCTGGCTTTCACTTGAGGCTATAATCCTATCAACTGGCCTGGTATCAAATACCCAATCTCCCAATTCTCTGTTACTCTTAACCTAGCCTAGACCTCCAATGCCTTATCTTCCCATGGCTCCCTGCCACTCCCACCCTTAATTCTAGCTAGGCTCCATTATCCTTTGGCCACGTGGTCCAGCTCTCTGGCATTCTATTACCTCACAGTCCCGTGGACTAGTTGGCCACTACTAGATCTCCCACAGAGACAGTGGTATACAAGGTCCATCTTGTCTCCATTAAGGTGCTCAGATTCTTAAAATCTAGCCACTGCTCAGATTCTTATAATCTAGCCAATAGCTCACTAATGTTCAGACTCCTTAAGAGTCTGCCTAATATGATGGATGTTCCAATAAACCTTGTCTTTGACTGAAAGAGGGCTTGGATCAAATTCTTTCGGCAGAACCCACATCTCTTGCTCTCGATATTTTGGGGTCCCAGCACCTCTAAACCTCACCAGGAGTAGGTGTATATATGTATGTGTGTGCATGTATATATGTATATATGGATCATGTATATATACACATACACATACACACATATACATGTGTGTATACAAATATACACACATATGAATGTGTATGTGTGTGTGTGTGTGTGTGTGTTGAGGTTTCCAGGAGTTCTTCCCAACTGTCTTCAAACTGCAGTGGCTTGCAAGCTTCCACCCTGGTTCTATGGATTTCTGACCAGTGAACATTTATCATATCATGCCTTAACTCAGACTTACCACATTAGTTCTTGGTCATTGGTATGCTATGCCTTCCTTCTCCTTACTCCTTCTTTGCTACCCTACTACCCTTACCTACTCTATATGTGAGAAGAGTATTCAAATCAATACTTCTATTCTTAGAAAGGATGTGCTAATCAATTGCCCTTTGACTCTAATCTTTATCCTTGGGGCTTCTCTGTCTAAAATACTCTTCCCTGCCACCACTCCCCTATATATGTTATCTTCTCCCTTAGAATGTAATCTCCTTGAGGTCAATAACTCTCTTACCTGACTGTATTTGCATCCCCCAGCACTTAGCACAGTGTGGGACCATGTTAAGCACTTAATAAACTTTCACTCTTGCATTAATGTATTCATTCAGTAGTGATGATGGTCTTCTCTGAGACTCCCATAGCTTAGCTCAGGTGGTGATTAATTGATGGTATTGAGAGAAATAATTATTTCTCTCCTGTATTAATAATAATTATTAAATCAAAACCAAAGTTTTTTTCCACTTTTCTTACTTCCTTGTCTAGAAATTAACCAGTGTGGGAAATCTTTCTCAAAGATTTATCCAGGCCAAGATCTAATCAGACAGCAAAAGAAATTCTAAATTTGGGAGGATTCTGGCTCCTTGTGTTTACTCAGACAAGTCTGGGAAAATGTTGATTCTTCTTTTTGTCAGACAGGTGATATGGAAATTGGTAAGTCCTGATGGGCTGATGATCCAAGCCATATATCTCCAAGACCCTTATTGTAATACAGCCCAGTCTTTCATCGTAACCTTCATTTTCTCATTAATTGTTAACTGGAGTTGATTACCATCCTCAGGAACATCTACTCTTTCCAGGCCATATAAGCTGTGAGCCCACTGCCAAAAGGGGTCTTTGGTCTGAGAGAGGTGACCAAATGATCTTCCTTTTATTAATAAACATGCTACCCTTATTAACAAAATGATTAATTACCCATAAATCATATCTTTCAAACTTTTTAAACATCACAGTATTTTCAAGATGGCTGCTGAGAGATGCAAGTACATGTCTTCTGTGTCTATGGAATCACATTTCTCATTGCAAAATTAATTGCTTCAAAGATGACTCATGCCAAATTTTTCAAAATTAACACCATTTTCTAACCATCTAAGCTAACCAGACAATAAAGATAGCATATCAGTTTGTAAGTGTTAGAATGGGTTGTGGTATAGCATGTGCAATTTCATGGTTATTAGTTTTTAGGTTCTTTCCACCAATGAATTTCAAGAGATCACACCGTAAACATTCTTCTGAGGAAACTTTAGGAAAATGAGGATAAAATGCTGTTTAGATATAAAATACTCAAATCTTTTTCATCCATCCTCTAAGCTGATCTGATTAGCTTGTGAAAATGATTATAAGCACTTGCCAACAAATAGCAGGTTTTCCTCACAGGTCTAGTGGGGGTAGGGCAGGAAGAAAAAGAAAAATTGTGTGCAGCTGTGTGGAAGGCTGGGAAAGGCTGTACAGTTCTGACAGCAGCTGTTTTCATGCCAAATAGTTCCAGCAATTTCTAATTAGATCCAGTGCAGGAGGATTTTTATGGTCTGTATCACATGACTTCTGTCTGTAACTGCTATCCTCCCTCTGTAGACTGGTACATTTTCTTCCCTCATCTTCAACCTCCACCAAATTCATTTCCCCCTTTATTTCCTCATCAAAAGGGTTTTTGGTATACATTCAGGGACATCAACCTCTTCACCACAGTCAGGATGTCCCCACTTATAGCATACTAAAGCAGACTTCAAACTGGTTAATTTCAAGGAGGTACTTTCTTCTCTCTCTCTGTCTCTCTATCTCTCTGTATCTCTCTGTGTCTCTGTCTCTCTCTCCCTCTCCCTCTTCCTTTCCTCCTTCTCCCTCTACCCCTCCCCTTTTCTTCCTTCTTCTCTTTCTTCAGACAGAGGAGGAACCAGCATGCACCTCTTTTTCATCTCACAATTTGACTCAGCCTATCTACCATCTTTATTTTATTAGGTGACATTTCCCCAAAATGGGACCAAAGTTTTCAACAAAACTTGCTAATTAGATGCTTGCTCGTTAAAACATTTGATGTCCTTGGAGTGAAAAGTTATCAAGTTTCCAAAAAGTGGTTAATAAGTGAGCAATTTGTTTTTAAAAATATTTTACTCACTCTGGATAATTATAGATTGCTATTGCGCTGCTGTTGCTGCTAATGACTAGCACTTAAATAATTAAATAAAACATAAAAATACTTGTATGGATTGATAGCAATGCAAAAAGCACTGAGGGTAGGCAAGTTTACAAGCACTTATTCGGTATCCTCCGTTGGCCTAGCATTATGCTAGGTGCTTTGACTAAAACTAGATATAGAAGACATGGCCCATGTCTTATTGGAGTTTACAGTTTAGCTTAAGAAAATAGATGAAGGATATGCATACGAAATAGCCCCCAAAGAATACAAAGATTACAGATTTCAAGTTGGAAGGAAATTTAAGGTCCAACCCAATAAATTATTCAAACTAGGAAACTGAGGCTCAGAGAGGCTATGTCTTTCCCAGGGTCATACAACTATTAAATATCAAAGGCAGGATTTGAACTTAAATCTTTATGACTTCAAATTTACAGCTCTGTCCACTATATCATGGTACTTCAAAGAGAGCACAGAAATAAATGCTTTGTTGGATGGCACAGATTATAAAGCTGCAAATTTTCAGGGAAAAAAATTCAATTTAGGACAACAGTAGCAGCCGTTCATTCATTTGTTCATCCAACAAGCATTTATCAAGAGTTTAACATTTTGTCTAACATAAGGATTAAATACAAAATATGTAAGCTTTGATATCTAAATACTTGTACCCTGGAACTGCTATGAAAGTTCCTACTTTGATATGCTAATATCTCTGGCAATCCCTACTAAGGTGGAATAATTTTGAATATGGGTCTGATATGGATCATTATCTATCAGCCTTGCTAAATTCATACTCAGAAAGTTGGCTGCCACTCAATGAATTGTGCTGGCTATAGCAATTCATAAAGATGTAGGGATTAACCATACTGATGAAACCACTGATTATTCTGAAGTATTGAAATGTCTGTTGATATAACAGATTCCACCAACTCCCTTCACAACCATGTATGTGGTTACTTCCATCACTTCCACATTTCTGGTGAAGTATCAATAATAAATTAAGAATACTTTTGAGAGACAACATGACAAGGTGGATAGAGAGCTAACCTTGGAGTGAGGAATACCTGGGTTCAAGCCCTGCCTCCAACACAAACAAAACTAACACAAATCATGGGCAAGTCATTTAATTTCTTAGTATTCCAACCACTCTTCTAAGAGTATGCATTATAGTCTAATTGCTGATCTGCAGCATTGGAACGAGTTTTCATAACAGAAAATCTTTTCTTCCCCACCAATGAGTCTGAACAAAAACAATAATTCTCAATTTAGGCATACAATTTCTGTTTTCCAATGTTATCTTAAAGCTATTAGTGAGAATGTCTTGAAGTAAGGTCTACAACTGAGGTCTATATCCAATATGATGTTCTTTAGGTAAACATTTTTCAGAGACTCTAGTTTAAACACACACACACACACGTTTGTACATGCACACACACAGATATCCACAAATCTATAAATCAGGCACTATTCGTGGCTTGGACTAAATTACTTTAGCAAATTTATGGCACTTCAATCTCAATTCATTTTAAAAAATATATCTGTATTTACTTTGTTAAATATTTTCTAATTATATGTAAAAAAAAATTAAACATTGATTAAAAAAATGAATTCCAAATCATCTCTCCCATCTCTTGAGAAGACAAGCAATATAATATGGATCATACAAAACATATTTCCGTGTTAATTTCCAGTTCTTGACTGCAATGTATCACCATAATGGGCAAGATGAATGTGTTTGTTCTCATCCAAGGTGGATTCTTTCCCTTTCTTCCCATATTTAAGCCTAGAACGCCTCTTCCAAGCATCTTTTAATTCAACAGCATCCATTATAGGAGTAACTTTCTATACTACTTTTTATCATCTATCTGCAACCCAAACTTTTTAACATTTTAACACTTACCCACCAGAATGAAAAAAAAGAAAAGTGATTATGTAGATTAGAGCCAGGGCAAGAATAGCTGCTGTGTAGTTCTCAGGCCTGGAATACTTTTCCTCCTAATTTCTACCTTCTGGCTTTCCTGGTTTCTTTTAAATCAGTTGGTATAAAACACCAACTTCTACAAGAAGCCTTTCCTGATTCTTCTTAATTCTATCTTCCCCCACTGATTATTTCCATTTTAGCTTGTATATAGCTTGTTTGTATAGAGTTATTTGCATATTTTCTCTCTGTCAGACTTTGAGCTCCTTTAGAGTACCTTCTTGAGGGACATCTACTAGATTTTCTGTATAACCCAAGGCTTAGGACAGTGCCTGGCACATCATAGGTGCTTAATGAATGTTTATCAACTGATTTGCTGATTGTTTGATTGAATGCTTTACTGTGATGATATACCTGATCCTTTGTCACACTTACTGTTCTATAGCAGTAAAATCTATACCCTAATATTTCATCCAAAAAGTCCCATTTTTCAAAAGATCGCTTGCTTGGTATAGATATGCTAGTATTTGTGAAATAATCTTTCAAATGTTTTCCTAGGTCATACCCATTTAGGGGTATACTATCTTGACTTTTCATAGAGGCAATCTCAATTGGGAGTACAGTTGAAAATGAAACTGTTCGGCTTATCAGATAATTGTACTAGCCAATAAGTAACTGCCTCTGTAGGGCAGCTAAGTGGTGTAGTGGATAGTGCTAGGGCTGGAGTCAGGAAGACTCATCTTCCTGAGTTCAAATCTATACTCAGACTACTAGATACGTGACCCTGGGCAAGTCACTTAACCCCATTTGTCTCAGTTTTCTCATCTGTAAAATGAGCTGGAGAAGGTAATGGCAAACTATTCCAGTGTCTTTGCCCAAATAGGGTAGGAAAAGTTAGACAGGACAGAAAAAACAACTCAACAACCACAAACTTCCTCACTCATTCCCCTAGCTTTTCAGCTGCATTCCTGTATTATCTGCCCCCATCAGAATTTAAGCTCCTTGAAGGTAGACAACATTTTTCTACTTGTATTTGTATCCCCAGAACTTAGTGCTGTACCTGGCATAAAGTAAATACTTAATAAATACTTCCATTTGGTCAAATCCTGTACTTGGGATAGGGGTAAGTGATATACAAAATTTAGATAAAACATAATGTTGTTATGATGGGGTTGGGATCTGGGCCCCAGAAAGGAAAAACCCTGGACTTTCCTACATGGCCAAATCTCTGGCTTTCCCCTGAGGCTATAATCCCATCAACTGGCCTTTCATTGTGGCTACACCCAATCTGGCCTCCATTGTCTTACCTCCCTATGGCCCCTGGCCATTTCCCCTCCCATCCAGATCTCCTTAGGCCCCTCCTTCCTTCACCTCAAACTACTTGGCCACTCCTAGATCCCTCCCACAGGCTTTCTGTATATAAGGTCCATCTTGTCTCCATTAAGATGCTCAGATTGTTAGAATCTAGCCACAGCTACAATTCTTAGCCAATAGCTTATTAATGTTCAGACTCCTTAACAATCTCCCCAATATAACAGATGTTCTAATAAACCTTGTCTTTGGCTGAAAGAAGTCTTAGGTCGAATTTTTTTTGGGCAGGACCCATGTGTTGTGATATTGGGGTCCCAGCACCCCTGAACCCTTAAACCACATCATTTATGCTCAGGGCTTTGCAGTTCAGTAGAAGTATATATTCCCAGATAGGTACCAACTTTGAATAAGAGAGGATTATGATCAACAAAAATGTTTTTTCTAGAAAAGAGTCACTTGTAAAGCCTGAAACGTTCCTACTTGCTTGGGGAGTGAAGGAAGAAAAGGAAAAACGAGTGATTAAACCTGCCCTTTTCCATTTCATAAGGCAAAATTGATTTCAGTAAAATAAACTAATGCTTTGTAAAGGAAAAAAAAAAGTATTACAACCTATAGGAAATAACTTGATCAGAAGGAACTTTAGCATAAAATTTAGGTGATCATCTAAAAATCAACAAATATCTACATGCATAAACTTATATTTAAGCATAACTGAATTACTAGCGATCTCTCACTAGCAGTATAACCTTGTACAAGTCATTTAATCTCTATGGAACTCAGTTTCTTCTTAAGTAAAAATAGGGGTTAGACAAGATGGTCTCTGAGTTCCCTTTCAATCCTGTGATCCTACCATCAATGTTATCTAAGATGGCCAAATTTGTTCTTATAATTATAAAGACTCATTTTTCACTTCCTACTTGTAAAAGATAAAATTGTTTGGTTTCCTATCATTAAGAAAAAAAAAGCTATAGCCCTAAGTGACTTTTTGTTTGTTTACCCAGTTTACCCTTCTATTTTGGGTAAAGAGAAATATAGCAATAAAATCGTTTTCCAAAGATGATACAGAAATTCAATTCAATTCAACAATCATTGGTGTTCTGCCCAAAGGAAGGTAAATTTTGATGGCTGAAAGCTACCTAGTTAACTCGGGGTTTACTGACTGGATTTCTTTCTCAAAGATGAAGCTTTAAATCCAATTCACTCTGGCTCTCATGGATTGGACAACAATGGGTCCCTGACCAAGAACCACTTAATGGTTATTTTTTGTGCCCTCTTGTCTCAGAGTGAATGTAAATAGTAACTGTTTCTCTTTTGGCCAGCAACCTTGAGGGTCTTCCCCTCCCAGTTTTGTTTTGTTTTGTTTTATTAAAGGGGCCATCTTTTAGCTTACTTCTTAAAGAGGCCTGTTTACTGAATGGACATTGCCTCACTCACAGTGAGAACCTGGAAAGACCTTAGCTTAAAAGGACCAAGGTCTCCTACTGCATCCTGGTCTGTCTCTGGTTGTCCTGATCAATATCTGGCCACTGGACCCAGATGGCTCTGGAGGAGAAAGTAAGGCTGATGACTTTGCACAGCCCTCCCTCACTTAAATCAAAGTCAATTGGAAGTTATGTCATCTCTCTGATGTCATGGTCCTTTGAGAATGAAGGACAAACCACAACCACAACTATTTTCAAACATTGTACTAGTTGTTGGCACTACAAAGACAAAAAATGACATAGTGGCCTTGCCCTTAAGGAGATTGAATTCTGCTACATAGATACATCATCTACACTGATAAGTAAATACAATAAAATGTGAGAAGAGAGCATTATAAACTAGGTAAATAGATGGATTTCATGAAAAGGTGGGATGAGGTCTCTCTTTTTTGCCTGAAAAATTAAGTAAATGTATAAATTCTATATGTAGTTGAAATAAACTGAGTTTGGGGGGGAAAAAAACAAATAAACAAACCCAAACATTCTATGAGGCTGAGAAGGGGGTCTCATTCTAGGGTTGGATCTATACAACGATACAAATTAGTGGAGCTGTTAAGTAGGCCAGCTTTTCTGGAATGTAGGATCTAAAAAACAAGGCCAGATTCAGATAGTGAAGGATTTTAAATACTGAGCTAAGAAGTTTGCATTTTATATTAGAAGCAATAGGAAGCTACTGAATCTTTAGCATGGAAATGACCTAGGCAGACCTGTGCTTTAGGAAATTTATTTTGGAAGGAATGGAAGGAAACAGAATGGAAGCAGAGAAACCAATTAGGAGGTCCAGGGGAAACTGGGTGGTGTCTATGTAATTGGAGAGAAGAAATGTGACATGTTGTGGAAGTAAAATTAACAAGACTTAGCAACTAACTGGTTTGATATAGCCATGAAGGAGAAGGGAAAAAAAAATCCAGTACAATATCAAGATTGCAAACCTATAGCAAAAGTTTGTTAAGACAGAGGAGAATGATGAGTTCTAATTTAGACATATTGAGCTTGAGATACCTTAGGACCAGACAAATATCACTAGGAGGAAGCTAATGATGTGAGACTGAAGTTTACAAGAGAAGGGGGCATGATATATAGCTTTAGGGATAGGGGGCATAGAGATGAAAAGAAAACCCATGAGATCTGAACAATCAACAAGAGAGAGCATAAAGTAAGAGTAGGAAAATAAATCAAGCCAGAACCTTAGAGAAAAAAACCCACAATACATGGGTCATGCAGCAGAGGAGACTGAGAAGGAAATAGTCCACTCGGGAAGAACTAAGAGAGTGTTATGAAAGATGAAGGACATGAGACTATCCTAGAGGAAATGATGGGTTACAGTTTAAGAATGATGAAGAATGAGAATGTGATATTGGAGTTGATCATTAAAAGACTGTGGTCACCTCAGAAAGCACATTTTCAGTTGAGTGGTGGTTGGATGTCAGATTGAAAGAAAGTACAGATGTAAAGAAGTATAAATGAAGACTACAAATACCTTCTTCTAGATATTTAGCTAAAAAAAGCAAAAGAGATATGACAATAACATGAGAGGATTAAGTGAAGATTGCTTAGGAATGGAGGAGAGAAGGGCAAAGTAAGGATATTTCTCAATCAATAAAGTTATTATTAATAATATTAAGTGCCTACAATGTGCCAGTCACTGTGCTAAGCACCAAGGATACAAAAAAGAGGCAAAAGTCAGTCCCTGTCCTCAAAGAGCTAATAGTCTAATAGAACAAGCAAACAAATATATACAAAGCAAGCTATATACAGGATAAATAAGAAATTAAAAGAGAGAATGCACTGGAATTAAGAGGGGTTAGGAGAAGCTTCCTGTAGAAGGGGGAGGTTCTATTTGGGACTTAAGGGAAGCTAAGGAGGTCAGATAGATGGATTGGAAGAGGGGGAGTGTTCCAGGCATGGGGCAGGGGTTGGGGGTAGGGGGTGGTGAGAAGGTAAGCTGCCAAAGAAAGTGCTGGGAGCTGGAGCTGAGAGATAGAGCATCTTGTTTGTGGAACAGCAAGGAAGCCAGTGTCATTGCATTGAAGAGTACCTTTTAAGAAGTAAGGTGTAAGAAGCCTGGGAAAATAGGAGAGGATTAGGTTATGAATGGCTATGAATGCCAAATGGAGCATTTTGTATTTGATCCCGGAAGCGATGGGGAGCCACTGGAATTCAGTGAGTAACAGGGGTAACATGATAGGACCTGCTCTTTTGGAAAATCACATTGGTGGCTAAATGGAGGATGAATTGGAGTGGGGAAGATACTTGAGACAGGCAGAACTACCAGCAGGCTATGTGATAATCCAGGCACGAGATGATGAAGATGTGTACCAGAGTGGTGGCAATATGAGGGGATAGAAAGGGACTATGATAGATATTACAAAGGTGAAATCAATTATGTGACTTAGTTCTAGAAATGCTAGACTAATGCCTAGATAATACTATAGACATGCTTAGAAATTGCTACAGCAATAAGGGGAGAGAGAGAAATTAAATGGATAAATGTTAGCAAAGAGTACACAAAATTATCTCTATTGGCAAGGGATTTGGTAGCTTGCATAGGAAACCCCAGAGAATCAGTGAAGAAACTAATGGAGACAGTTAATATCTCTAGTAAATTATACCTAGAAATCATCAGCACTTTCATATAGTACTGATGAAAACCAGGAGGAAATTATAGAAATAAATACTCCCTTCACAATAGGAAAAACACATTAAAATATCTGGTTTTTAACCTACAAAGACATATTCAAGGCTTGTGTAAACAAAACTGCAGAATACTTCTTATAGCAATAAGGGAAAACAAATAATTGGAGAGGATATTAACTACTCATAATTAGGTTGCACTATTATTATAAAAATTATTATAATTTATCAGTTAATTGATAGATGTAGTGTCATACCAATCAAACCACCATGGAGTTATGTTATAGAATTAGACAAAATAATAAAAACCTCATTTAAAGGGAAAAAAGGTCCAGAAATATAAGGGTAATCATGAAAAATAATAATGAAAGAAGAATAATTATGAGATTTGATAGTATATTATTAATCAGTAATTATTCTTCAGAGCTCCTTTGTATTGATTGAATCATAGAAAAGAAAAAAAGTTTTAGAAATAAGCAAATATAACAATCAAATGTATGATGAATATAAGAACAAGAATGCAAAATACTAGGAGGATAGTATTTCTATTCCACAAGTAGTACAGATGAAACCAGTAGGCAATTTAGCAGAAATTTGTTTAGATTAACATCTTATACCATAGATGACAATAAGAAAATGTATTTGTCACTTAAATATAAAGGGTCATATCATTTATATATATAAAATGTGTGTGTGTGTGTGTGTGTGTGTGTGTGTGTGTGTGTGTGTGTGAGGAGAGAGAGAGAGAGTGGGTGGGGTGGGTGGTGGGCTTAGAGTTAGGAAGACTCATCTTCCTGAGTTCAAATCTGGCCTCAGACACTCACACTTACTGTGTGACTCTGGGCAAATCACTTAACCCTGTTTGCCTCAGTTTCCTCTTCTATAAAATGAGTTGGAGAAGGAAATGGCAAACCACTCCAGCATCTTTGTACAATAAAACCATAAATGTGGTCACAGAGAGTTGGACACAACTGAGACACACACACACACACACACACACACACACATATGAAGGTGCAAGATCCCAGAAGAAACGAGAAGGCATGGATCACCTCTTCCCCAAATACTGGAACTGAGGAGGACAGAAGTGATACAAAGAGAGGGGGAAAGTAGCATTTAAATCCTAGTTCTTAATCTCACATAATTCATTTAGATTCTCTGCTTCTAACATTGGGAACCACAAGAAGCTTTGGTTACAGAGATTCTATTGTTGTTGTTGAATTATTTCAGTCATGTTCAACTCTCCATGACCCCATTTGGGGTTTTCTTGGCAAAAATACTGGAGTGATTTGCCATTTCCTTCTCCAGATCATTGTACAGATGAAAAACTGAGGCAAACAGGGTTAAGTGACTTGTCCAGGGTCACATACCTACTAAGTACCTGAGATTGGATTTGAACTTAGGGCCTCCTGATTCCAAGGCCAGTACTTTATGCACTGTACCACCTAACTGCCTAGATATTATATACTTCAAATTAAAAGAGAAAGAAAGAAAGAAATCTGGACAGTTCTCAACATCCCTGTTCGTATATTTAACTGCATATGTTTCTTCTCCCAAGGGGATGAAATATAGAATTTGAATCTAATTGAGACAAGATTTCAATTTCTCCTATAAAATAGAGTCCAAGTCATGTTAACACAGACAATATCATATTTTCCCCATCTCAAAAATGTTTCATATTCTGCAGCACATAAGAATGTCAAGAGGCAATCTTCTGCCAACATGAAAGTTGTGCACTTTTCATGTTCAAAGTGGAATTTGTACTCTAAAAAGAGTTGGTTGACTATGTCATTGGAAATTTGGAAATCTTCACAGACAAAGCAAAGATGCTCCACAAAGTTGGTAATTTCTATTTTTTTTTCAAATTTTTATGAAGGACAAAATGTCCTTTTTGGGTCATAATAACATCAATTAGAGGTGAAAGAGTTCCATTAGGTCATCTCAATCCTCCTTGTTTACATTTATTCATAGCTTAAAAGTGATTATCATTGCTAAAAGAATAACAAAGAATCTTATGAGCAGCAAAAGGAAAATTATACCAAATTTTACTTTTGGTTCGTGTCTTTTTATGCATGTAGAATATGTGGAGTATAACAGAAAGTACATCAAGTATAGGATAGTCGGCAAAAAAGAGGTAAATAGAAATGACCAGAATGGTCATTTGGATGGGAATTCTGCAGTACTGCAAATACTGGCTAATTTAGGCAATTCAGTCAATTACTAGGGAGGAAAGTGGAAAGAATCAAACTAGTTATTTTGTTTTAATGAATTCACTATTTTATTCAGACAAAGCCATCAATCCAGGAGCCCTAAGCAGAAACAGCCCAGAGTCTAGCAAAGACATGTCAAATGGCAGTGCTATGCATTACAAAGAAAATAACGTCTAATCAGTGGCCTAATCTTGGTTCCTAAGCTAAAATTTCAGAAAGGTAAGTCTTAGTCTTGGTACATTGAAAAATCAAACAGATCTCCATCAAAGAAGAAATTGCCCTTCTTTAAGTCTCCCCCACCCTTCTTTTCCCCTTCTCGCTCCTCCAAAACAGAGGACCTTTCAAGGATCGTTTGTGCCTCTATTTCTGGTAAGTATGAAGGAAAAACTGAAGAATCTTATGAAATGGATGCACATTTTTAAATGATCCACATCTGGTGAATGCCTCTCATCTTGAAGTAAAACATAATTCCGTTTCTTGTTCCTACAAAAGTTACAGATGCAGTTTTTTATTACCAGGATATAAAACACCCTCTCTCTCTCTCTCTCTCTCTCTGTCATTCTCTCTCTCCCCCCATCTCATTCAAAGCCTAAAGCACTTTCTAAATGGATTGTCTGTAAGGGGCACTAAAAATTGCATCTTTATCTCCAGTTCCTGTTAGGTATCCAAAACTATATTTTGCAGATTTCCTTTGGACATTTCCTCTCCAAGAAGTTGCTAGGCTATTATTATGTTTAGGAAAGTTAACAATATTAGTGCCCAGTATCCTAATAGAACTGTTTATTGTCTCTGGTCAGAAACTTACATTTTCCAAATAAAATATGTCCTCATTTCAAGTGCCTTGTGAAGAATATTTCTGCTTTTGCTATGCTTGTCTATGGATATGGCTAATAAAATGGTGAGAGAATGCACCTTTCATTTAAAAGGTGGGATGAGGCTGTCCTTTAAATAAGAGCTTGAATAGTTGTAGAGGAAAAGAAAGAAATGGACTGGTCTCCAGCTCTGACCAGGCCTCACTGCAGGGAAATAGTAGAAAATGGGATGGGAAAGGAGCAAGAAGGAAACAGAGGTGAAGCAAGGGACAAAGGGAAGAGCACTCTGAAGTAATTTGCACCCACTCAGCAGTGAGTGGCCAAGACACCCTAAAAAACATAACTACCGATATTAACTCTGTCACCGTGCTACTTCTTTTATTTCAATATAGCATATTATTTTGGCAACTAGGTGATACAATAAGACTGGAGTCAGGGAAAAACTGAGTTCAAATCCAGCCTCAAACACTTACTGGTATAAGTGGGACAAGTCACTTAACCCTGTTTGCCTTACTTTCCTTATCTGTCAAATGAGCTGGAGAAGGAAAGGCAACCCTCTCCAGTATCTTTGCCAAGAAAAACCCCCAAACGGGGTCACAAAGAGTCAGACAACCAAAATGACAACAACAACAAAACACATCATTTGCTCATATTCTAGTTTTGTAATCATTCTTATTAAGGATAACAGCTATTAAGACTCTCCTTTTAAGCTATAATTAAATTTGAACTGGTGCATTGTTATCTCCCTTCTTACTCTCTTCTTTTTTCCTGGACAACCATTGACCAGGGGTAATATTTTATAATGGACTGTAGACCCCCTGCCCTGAACTTTATATCCAAATATCCAACCAACCTGTCTGTCTGTCTGTCGGTCGGTCTGTCTGTTTGTCTGTCTGTTTCTCTCTCTCTCCCGCTCCCCAAAGCCTATTGGACATTCTAAACAGGATGTTTTAGTGGGATCTCAAATGTATCAAAAACAGAATCAATAGAATTGATCATCTTTTTCCCCCAAACCCTCCGATCAACCAAATTTCTCATTTGTTTTAAAGAGTACTGCCATATTATAGTCTCCCAGGTTTATAACTTTGGCATCTTCCTCAACTCCTCACTTGAGAAACAGAGACGAGATGGCATAGCAGCAGTGAGCAGCACTAGGAGCTCTCCTCTGCCAAAAAATACAAACAAAACTCTTCCAAACAGATCTGGAAAATGTATCAGATTAAATCCTAATGGAGAAATCCAGAAAAAGTCACAGTGAGTGCCCAGCCCACATCAGCATAGAAAGAGAGAGAGAGAGGTCTTTAGGCTCTAGGGATGGTGTCTGGCCCCAGTGGAGTGCTCCAGTACTCAGGAAGAGACTAGACAACAGGAGGTCTCCGACCTGTATGAGGGCACTGCAGTGTGGGGCCGCTTTAGAATCGACTGCCAAGGTCCAGGCGGCTGATCCAGGGTAGATTGAGAAGAGAACCTTCGGGGAATGGGAGGCGGTGCGCAAGAATGGAGAGGTCCTGGGCGGTGTACAGAGCAAGTTCAGAAGCAAGCAGCAGCTGTGTGACTTTGATCCCAGGAGTCAAGTGGGACCTCAGTTCTAGCATCCAGCCCAGTCTGAATCCTACAGAGGAATAATTAGGTAAGACAGCCCAAACCAAAAACGAGCCTACAAGTCTCTCACTGAACCAGCAATGTATTGGAGCCATATGATAGACGCTCAATCCAGAAGGATTCTATAGTTGCTTCAATCCAAACCCGTGTCAAAAAAGGGAAAGGAAAGGAAGGAACATTTATTAAGTGCCTACTCTATGCTGAGCGCAGTAATAAATGCTTTACTGATAATATTTTATTAGATCCTCAAAAGAAACCTGTGACCTCCCTTTTCAGATGAGGGAACTGAGGCAAACAAAGGTTAAGTTACTCACCTAGATCACAAAGCTAGTGTCTCAGGTGTTCCTGACTCCAGGTCAACCATTCTATCAACTTGCAGAGCTTGGACTAGGGGGGCGACAATCAGATTTTTCTCTTATTCAGACAGCTTTGGGAGCACTGAAAGCTTACCAGTCCCCAGATTGTCCCTGAGATTCTAGAACAACACAACACTTAATACCCCAAGAAAGCAGCAACAGGACCAGCCCAGACCTTCCTTCCAGAATTGTGGCAAAACCTAGCCAGGAAGAAGGCTGGAAATATGGGCAAACAAAAGCAGGACTATAACATAATAAATTATTATGGTGTCAGGTATGCTCAAGACACAACTGTAAAAGGACAGACTGACTCTAAAACATCTATAAGCAGAGCCTCAGAATACACATACATGTTTAGGGCACAAATTCAATAAGAATTATAGGAAGAGATAAAACAGGAGTAAAAAAAATGTAAAAAATGTATGTTTTCTTAGTGAAATAAGAGTGCTTGACAAAAAAAAATGGAAAAGAACTGAGTACTACAGAAGAAAGATTTGGAAAAGGAATGAACAACAGCTTGGCATAAGAGGTACAAAACCTTGTCCAATCAAAATTCCTTGAAAAACAGGATGGGCCAAGTAGAAGCCAATAATTCCATGAGCCTAGTATAAATATTAAAAGAAATTTAAAAGGCTGAAAAAATAGAATAAAATGTAAGATAATTTATAGCAAAAATAACTGACCTAGAAAACAGAACTAGGAGAAAAAAATGAATTGGGCAATCAGAGCACCATGACCAAAAAGACAGACATCATATTTAAAGAAATCGTAAAAGAAAACTGAGCATAACTTATAGAACCAGCAGACAAAATGGAAACAGAATCCATCAGTTACTTCCCTAAAGAAATCCCAAAATAAAAACTCCCATCAACATAACAATCCAAAACCCAGGGCATCCAGGTCAAAGAAAAATATTGCAAGTAGTCAAAAAGAAAGAATTACCGAAGGAAGTATTGAGAAGTAGCCAGTTGGGATCACACATGATTTAGCAGTCACCACTATAAAGGAGTGAAGAGCTTGGGATGTGATATTCCAGAAGTCAAAAGATATGGGCTTTTTGCCCAGCAAAACTGAATATAATGCTACAGGGGGGAAAATGGAACTTTGATAAAATAGAAGACTTCCAAGCATTCCTGATGATATAATTAGAGCTACATAGAAACCTCAAAGTTCAAATACAGGAGTTAAGAGAAATATAAAAAGGTAAACACAAATGAACAATGATAATAATAATAATAATAATAATAATAATAATAAATAGTATTGATAAAGGATGACAAGGATAAATTGCTTACATGCAAATATGGGAAGATGATACATGTATCTCCACTGGATCATGTCATGATTAGAGGTCCTGGGGGGAGTTTAATTAGACAAGACCCATCTGTGGTTCTGCTATGTCCTGATGATCTTTTCTTAATGTTTATTTTTTCTTTAAAAATTTTATTCATTTTTAACTCAAATACAAAAAGAAAACAAAAGCATTCCCATGTATGCAGACAACATAAAAAGAGGATTCAATATAAAACCAAGGATTTCCATTTCACACTGTTCACTTTTTTTGAAAACAAACAAACAAACTATATAATAAATACTACACACCATTTTCAAAGCTACCCTCCTTTTTTGTGCTTCCTTCTAAGTTTTCTTTTGTTCTTTGCTATGTAGTTTTTATATTTTTCCCTCCCTTCCCACCCTGCCTTAGAAAAAGCTATCATTAGGCACAAATATATATGTTTGTGTGTGTACCATATTATACATACTTCTATTTATCAGTTGTTTCTCTGGATGTGATTAGTATCTTCATAGACTCTTTGTAGTTGATTTGAGTATTTATAATACTCAATTAGTTATTTAAAGTTGTTCCTAGAACAATATGGCATTTACTGTGTACAGCATTCTCTTGGTTCTACTCATTTCACTCTTCTTTATTTCGTGCAAGTCTTTCCATGTTTTTTTTCTAAAATCAACCAGTTCATCATTTCTTATAGCACAGTGATATTCTATCACAATCATATACCATCCAGTCATTCCCCAATTGACAGGTATCCCCTCAATTTTTAGTTCTTTGCCACCACAAGGAGAGTTGCTTATTTTAGAACATGTAGGTTCTTTTCCTTTTTTCCCTGATGACTGTGTGAAACAGACCTAACAGTAGTATTATTGGATCAAAGGGTATACACAATTTTACACCTCTTTGGGCATAATTCCAGATTGTTCTCCAAAAGGATTGAGTCAGTTCACAGTTCCACCAAGAATGAATTAGCATCCCAATTTTTCCACGTGCCCTTCAATATTTGTCACTCTCCCTTTATATCGTTTTAGCCAATGTCTTGACGATCTTAAGAGAAGGATGGAAAAAGAAGGGAAGAGAAATATACTTCAGGAAGAGTGGGGGAGGGGAAAGGAAGGTTAGGGAAAATTATGTCACATACTCAGGGTGCACAAGTATACATCTATACAAACCAGGGGAGAGGAGTAGCCAACACTTGGACCTCACTCTTACATGAATTGGTTAACAGAAGGAAAAACACACCCATGCACAGAACTGGGTATGAAATTTACATTTCACTCATCAGGAGGGAAAGAGGAAAAGGAGGAAAGGAAACTTAGAGGGAGGGCAGATTAAGGGAAGAACTAGTCCTAAGCAAAGCAAACTCTAACTAAGGATGCACAAAAATATTTATAGCTCTTTTTGAGGTGGCAAAGAATAAGAATTGGAGGGGCTGCCCATAAACTGGAGAATGACTGAACAAGTTATGGTATATAGATGTGATGGAACATTATTTACTGTAAGGAATAATGAAAAAGACAAGGAAAAAAATTGAGATTTGTCTGAATTGATGTAAATAGAACCAGACAAACAATTTATACGTATGGAAACAGTATGGTAAAGACAAATAACTTTGAAAAAATTAGGAATTTTGATGAGCAGAATTACCAACCTTGACTCCAGAGACAATGAAATATGCTACCCACCTTCTGATAGAGAGGTGAAGTACTCAGAGTGCAGAATGGGGTGTGCATAAACATGGGGTTCCTTATGGCCTCCAGGACAAAATACAAACTTCTCTGCTTGCCTTTTAAGTCCCTTCACAACATGGTCCCAACCTGTTGTTCCAGGCTTATTATATATACGTCCTTCACCTTATTAAATTCTACTACTGTCTCTCTATCCCTCACATATGACAGTCCATCTCCTGCCTCTGTACTGGTGGTCTTGTGCCTGAAATGTGCCCCCTTCTCATATCCACTTCACAAAATCCCAAGTTTCCTTCAAGTTGAAGCTCAGGAACCACTTTCCAAATGTCTGTCTTTTTTGTATTCATACCCCTAGTACTTTGCACACTGCTTGGCACATAGATGACACTTAATATTAGATGACACCAGCTAGGTGGTGCAATGGGTAGAGTACTGGGCCTGGAGTCAAGAAGACTCATCTTCCTGAGTTCAAATCTGGCCCCAGACACTTACTAGCTGTGTGACCCTGGACAAGTCACTTAACCCTGTTTGCCTCAGTTTTGCTTAAAATGAGCTGGAGAAGGAAATGGTAAACCACCCCACCATCTTTGCTATGGAAACCCCAAATGAGATCACAGTCAGACCAAACAAAACAACTAAACAGTAACAACAAATAAAATGTTTATTGACTATCTGACTGATAGATGCTTTTCCTGATCTCTCAAACTGCTCATGTGCTCCCTCTTGTTCTTGCATTTAACTATGTTCTATCTATTTTGTACTCTTACCACACATATTTATTCTATATGTCTGTGTATATACTTATCTCTCCACCATTAAATATCAGTGAGTTGTGCAACAGTTTAATTATTATTTTTGCATTCTAGCACCTAGCACAACACCTGGTAATAATAATTTTGACAATGACAACAACCAGAATGTATATAGCACCTTAAGATTTGCAAAGGGTTTTGCATATGTTTTCTCTTTCGATGCTCACTACAACTCTGTTAGATAGATGCTATTATTAAGGCAGACACAGGTTTGTGACTTACTCATGGTCACACAGCCAGCAAACGTATAAAGCACGATGTGAAATAAGATCTTCCTGTCTTCAAGTCTAACAGCGTGCTATCCTCTATGCTACCAAACTACCCCTCTAGCAGAGCTTATGTGGCAGGGGTGTTAATAAAAACTCTTTTATCAATGCTAATGATCCAGGCAGTGTCCTTAGAAGGAAAATCAGGATGGTAAAGGTGTTTAAGATCAGACCATGTGAAATTGATTGAAGGGGTTTGGGATAATTAGTTTGCAGATGAGGAAAAACCTAGGGATTGCAAAATGGCAAACTTCATTTATTTGCAAGACTGTCATGTGGAATGGGAATAGAATACTCTTTGTTTCTTTTTTTCTTTGTTTGTTTGTTTGGCCCCATAGAAACAAATCAGAAGCAGTAGGTGGAAGCTTCAGAGTCAGATTATTTCCAGATATAAAAACAACTCTTTGATAATTACACCAACTCACAGTGAAACAATCTCTGTTGGTAGGTAGTGGATTCCTCCTCCCCATAAACCTTTAATCAAAGACTAGGCAACCACTTATCTTACGTTATGGAGGGGATTCTTGTGCAAGTAGAAGTGGGTCTAGATGATCTTTGAGGCCCAATTCATCTCAGAGATTCAGTGACTTCCTTACATATTTCCATTGTTGTCTGATCATGTTACCCAACTCAAGTACTGACAGAAATTCTAGGCAGAAAAGTGATTGCATCCTGCTTCATGGATCTTTGGAACAACTCTAAAAATGCATTCCTTTGGGGCTTAATGTTATAACAGTAAGATGTGTTCATAGTTGTACTTTCCTCCCAACTCTCTGAGATAGGAAGAACAAGGAAAATCATCTACATTTTGTAATTGAGGATATTGAGGCTGAGAGAGGGTTAGAGGCTCGCTGAGGCACACAAAGATTGTAACAGGTTAAAGCCATTAAGTCAACACTCAAATCATGTTTTAAGATATGTCTTAACTGAAACAGGACAGTTTTGATCAGTTGAATTAATTTGAGGTAATCTATGTACATGATATGAGACTTTAAAGTTCTCAAAGCATTTTATTATACATCATTTAATTTGAGTCTCTCATCAGCCCTGTGAGATAGGGCTTATTTCTTATTTCCAGATTGGGGTAAAAATAATCAAAGAGGTTTCAGTGAATTGCTCAGACATATATAGCTAGTAAGTGTCAGTGTCCTGGCTGGGCCCTGATGAGCAGCCCAGTCTCTGGGTAGTTTATGTTTGACATCAGAACAAAATGAGAACCTCATATGTCATTCAACAGTTAACAAAAGCTCATTTACTTAGTCATAGTGGGAGAAGGCTGTTAAACAAAGAGAGTTATTGAAGAAAGTTTAAATTAATTCACTTGAGTAAAACTCACTTGTTTGAGTTGCCCATCATTTTCTGCCAGCCAACATCAAAAACTGCCTGAAGCTCCTCATGGCTGCCTTGTATTCAGGCAAGCAGGAAATAATGTCAATAGTTTGAGCATTTAGTCTCCTGAGTCAACCAAATCAACCAAGGATGGCCTCAATAACTTTTAAGGGGGGAAAAACTACTTAATTTACAAGGCGTTGGGGTAGAATATTGTTCCTGCTATAGTCAGAAATCAAGTTTGAACTCAGATCTTTGATATTCCAAATCCAGTGATCTATCTACTTCAAATGCCAAATCCAACATTCTCATCTCTGTATCATAGCTACCTATATTTTATAGGGCAAGTACAATGGCCCATAACTTTATGGAACCCACCAGCTCCCTTAGTAAAATAAAAATAGTGTTTAAATTATGCCAATAATTTATAACATTATTCTTATGGCGAAACTCATTCTCGTTTCCAATTAGGATACTAGGAATACCTCCAATCCTCCCTAGTCAGAGTGAGACAAGGATGTCCTTAAATCTTTAAATCCACATCAAAATAATTCACTTCCCATATATGTCACCCCAGCGAAAATGGGAGGCCCAGCATGCACACCCATTTGTAGCATGCCTTTCTGCCTTATCTAGTCAGGTTATTTCAGAATACTAAGCTGAATTATGTTAAGTCAAAGGAACTTTATGCCATGATATAATAACAATAATACCAATAAAGAATTAATTTCTAGTCTTTCCCACTCACTCATGCAAAAAGCATTTCACAGAGTTGATACAATAATCCAGAAGCTTTCTCCAGTACATAATTAAAAAGAAATGTGACCATGACCAAGTCAATGGCAATGGAGTTGGGAACATATCAAGTAACCCTACTACCTCTCCCTCCACCCTACCGCCTCCTCTCCTTCTGTCATAAAGTCATAAATATGCATAAAGTAGTGGGAGTGAGGAGAAGGAAGGCAGCTTGTGCTCTGTCTGAAGTAAACATCTGGTTAGGAGAAAATGTAGAGTATGCAAAATGTAGACTCAGTATATGAACATACCTTTCCACATAATCCTCTTCTCCTCTCACTAATCTTTGGCTGGATTGTTTTGTTATTGTTGGCTATTTTCTTCCAGTGCATAATTCCTTTGGTCCAGGTGTTCATTCATTTTCACAAATGTATTATGATGAATGACTAGTCAGACCTATTTTTCAAAACACAATAATCTGGGGATCATAAGTTAGCATTGCAGTGCATTTTAAAAGTTGAGGATAATCAACGAACATTTTAAAAAGAAGAGTGGATAAGAACTGTGAGGCAGTCCTCTAATTATACTTAATCTTTCAAAGCATCATGCCTACTTTTTATTCTCAGAATTGTGTACTGGAAAATTCTAGTTTAGAATGAGTTTTGTTCCAAAATTGAGTGTTTGGAACCGGGAATTCATTTTCCCATAGATACAATGTAATACATTTTGGTTTCCAGACCATCCCACAAAACCCTTTCTAACAAATAATGTGCCTTAAGTATAGTATATACTTATAGTACCTAAGCATATATTAGTATAATCTCAGTTATACCTAAGAGCCATTTGATCAAATGAGATAATAATGAACAGCATTTTGAAAGCACTACATAAATGCTATCTGGCTATTATTTGTAGCATTATTTCTATAGGAAAAACCATTCTTAGTTCCAAATAGGGTACTAGGAATACATCTAATTCTCCCTATACAGTGACAGGACAAGCACTTCATTGAATATACCCATATCTAATTAACTTTGCAATCTGTACAAAAGAAAATACTTTCTATATATGGACAGAGGCATCTCACATCATTTCTACATTTGCACAGAAGACAAGCATACATAAAAGGAGATACCTCTCTATAGCAAACATTCTCAAATAGGGAACAAGAACAAGTATTCATGGAGAATGAGAGTAGAGAAAAGGGCTCCAGACTCATAAATGTGGAATTTTAGAACTAGAAAAGAAGGAAAAAAGGAAGGAAGGCAGGAAGAGAGAAAGAAAGAAAGAAAGAAAGAAAGAAAGAAAGAAAGAAAGAAAGA
>NW_020954569.1:26061772-26185522 GCF_900497805.2 Vombatus ursinus
AAAGAAAGAAAGAAAGAAAGAAAGAAAGAAAGAAAGAAAGAAAGAAAAGAAAGAAAAGAAAAGAAAAGAAAAGAAGAAACTTAGAGGAGAGAACCCAGAATGGATATCTCAGAAGTTCTGATTCTGCACACAATTCATAGAATAAAGAACTAGATAAGTATGCAGGCAGTGGACAGAAAGAAATGAGGGGTGATGAAGAGAATGAAGAAAAGAGATGCTCTCTGAAAAAGGCGCAAAAAAGCAAATGTTAAAAAAAACTAATGAACACGATTAGTTGAAGGGGTGGAGAGAGAGGGATATTTACTTGACTAACTGAAAGGAAAAAAAGAGAAGAAGAATTAAATTTCTAGATAAAAGCAGGGAAGAAAAAGGAACTGGAAGGAAAACTCAAAAGGGGAATGGGTAAACTATGGAAGAGGGGATCATGGTTGAGAGGGAAAGAGCCAGTGGGAAGAGGACCACTTTAAGATAAAAAAATAAAACTAAAGTAACTAAAGATACATAGTACCATGTTTACAGCAGAAAGGAGGGAAATCATAAGTAAGAAAAGAAAACCAAAATTAGAGTCAAATGGAGGAAAATATAAACATAAATTGTATAACTTTAAATGTGAATGGACAAAACAATCTAATAAAAGAAACAAACAAAAAAAGTGATATATGGGATAAGGAATAATAACCTACAATCCTTTGCATACAAGAATAACAAAAAACAAACAAATTTTAAAAACCCCAAAGACATATACAAAATTAAACTGAGGAGATGAAAAAAAATACTCTTCATCCAGTGATTCCAAATAAGGATTGGCAATCATGCTGACAAAGCAAAACAAACATTCAAAAAATAAAAAGGGATAATAAAAGAAACTACATTATGCTAAAAGAAACCATAGATAATAGACCAATATCATTAATAAATGCATATGGCTCAAATGCCTTAGCATTAAAATTCATACAGGAAACATTAACTGAGCTACAAGAATACACAAAAGGTACCACAACAGTGATAGGAGACTTCAATGTCTCTCCCTCTAACAGAAAGATAAATAATAAAAGGGAAATATCAAATCAAATAAATTGTTGGAGAATCTACAGCTAAAATAATTATAACATCTTACAAAACACCTTCCACCATTTCCCACAGTACATTCTAAATGTATACATGACCTTAATATTGAAAAATCATATAATGAAAAAATAGAAGGAAAACAGATCATGTACCTCTCACAGATTTTGCCCCCAGGGCTTTTGAGTTTGCTGATTCTTGCCCTATCCCATTCTATCTATCAGTAGCTGAAAGAATGTAGGAAAAAAGTCTTGCCAAAGATGACAAAATCTTGACAATATCAAGATTTAAATTGATCATAACAGGTAACTCCCTTCCCAAATAATAGTGTTTATTATTACAAGAAAATAATAAAAAAAAAAGAGGAAGAAGAAAACCAGCATAATTAGTTAACACATTGAGAAAATCCCAAAACCTGGGCAATGTGCAATACCTACGGACCTTCTACCTACATGAAGGGGTGAATTGGGATATACTCTCAGCTTTTCATTATAGTCATGTTTTGTCTTTAAAATTTTGTTATATTCACTTTTGATTTGTGTGTGGTTGTTCTTTCATTAACATTGTTGTAATCATTGTGTATATTGTTTCCTTTTCTCTGCTTACTTGGCTCTGCATCAGTTTATGTAGGTAGATCTTTTCATGCTTCTATGTATTTATTGTATTCATAATTTCTTAAAACACAGTAACATTCCATTACATTCAAATACTACAATTCGTTTAGCCACTTCCCAGTTGATGGACATCTATGCTGTTTCTAATTCTTAGCTATCACAAAAAGTGTTGCTATAAATGTTTTGATGTATATGGGGATTTTCTTCTTATCAATGGATTACTTGGGGTACAAGTCTAGTAATGCAGTTTCTTGTTCAAAGGGTCTACAGCCATTTTAATAATTTTATTTACATAATTCCAAGTCACTTTCCAAAATGGCATTTTTTCCCCATGTGGTCATGTGTATTTTGCATTTCTTTTGAGAACTGTTTATTCATATCTTTTGACCATTTATCTATTGAGAGATAGATATTAGTCATGTGTTTTTAATAATCGTTTAAATATCTTGGATGCTAAACCTTTATTGCAGAGATTTGATTCAAAGTGTTTTTCCTCCCATTTGACCACATCCATTATGCTAGGTTCATTAATTTTGTCTTGCAGAAACTTTTCTGTTTCATGTAATCAAAATTATCTATTTTACTTTTTATAAATGCCACTGTCCCTTGTTTGTATAAGAACACAACTACCCATGCCTGTGGGATAAAAATGGTTTTTATATTTTTAAATAAAAGGCTTTTTTATTTAACAGTATAGAAATCATTTTTAGCTTAGAGTACAAATAACAATATAGTTTGCTAAGCTCCTGGTATAGGGAAAAGAATGTGAAGTCTGGAGTCAGAGAACCTGGATTCCAATCCTAGCTCTCCTACTTACCAACTGAGTAGACATTGGTCAAGTAACAACCTCTCTGGGCCTCAATTTACTCATCCACAAAATAAAGGGATTGGATTGTATGGCTTCTAAGGTCCCTTCTAGCTCTACATGTATGTTCTTATGACCCTATGAATTATCACTGTTATGGATTCTGGTCACATCTACAAATTTGATAAAATTGTCAACCACATCCAGCTTTAAGTGTACTACACCACTCTATCCCTTAGCCAGGATTAGATTTGGATGTCAGGCAGAAAAAAAAATCATTGAAGACACTCTAATGAAGAGCTGTGACTTGAATATTGTGCTTTATATTTGAGAAAATATCAGAAGATGTATTTAGAGAGCGTCTGTTTTATAAACAAATTATTCCTGGTTTGAGCATAGATTTTTGTTTTCAAATTGTTTATCTCAGGGAAAGGGAGAATGCATAGGAGCCTATTGTAAGGAAGTCCTTTGAGGAAAGATGATGCAGTCTGAAGTGATGATTTAAGGAGATATCAAGAGGAGTCACGCTAAAGTTGGATTACTTTCTCTAACATCTACTTTCTTATGACATACTTATATACTGTTGTACGTCAAAAAAAAGTTCATAAAGTCAAAAGTGCTGACAGGATCCACAGAAATTTATGTTACCTAACTTCAAATGAGTCAAACTTTTTGATTCTGCCCTGATTGACTATCACATTCCCCATAATATCTGTTCCAAACCTTATCATCTCCTCAAGTCATTTATGCCAAGTATACCACACCATCGCTCTTCTTCAGCTCATACTTTATTGAAAAAAATCAACATCACCCATCATGATCTTCTCTCAAGCTATTATCCTACATGCCCCTTTCACAGAAAAGCTCCTAGAAGGAGAAAAAAAAATCTATATTTCCCACACATCTTTACCTCCCACTCATTTCTCAATACCTACCATTATGGCTTCCATACCCACTTGTCAAAAAGTTCTCTCTCTCTCCAAGGTACCCAATGACCTATTTCTAAATTCAATGCCCTTTACTCAGTTCTAATCCTTCTCGACCTCTCTGCAACATGTGATGTTGCTGACCACCTCATTCTCCTAAACATTCTTCTGCTTCCTGAGTTTTCATGACACTTTCTCTTCTGGTTTTCCTCCAACCTGCCTGACTGTTCTTTCTGTGTGTTGTCACCTATGTGTGTGTTGCCTCAGGGCACTGTATTGGGCACTCTTCTCTCTATGCATTTTCTGTCCATTAATTCTTCAGCTCCCATGGATCCAATTATCATCATACACATATATACAGACTCATTTCACTGTAGCTCTAGTCTGTAGTCTCAACTACCTATTAAACATTTCCAACTGATATCCCATCAAACTCAACATGTCCAAAATAGAATTTTTTTCTCACAAACCCATTTCTCTTCCTGTCTTCCCTATTCCTGTAAAATCACCACTATGTTTCCAGCAACTCGGGTGTGTAACCTCAAAAACATCCTCCTTTCTTACCCCTCTCTCGCCTTCTTCTCTCAAATCCAATCAATTGTTAAGGCTTGTCAATTTTACCTCAACAACAGTTCTTGCATCATTCTACTTCTCTCCCCTCATACAGTATTCACCCCACTTCAAGATCTGACCACTGCTAGCCTGGGCTCTTGCAATAACTTCTAACGGGTTTCACTGTATCCAGCCTCTTCAAACCATCCTCCACAAAAGTCTTCCCATGTCACTCCCACTATCAGGAAAGCTTCAATGACTCACTATCACCTCTTTGATAAAATAGAATCTGTTTGGCATTTTAAGTCCTTCACACTTGGGCCACAAACCTTCTTTCTAGGCTGATCACACATTACTCCTTATATACTCCACATTCTAGCCACCTGGCATACTTGACAATTTCTATGCCAAACATTCCATCTTCAGCCTGTGGCTTCCACAACATTGCTCCCACTTCTCTGTGGCCTTTAAGGATCCCTAGTTCCCTTCAAGATTCAGCTAATGTGCCACCTCCCACAAGAAGACTTTACTGATTCCACTTGTTAATAGTGCTCACTACACCACAAAAATTAATTTGTTTTTCTTTTGTGTTTTCTAACCTGTGTGAGTGTTATTTCTGACTTCTCCCTTCCTTTCTCCCTCCCATAGAATATGATATTTTTGCATAAGGACCCTTATTTTTGTCTTTATATACCTGGAACCTGTACAGTACCTGGCACAGAGTAGATGTTTGATGAATGCTGTGTTAAATTTATTATTTCTTATGCTTATTAGCTGCATGACCCTGGGAAAATCACTTAGCATCTCTGTGGCTTAATTTCCTATAAAATGAATATAGTATTCATTTGCACTGCCTACTACATAGATTTCTTATTATGAGGAAAATCTTTTGTAAAGTTGAAAAGGTTTGTAAATGTGAGTTATTATTATTTATTTCTAACTTGTATTTGGTACTTCTCTCTCCTTTGCCCTTTTCCCCATTCAGTCAGTTGCAAGGCCTGTTGCCAGGACTTTCCATCTCCTCCATTCTACTAACAATGCTATCACTGTCATTCAAGTCTTTATCTTTCATAAAGCCTATTGCCAAAGCCTACCAACTGGTTTTCATGTCTCTAGTTCCTCTCCTCTCTTCAATTCATCTTTCACACAACTGCCTTAACAAGATGGTTCACTCTTCTTTTCAAAAACTTTCAATACCTCCCCATTTTCTAAAGTATGTAATACAAGCTTCACATTTCCCCATGTTCTTTCTACTATACCACAATGGTAAATTGCTCTCTATATAATAAAACTGTGATATTTAAATAGTTAATATAAAGTCTTTAATATTTAATTGTTTAATTTAGCAAACATTTTTAAGTACCTACTATGGGCCAGGTATTGAGGCAAATGCTAGTGATATAAAAATGAATGGCAATATATTGTGACCTCTTTGAGGGCAGGAATTGTTTTTAATTATTGCATATGAATCCACTGACACATAGTAGGCACTTAACAACCGCAACAACAAGCACTAATACATGCAGCATTTTAAGATTTACAAAGCACTTAACACATGTTACCGTTATCCCTTGCACATCATTGGGGTTAGCAGCATAGCAGCCCTATAATCTGGAAAATTTGCATAAAATTTTTGGTCCTCCCTTTATACCAGAGAAATCTGATTTTTTATTTTTTTATGGGGTGTTTATAGTATTAAAAGATAAAAATATGTTTATATTATACAATACTATCCATATAGTTTATGCATTTCTGAGTCTCTAAACTTTTTCTGTGTCCTCTGCTGGCCTTCACATGTTTTCTGTGGCTTCTGCAAAACTTCCCCAAAATTCCCATTTAATTTCTCATGCTGGCCTGCGATATATTGAAACTGCAATGAGGAAAGTCTCGATGTGGAAGGGATAATTGTACTTCATTTGATCCTCACAATAATCTTGCAAAGTAGATATTATTGTTATCACCATTTTACAGATGAACAAACTGAAATTAGTGTTGATTCACTGATGAAAATTCACATAGTCCCCACCTTTAAGGACTTTACATTCCATTAGGGGATAGGTGTGTTACAAAATTTTCAAATTAATTATTTACTTAACAACTATCCATTGACACAAAATGTGATAGAGTGACCAGAGGTAACCATGGCGCTTTCTGTAAATAAAGAGTTTGTCAGGTTAAAGTCATATGGAATTATGAGTTACTATAATTAAGGGATTAGTTACTGGAATAATCTGGCCCCACAAGTTGCACACAAGAATTGGAGAATTATTTACCCAATGTATTTTAATGTACCACACATAACTGTTATCTCCTTGCTCAGATATCCATAGATGGAATAGGAAGCTTCTCTAACATTTGTCAAAACTTCCTTCATCTCCCCAGTTATGAAAGCTAATAATTACTAAAGACAAGACATACCTCAGTTAGTTAAGGTGCTTCAGAATCATAACATATTAAATTCTTCCACTTCATTTCTCAAAGGTTTCTCCTAACAGATTATCAGAAGAGGCATTGGAAAGAAATGCATGTTGCTTGACTTCACCAGGAGAAATGAAAGTTTGCTGGATCCAATTAATTCAATAACTTTTTAGTACATCACCTCTCAATACTGAGCTTCCCTCCTGTTTCCTAAAGAGTCAACTTTTATCCTTTAGTCAAAGTTGGGAATCTGCTCAGCCTCCTTTCTTTGACCATGGACAGATAGGTCAATCATCCTCATTAAAAATTGCTCCTCAGTATCAAATTTCCATCACACTGTTGTCATTATGTTAGATCTTTTGGGGTTGAGCACTATAGAATGGACAGTTTTCTAACCGGAAACATACAGCTATAACTTTAGTCATAAGTGTTTATATGTTTTAAGCCACATAATTGGTAACAAGACAAGCCCCTCTTAGTTGTTCATCTATCCCTGGGTCCAATGGGGATCAGATGTGCAGATTGCACAGGGATGCAGAAAGAGAGACTGTGAGACCTGAGGTGTATAGGATTTTTAACTCTGGTAAGCTGTGGAAAGATCCTCTGTAGCTTAAACCCCATTTTTTCTCTTAAAGGATGAATGGGTGTTATAAATCCCCAGGATTCAATAAAACATTTATAGCTTTAGTACAGCAGAGCATCTACCAGCCAATTCTGGGGTTTTACTGTGTTTGTCTTTTGCAGAAACCCATGTGAAATCTCAAATGTTCCCTTTATGGGTTCTTTTGTTACGGACACATGTTTTTAGTTACATTAGTGGTGGTTTGATCTGGAAAAGAGATCTGTAATTAGACTCTCTGCTTTTTGATGTAAGAAAAAAGGTTAGCACATTTCCTACCATCTTTTCCCTGCAACAGCTTGTACCTTTGAGGATTGTGACCTAGTGATACAGCTTCCATGATCTTCTAGTGAAGTTTCACACCTACCACCACTTTATTAGGCCCCTAGAGGCCCAGGGAATTTTATTCTCCTCCTCAGAACTCAGGAGGACAGTTGCCTACATTGTAGACTTCAATAGGACTTAACACAGTTAAGAGCTTCTGTCAGCTCTGAGGAGTAAAGTAGGACAGCTATTGTCATTATTTTATAGATGAAAAGATGGAGAAATGGAGATGTGAGGTAAGTTGGCCAAGGTAACAAAGAGAGTCAAGACTAAAACAAAAATCTCCTGCCTCCCCAGCCGGGGCTTTTTCAATGATCCCAGTGGCTTTTAACCAGTAGTTGAGGTGACAATAACCTGGCTAAGTCTAGGAAACTCTGACTTTGTTTAGACTCGGCTCAAGTATGACCTTCCACAGGAAGTGTTTTCTGGTCCCCTTAGATTTTAGTGCCCTCCCTGACCAAACTATCCCATTCAATCCAATCAGCTTGCCAGGTTCTGTACTAAGCACTGGGGATACAATTAATAAAAACACAATCCCTGCCCTATTTGTATACGTACCTGTAGCCTCATTAGAATATAAACTTCTTGAGGCCAGGGAGTGTTTCATATTTGTCTTTGTATCCCCAGGGTTTAACACAATGCCTGGCAATAGTAGGAGCTTAAAAATTTTTTTTTCTTTATTGAAACAGCAAGAGTAGGTGAATGGCAGAACCATTAAACCTTTATTATTCCCTAATATAACATGTTGGCAGAGGTGCTTACCCTTGGGTTCACAGACCCTAAGGGTTCCATGAACAGATTTCAGGGGGTCTGTGAATTTGGATGGGAAAAAATTACATCTTTTTTTCAGTAATCTTTGTTTTTCTTTGTAATTCTATTTTTATTTTATGCATTTGAAAACCTTGGAATTTATAGGCTTCATTAGACTGCCAAATAGGTCCATGACACAAAAAAGGATTAAGAACCCCTCACTAAAAAGGGACAATATGGTTCAGTGACACAAAAAATGCAGTGCTACTGTAAGGTCAGCCTGGTTTCCATAGTAAGAAGGAAGGTGGGGCAAGAGGATAAAAGAAGAATAGTGGAAAAGGAGGGAAGACTCTCTCCCCACTCCTAAATTATTTTTATGGGCCTTTATGAAAGGACCTTCCCCAGCATTCCTCCATTTATCCATAACATCCATAACATCATGACATGCCTCTGTTACCAGGGTAAGGCAAATAGTAAAGCAATTTCATACAACAAAATTGTTCCACTATCAAAATTACCTTCTCAGTTGCTTGCTAACAAACATTAACACAAAAAATTAAACCAGGAAATTTCCAATTTCCAGGAATTGCTTAGAATAAGAGTAAGTTGTTATGCTGAAACAATATTGATTTTGTGACCACTATTTTAAAATATAATTAATAATATGTGCCCTTTTTTCATGGAAAAGATAGCCCTATTAATAAAAAAAATACAAGAAAAATATAATATAATATAGTCCTATTATTCCACAAAATAGCAGCTTGGTGTAATTCAGGGAGGACCATTCTTTGCGTCAAGAATACCTGGGTTCAAGTATTGCCTCTGACAACTAACTGGATGTGCAATCCTGGACCAACTCATTTCTCACTACCCCTTTCCCCTGCAACTAAAACTAAATTGTAGATAACATACCAATCTACAACTTACCAATCTGTATCAGTGGAGAGTTTCCACATTTAGAGTTTCCAACACTCAATGAAATCCCGTGTCTGGATTCCTCACCCTTCCATAAAAATTATGAATATAATATTTCTATTCTGCAAAGAAATAATGAAGTTTGGAGCAAGCTTAGTAAAAGAATAGCTCAAATAAGGAAAATGCTTTGTTAACAATGGTGAATAAGGTACTTGAAAGTGAGAAAATAGTTTTTGTAGTATAGAAATGCCTAATGATCTCGAACATTCCCAGGCCCCAAACAGCCCAGTCTGCTGTTTTCATTTGTTCTATCAGTATTGAAACCTCCAAGAAACATAAAGTGATAAATATACTAAAAGAGATTACCGAGCAGTTCACTTCACTTTCTTTATTATGATGGAGAGAACCTCTTCTTGATATTTCCATGGCTCATGAGAATCTCCTGAAATCTGTGTAGATAAAGGATAACAGCTGTGAGGGAAACATTGCTTTTGAATCATGTAGGCACCATGAAGCTCTCTAAGCACAAGCTTGCTTTAGCAGTGCTCAAGCCACAAAAGAAACAATGAGACACATCTGGGTTTATCTGAAAAGACCTTAATGTTCACAAGATGGGGCAGGAGCACATTTGCACAAATTCTCATTCCATTAAAGCACTCCTAGCCTGGGGTTCATGAACTTCAACGGGGGAAAAAATACACATTTATTTTCATCAGCATGTAACTACAATTTAGCATTTCTTTCAATTATGAATTAATTTTAATTTTACATTTTAAGCAGATCTTAGATTTCAAGAGGCTACCAGGAACCATAACACATTAAAACAATGTGGTGAGCTTTGGGACCAATACCTGAAGTGGGGTCTGAGTAGACATTGGATTCAGATAAAATATTTTTCCTCTCATAGATGCCAATGAGCCTGCACTTTCCCTACCCCAAACTGATTCAGATCCCCTTATCAGACTTCAGGTAGAGAAGAAAGAGAAAAAAGGGACATGGAGAATGAAGGTAAAGGAAGAGTTCTCAAATGATGTGTACTCAGAAATAGATGGGGTAGAGGGGTCTAGTATCAGATTCTGGACCTGGGAGTCCAGGGTTCAAATTGACAAGGTGTTTCACCTTGCTTTAGTTTCCTCATATATAAAACGGAGACAATTTCATATGAGACACAAACAATGTAATAAGAGGAAAGAGATTTCAAAATCATGAAAGACTACAAAAATGCTAGCCTCCATTATCATCATAAGAGAAAAAAAGAGTTACTTCCTCCTCTTTCTCCATCTCAAGCACTCTTCTTATTTTAGAAATATGATATTATCAACAATATCATTATTAATATTAATATTTAATAATTAATACTATTAATAATAACAATTCATACTATTTATATAGTGCTTTAAGATTTGCAAAACACTTTACATAAGTTATATCATCTGGTCCTCACAACACTATGATATAGGTGCCAATATTATCCCCAATTATCAGATGAGGAAACTAAGGCAGACAACAGTTGAGTGATTTGCCCAAGGTCACATAGCTAGTAAGTGTTTGAGACTAGATTTGAACTATTCTTCTTGACTACAAGTTCAGAAAAATATGTCTCTATAACATACACTTATGAGAAGATGGGAGCCATTAATGCATTTACAAAAAGGAACCTACAGAGTATTAGAGACTTGGAACCAATAAAGCCCTGAGACAGGATGTCATCACAAGATAAATCATTTTAATACATACACCGTGGTGTTAATAAAAGCTTTCATGTGATACCATTGAGGAACTTGTCTCTACTTTCCTCGAAGCTGGCATGAAACAACAAACCATGGTTGATGCTTGAGGCCAAATAGTTAATGAACAAAAGTTGTCACACTGGTGCACTTTTTCAAATTAAAAAAAAAATGGATGATAAAGGACAATGCTAAAATTCCATAGTAAACAGTTATTAAATGCCTACATATGCAAGGCAATTAGTCAAATAGTCAATCAAATAAGCATTCATTAAGTGTTTACTATGGGCCAGGCTCTGTTTTAAACAGGGAGGATAAAAAGAAAAGGCAAAAATTGTTCTTGCCTTAAAGAAGCTTACATTTCATAACAATCACCTATTGATTTTTTTAGTTTGGTTTTGTTGAGCAGCAGAGTGAGCAGTAGAAAATTATTTCTCCACTTACAACAATGACCCGATTAATTCAATTTGCAAACATGCCTTCTCTGTTTCAGCTTTCTTGAATTGCTCAATAGACTAATATGCTTTTACTAAGTAATTGCCCACTTACCTATGCCTAATCTATGCAAGGCTCAGAATCAAGCTTCTTTTAAACACCCAACCACCCATATGCACAATTTATTAAGCATCCATGGTAAAGTCCAAATTAATGAGGGGGGGAGGGATCAAAGTAATTGTTTATTGACATTCAAAGATTTTATGTTTTACATCTTTTAAAAAAGACCTTTTGATATATGATATGGCTTCTTTTTGCTATAGCCATTTGCTTTCCATGATTTGTCATTGAATTTACAAGAGTCTAGCACTTATTCCTAATTCTTTATCATAAAAGCATACTTTTTTTTTATCACACTGGATATACCTTTGAAGAACAGACCATTTGCCAAGCCTTGATTTTTCCTCATAGGTTATGAATGGAGTCTAAATACATTCTGAGGCCACTGAATCATATCTATCTTCATCTCCTGGACAAACGTCTTAACCTTTTGTGATGCATGGCATAGTACAATGTCATGCCGCAATATTCCAACTCTGAGAACTTCTCGAATCCAGGGAACATTCTGCTTCTCAGTATCTCAGTCTCTTTGTTGAATTCATAATTTCCTCAATGAGGAAAATATCTCTAAGACCACTAGAAATAAAACAGTTTTGGATGACTGTTTTGGAGATTCCCAGATCTTATAGGCTCACCTAAACTTCTTCTGACAATGTTATAAAATCAACAGGCATTTATTAAGTGAGTTTATTAGGTACTCAACTGAGAACTGGGGATGCAAAGAATGGCAAAAGACAGTCCCTATTCTCAAGGTGTTCACAATATGGAATGTGCAACTACGCACAAAATTTATATTATATATATATATACATTCATCTATATACACAAACACACGTGTATCTATGTATAAATGATGTTACAAACTACACGCATGTAAACACATGCGTGTAGTTTGTACAGAGTTATTTAGATATGTATATACACATGTATATCTATATGCATATTATTTGTATACCATTGTTTTTTTGCAAACAACCATGTAAAAACTTCAAGGAAAGCAGGGACAAGAAGTTCATCAATGGCATAGTCTGAAAACTTTGATTAGCATAACGGTGTATGTATTAAAATGATTTCTTCCATAGCAGCATCCTCACTTTATATGTATGTATGTATGTACATATATATGAATGTATGTACATATATACAAATGTATGTAAATAAATAAAATAAATCAGAGATTAGGAAAAAAGGAAAGTTATTATCTTAAGATGGATGGGAAAGACTTCTTATAGAAGGTGGAATTTTAGTTGATACTTGTGAAATCCAGGGAACCTATGAGTCAAAGATAAATTTTCAAAAAATTCTAGGCATAGTGAAAGTACCTAGAGTTGGAAGATGTATTATCTTATATGAGTACAGCAAGGACACCAATGTCACTGGATTGAAAAGTATATGTGAAGGAGTAAGGTGTAAGAAGATCTGAAAGATATTAGGGGATGAGTTATGAAAATTTGAACACCTAACAGAGGATTTTTTATTTCTTATTAGAGGTGACGAGAAATTACTAGAGTTTATTGAATGAAGGGGTGACATGATCAGATATGCATTTTGGGATGATCAACTTGATAACTGAATGGAGGATAGATTGGAGTGAGAAAAGCCTTGAGGCAGGGTGAACAACTGGAAGGTTATTACAACAGCCTAGGAATAAGGTAAGAAGATCCTGAACCAGGGTGGTGGCAGTGCCAGAGAAGAGAATTGGACTATAGGAGAGATGTTATGAAGGTAGAAATTATAAGACTTGATGATGAACAAGATAGAGAGGGTGAGAGAGAGTAAGGAGCCAAGAATGACGTCTAGGTTTTGAGCCTGGAGGACTAAAAGGATGACGATAACTTGAAACAGTAGGGAAGTTAGGAAGAGGGAAGAACGGCAGGAGTGGGGAGGGATAATGAGCTGAGTTTCGCTTATGTTGAGTTTAAGAGGTCTATGAAACATCTAGTTAAACCACAATAGTAAGCTGGAGATTCAAATCTGGAGGTTAGAGGAAAAAATAGGACTGTATAAGTGAATTTGAGAATTATGAGCATTGTTGTTCAATCGTGTCATGACTGCATGGACCATAGCACACCAATACTGAATGTGGGGTTTCTTAGCAGAAATACTGGAGTGGTTTTCCATTTCCTTATTCAATGGATTAAGGAAAACAGAGATTAAGTGACTTGCCCAGAGTCACACAGCAAGTAACTGAGGCTGGATTTGTCCTCAGGTCTTCCTTACTCCAGGCCCAGTCCTCTGCCCACTGAGTCACTTAGCTGCCTAGAGTACAGAGATGATGATTGAATCCATGAGAGCTGATGAGATCACCAAGTTAAATAGTACAGAGGGAGAAGATAAGACAGTTAAGAAGAGAGTGAGAAGGAAGCAAGTGGAGCCAACTTTTGTAGACCATCTTCTCGAAAAGTTTAACCACAAAAGAAAGAAGAGTTATGAGATAATAAGTAGTAGGAACGGGTAAATCAAATGAGAGTTTTGGGGGTTTTTTGCTTTGGTTTGGAGGATAGGGAGACACATTTGTAGCACTGGGAAAACATCCAGTAAACAGAGAGAGAGTAAAGATAAATTAGAGAGTGGGGATGATAGAGGAACAAAATTTACTGGGAGAGACATGATAGGATGAGATCCCTTAAGTGTCATTTCTAAAATACATAGTGAACTGAGTCAAATTTATATGAATAGAGCCATTTGCCAATTGATAAATGGTCAAATGATACAAATAGGTAGTTTTCAGAGGAAGTAATTAAAGCTATCAATAGCCATGTGAAAACATGTTCTAAATCAGTACTAATCAGAGAAATGCACATTACAACAACTCTGAGGTACTACCTCACACCCATCAGTTTGGCTAAGATGAAAGAAAAGGAAAATTACAAATGCCAGAGTGGATGTAGAAAAATACACTAAAGTCCTATTGGTGAAGCTATTGACCAGTCCAACCATTCTGGAATGCAATGTGGAACTATGCCTATAATGCTATTAAGCTGTGCATACCCTTTCACCCAGAAATATAACTACTAGGTCTATGCCCAAAAGAGATTAAAGAAAAAAGAAAAGGATTTATATGTACACAAATATTTATAGGAGCTCCTTTTGTGTTGGTAAATAATTGAAAACCAAAGGGATACTTACCAATTGAGGAACAGCTGAAAAAAAAGTTATGGTATATGAATGTGATGGAATACTATTGTGCTGTAAGAAATGATGGAGGGGGTGGTTTCAGAAAAAAAAATTGTGTACAACTATATGAACTGATGAAGTAGACAGAACCAGGAGAACAATCTACATAGTAATAGCAATGTTATAATCAATTTTAAAAGACTTGGTAACCCAATTGCCCACCATAATTCCAAAAGACTCATGATGAAACATATTATTCACCTCCAGATAGAGAACTGATGGCACTCAGTGAAGAATGATGCATATTTTTTTCCTTTTTCCTTGCTTAAAAATAAGGCTAATGTAGACATTTGTTTTGCATGGCTATGCATATTTGTAATGGGTTTTATTTTTCTTGATTTCTCAAGTGGAGAAAGTGGAGTGGAGTGGGTAGAGGAGGGTGGAGGGAATGGGATAGAATTTAGAACTGAAAAATAAAAGAATAAAATGGCTCTGTTTAAAAAATAATTAAGCTTGTACCAAGTAATTCATACACTACTGTACTTAGGTCTGGCATTGTGCCAGGCTCTGGGGATACAAAGATCATGATGAAATTGTCCTTGACATCAGAGTTCTTAACAGCAAAACACACATATCTTGAATGATTATGCAATTTTATGGTGTGACCTTTTCTATGAAGCCTTCCAAAATTCCTCACCTCCTACCTCCTGATAACAAGGTGATCTTCTAAGTCTCTCAAATTATAATATATTACACTTACACGGATGGTCTTCTTAATCCCACTGTTGGATAAGGAGCTCAATGATGTCTTGTTTCATCTTTGCCTACCATCACTGGCACAATATCGTTTACTGTATGAAGTGTGTCTATTGAGTTGAACTGATAAATATAACTTTTATATAAACTAGTGCTCTAAGTTTATCATTTTCTTCCAAAGAGGCATAGTGACAACTGTGTGGGTTCCCATTCAGTTACATTTGATTAGTTTTAAGACCTTCAACTCTTCCTCCAATATCCCACTGGACCTAGAGAAAAGGACTGTCCACCTTGCATTTTCTTTACTGAGGATTTATGGGCAGAACTCTTCTGTTTATTCTTTTCCTTTTAAACAAAAAAACAACATTAAAACTTTCAGATTGAGACATACGCCATGTAAATGCAATAAATCAAATCTACAGTGCTGTTTAGCATTCTAAAGAAATTTGTTGCTTTCTTTAGGGTAGGCAAATTAAATGTATTTTTTTTAAAAAAATAGCATAGGACAGCCTTTTCCAAAGACTGGAGATAATCACTTTGCCAGGTCACAAACAGAACAGCAATGGGGGAACGAATCATTTTACTTTATAAAATGAAAATTCTACTTTAGGGGATAATAAAAGAAACCTAGAGTTTAGGACAGGGGGATAATGTTCCGTACATGTTGGACAGACTCACTAGAAATGGCTGAGATTTCCTGTGGTCTCTTCCCTAGCTTAATCCACGGCCATCCTTGCCTACTTACTATTTGGTTTATAGTTTAAATTTGAGAGCTACTAAAAAAAATCAAGCACATTGCTGTTGTTTTGATTCCTCTTTATTCTTCTGATGTACAGTCAACTTGGCTCAGAAATTCAAAATTCAAAACCTCATTGTCTGATTGTTGTATTTCTCTGTTCACATAATTCACAAGATTAAGGACGAAACATAGAAAATGTGGAAATGAAACCTGCTTGAGGTGTTTCTAAAGTTTCTGATTATGAAATGAAATGCAAAAATAAAATTGAATTCCTAAAATGTGTAGGAGATACAATGAAAATAAAAAGCTGAATAAATGGAGGAGGAAAGATTTAGAATTATGTAAAGTTTATCCTTTTAACAAAACATCATAAATTCACTATGGATGAATGTAGTGATTAAAAAATGCAAATTTCCTTATAATGAAGTTTTAAATGCCCTAATGACAAGCCTAAGAGTCTGTAACTAATGGTCTGTTGCATCTTGAAACCATGAAACTTGAACCTAGGGCTTCCTGACTCCAAGGTCAGAGCTCTGTCTGATGTCAAGATGTTTTGGTATATTATTATTAATGTAATAATTTATTATTATTATATAAGCATAATAAAAAGTAAGTTTTGAAATTTGTTTTGTTATTGTTGTTGTTAGATCTGTGATCTCATGGTAGAGGGAAATAATGGGGAGGAAACTCCTCTTAACAATTAGGCAGATTCCTACTTGCTCTTCAACTACATTCTCAGAGATTTGCCTAGAGCATTGGGTTAAGTGACATGTCCAGGGTCACATAATCAATAAGTATCAGAGATAGGACTTGAACCCAATTCTTTCTAATTAATTGATTTGAATGTGTATTGACTACATGTAATCTAAACATCCATAGCATACTGTACATTCTTATGTATTAAACTATTAAACTTTATACTCATGTATATTATTCTATTATGGAATTTGTATTCTTTTTTAACAAACACTATATTAGGCCACCTAAATATATTTAGTATTTGTATTAGAATTAATAGATTTCAAAGTGGGTCAATATGAAATGCTCTTTCTTTTTTTAATTTTTAAAATTTATTTATTTATTTTTAGCATTCAACACTCATTTTTATAAGATTTTGAACTCTAACTTTCTCTCCCCTCACCCTCCCCAACATGGCATGTAATCTGATATAGGCTATACATGTACAATCATATTAAACATAGCTCCTCATTAGTCATGTTGTAAAGAAAAATCAGAACCAAAGGGAAAAACAACAAGAAAGAAAAAAAGAGAGAGAAAATAGTATGCTTTGTTCTGCATTTAGACTCCATAGTTCTTTTTCTGGATGTGGATAGCATTTTCCAAGTCTTTTGAAATTGTCTTAGATCATTGCATTGCTGAGAAGAGCTAAGTCTCTCAATGTTGCTGTTACAGTGTACAGTATTCTCCTGGTTCTGCTTACTTCACACAGCATCAGTTTATGTAAGTTTTTCTAGGTTTTTCTGAAGACTGCCTGCTCATCATTTCTTATGGAACAATAATTTTCCATTACATTCATATACCACAACTTGTTCAGTCACTCCCCAATTGAAGGACAACCCCTCAATATCCAATTCTTTGTCACTACAAAAAGAGATACTACAAATAATTTTGTACATGTGGGTCCTTCTCCATTTTTAATGATCTCTTTGGGATACAGACCTAGTAGCAGTATTGCTGGATCAAAAGGTGTTCATATTTTTATAGCCCTTTGGGCATAGTTCCAAATTTCTCTCCAGAATGGTTGGATCAGTTCACAACTCCACTAACAATGCATTAGTCTTCCAATTTTCCCACATCTTCTTCAACATTTATCATTTTCCTGATTTGTCATGTTAGCCAATCTGATAGGTATGATACGGTTCCCTAGAGTTTTAATTTGCATTTCTCTAATCAATAGTGATTTAGAGCATTTTTCTTTCTTTTTTTTTTTTTTAGCTTTTCTTTAGTATTTTATTTTTCCCCAGTTACATGTAAAAACAATTTTTAACATTTTTTTTCTTTCATTTTTTGGTGAGGTGATCAAGGTTAAGTGACTTGCCCAGGGCCACACAACTAGTAAGTATCAAGCGTCTGAGGCTGTATTTAAACTTAGGTCCTTTTAACATTCTCATTTAAAACTTTGAGTTCCAAGTTCTCTCCCTGCTTCCCTCCCCATTCTCCCTCATTAAGAGGGCAAGCAATTTGATATAGGTTATATATGTACAGTGATGCAAAACATATCCATAATAGTCATGTTGTGAAAGAAAACAAAGACAAAAAAAAACACTCAAGAAAAATGAAGTTAAAAAAAAAGTATGCTTCAGTCTGTATTCAGACACCATCAGTTCTTTCACTAGGGATGGATAGCATTTTTCATCATAAGCCGTTCAGAGTTGTCTTCAACAGTTGTATTGCTTAGAATAGCTATGTCATTCACAGCTGGTCATCTTAGAATATTGCTGTTACATTGTACACAGTACATTTCACTTTGCATCAGCCCATGCAAGTCTTTTCAGGTTTCTCTGAGAACATCTCACTCATCATTTCTTGTAGTATTCCATTATAATCACGTGCCAAAATTTGGTCAGCTATTCCCCAGTTGATGGACTTCCCCTCAATTTCTAATTCTTTACCCCCAGAAAACAGCGCTATAAATATTTTTGTATGTATAGGTCCTTTTCCTTCTTGTTTTTTATCTTTTTTGGGATATAGACCTAGTAGTGGCATTGCTAGGTCAAAGGGTATGCATGGTTTTATAGCCCTTTGGGCATTGTTCCAAATTGCTCTACAGAATGGTTGAATCAGTTCATAACTCCACTAGCGCATTAAAGTCTCATTTTTTCCCACATCTCCTCCAACATTTGTCATTTATCTTTTCTGTTCTATTAGCCAATCTAATAGGTATGAGGTAGTACCTCAGAATTGTTTTAATTTACCTTTCTCCAATCAATAGCGAGTTAGAGTATTATTTTCATATGGCTATAGATTGCTTTGATTACTTCATCTGAAAACTGATCCTATCTTTTGATCATTTATCAATTAGGGAATGGCTCTTATTTTTAAAAATTTGACTCAGTCCCCTACATGTTTGAGAAATGTGGCCTTTATCAGAGAAACTTGCTTCAACTTTTTTCACAGTTACTGTTGCTAATTGTATTTCCCTCCATCCTATTCCCCCCTCCCCACTGATTCTATTCTCTCTCTACTTTCATCCTGTCCCTCCTCAAAAGTATTTTGCTTCTGACTACTCCCTCCCTCTATCACCCCCTTCTCTTATCTCCTTCCCCTCCTACTTTCCTGTAGAGTAAGATAGATTTCTATACCCAATTATGTATGTTAATTCCCTCTTTGAGCCAATTCTGAAGAGATTAACATTCACTCACTACCTCTTATTCCCCTCCACTGTAAAAGCTTTTTCTTGCCTCTTTTATGTGAGATAATTTACCCCATTCTACCTCTCCCATTCTCCTTATCCCAACATATTCCTCTCTCATCCTTTACTTTTATTTTTTACATATCATCCCTTCATATTCAACTCACACCTAAGCCCTATGTCTATATATACTCCTTTTAACTACCCCAATAATGAGAAAAGTCTTATGAGTTACAAATATCCTTTTCCTATGCAGAAATGTAAACAGTTTAAAATGATTAAGTCCCTTATGATTTCCCTTTCCTGTTTACCTTTTTATGCTTCTCTTGAGTCTTGTATTTGAAAATCAAATTTTCTATTCAGCTCTGGTCTTTTCATCAAGAATCTTTGAAAGTACTCTATCTCATTGAATATCTGTTTTTCCCCCAAAAGATTATGCTCAGTTTTGCTGGGAAAGTGATTTTTGTTTGTAATCCTAGCTCCTTTGCCCTCCAGAATATCATATTCCAAGCCTCCAGATCCTTGAATGTAGAAGCTGCTAAGTCTTGTGTTATACTGACTGTGGCTCCCCCATACTTGAATTATTTCTTTCTGTCTAGTTACAATATTTTCTCTTTGATGTGGGAACTCTAGAATTTGGCATAATATTCCTGTAAATTTTCATTTTAGGATCTCTTTTAGGAGGTGAGTGGTGAATTCTTTCCATTTCTATTTTACCCCCTGGTTCTAGAATGTCAGGGCAGTGTTCTGCCCTAAGTCAAATTTATAAGGATACAAGTCATTCCCAAATTGATAAATGGTCAAAGGATATGAACAGGCAGTTCTCAGATGAAGAAATTAAAGCTGTCTATAGTCATATGAAAAAATGCTCTAAATCGCTATTGATAGAAATTAAAATCAAAACAACTCTGAGATACCACATGACACCTATCAGATTGGCCAACATGACAAAACAGGAAGATGATAAATGTTGGAGAAGATGTGGAAAAATTGGAACACTAATGCATTGATGGTGGAGTTGCGAACTGATCCAACCATTTTGGAGAGCAATTTGGAACTATGCCCAAAGGGCTATAAAAATGTGAATACCCTTTGACCCAGCAATAGCACTTCTAGGGCTATATCCCAAAGAGATCATACAAATGGGAAAAGGACCCACATGTACAAAAATATTTATAGCAGTTCTTTTTGTGGTGGCAAAGAATTGGAAATTAAGAGGATGCCCATCAATTGGGTAATGACTGAACAAGTTGTGGTATATGAATGTAATGGAATACTATTGTGCTATAAGAAATGATGAGCAGGCAGACTTCAGAAAGTCTGGAAAGACTTGTATGGACTGATGCTGAATGAAGTGAACAGAACCAGGAAAACATTGTACACAGTAACAGTCACATTGTGCGATGACCAATATTGATAGACTTAACCCTTCTCAGCAAAACAACGACCTAAGATATCTCCAAAGGCCTCGTGAGGCTATCTACATCCAAATAAAGAACTATGGAGTTTGAATGTAGATCGAAGCATACTATTTGCTATTTTTTTTCTTCTGTTGTGTTTTGTTTCCTCTTTTTGGTGGTTCCTCCTATTGGTTCTAATAGGAATGTATATGTATAGCCTATATCAGATTGCATGCCATCTTGGGGAGGGAGGTGGGAAGGAAGGGGGAGAAAAATTTAAAACTCCTTGATAATTTCTTGAAAGATGATGTCTAGGCTATTTTATTTTATGGTTTTCAGGTAGTCCAATAATTTTTAAATTCTTTCTCCTGGCTCTGTTTTCCATGTCAGTTGTTTTTCCAATGAGATATTTCACATTATTTTCTATTTTTTTTCATTCTTTTGATTTCATTTTATTGTTTCTTGATTTCTCATAAAGTCATTAGCTTCCATTTACTCCATTCTAATTTTTACGGAATTATTTTCTTCAGTGAGTTTTTGGACCTCCTTTTCCATTTAGCCAATTCTGCTTTTTAAGGCATTCTTCTCCTCATTAGTTTTTTGTACATCATTTACCATTTGTTCTCGTCTCTTTTTTAAAGAGTTATTTTCTTCAGTATTTTGTGTGTGTGTCTCCTTTAGCGAGCTGTTAACTTGTTTTTCATGATTTTCTTGCATCACTCTCATTTCTCTTCCCAATTTTTCTTCTATCTCTCTTACTTGATTTTCAAAATCCTTTTTGAGCTCTTCCATGGCCTGAGACCAATTCATAATTTTCAAGGCCTTAGAAGCAGGAGCTTTGACTTTGTTGTCTTCTTCTGAGTGTGTGTTTTGATCGTCCTTGTTACCATAGTAGCTTTCAATAGTCAGAGGTTTTTTGTTTTTTTTTTTCCCTTACTTGTTCATTTTCCCAGCCTTTCAGTTGACTCTTAACTCTTTGTTAAAGTAGGGTTCTATTCCAGGGTGGAGGGTACACTGTCCCAAGTTTAAGGGATTTTGTGCAGCTGTTTTCAGAATACTTCTAGGGACTTATAAGTTTCCAGTTCTTCCAAGGTGGCATGATCTAAGGAGAGGTATTTACTACTCTTCTGGTCTGTGTTCTTGTCTGTGAGCAACTCAAGCACTCTTTTCTGCCCTGGAATTATGAGAAGGGTCCCTGATCCACTGATGTGCTAGTGCTTTTCCTCACCCTAGGACTGCCACTCAGGACTGCAACCAGGACCTCAGTATGGGCAAGAAACATAGTCCTGCCTCAATGCTCACAAAAAGACACCGTAATCTTCTTCTGGCCAGTTGTTTGGCCCCCTTATGGTCTGTGGGCTGAGAGTTCTGGAAGCAGCTACTGCTGCTGCAGCTACTGATTCTGTCACTTCCAAGACCTGCTCCTGGTTTGCTGGGGCAGGGCCTGTGCTGGACTGTGCTCCACTCTCACCCAGGTGCAGCAGACATTTCCTGCTGACGTTCCAAGTTGTCTTTGGCGTCTGTGGGCTGAGAGGTCTGGAAGCTGCTGCTTCTACTGCTGATTCAATGCCTCCTAAGGCCTGCTCTGGATTTGGTGGGGCCCAGCCTGTGCTGGCCTGCATTCCTCTCTCATCCTGGTGCAACAGAGCTTTCCTGCCGACTTTCAAGTTGTCCTGGGCTGGAAATTTGTTTCACTCCATCTTTTTGTAGGTTTTGCTGCTCTAGAATTTGTTTAGAGTCATTTTTAAAAGTATTTGGAGGGGTTTAGGGGAGAGCTCAGATGAGTCCCTGCCTTTACTCTTCTATCTTGCCTCTGCCTCTTGAAATACTATTTCTTAAGAGGATATTTTCCCCACAGGGCTAGTATAAGATATTGTAATCAAGATAATGAGGATGTTTTAGATAGAACAAACATTACTCTCTTGCATATCAGGAAAGGGTAAGTTTTTATTTATAGGAAGCATTATCAGGTGGTTTTAAAATCATGAAGTAGACACCAGCAAAGATGGCAGAATAGAAGAAAGCAATGCCACTCAGTTCCCCTTATAGCTACTCCAACAAAGATCTAAGAGCATAAGATTGAGTAGTGAAGGAGAAAGCACATTGGGTCATCTTTCCAGCCCATCCTTTCATCCTTCCAGATCAAAGGACCAGAGTTGGAATTGTGGAACAATGATCATAGTCTCAGCCCAAAGCTCTAAACAAGGTGTGATCCCTCCAACCCCATAAAGGGATATTGGACTACACTTCCAGGTTCAAAACAGATAGGCCAACAATGAATGCATTACCGTGACCCTAATTCAGAATCATTGACTTAGTGCCCAAACCCAGAACATGAGTAAGCAGACAACTCTATCACTCTGCACCTACAGAGCCTACTAGCTGGTTAATGGGGGCTAGGGCCAACCTACCTGAGCTTCACACAGGGACATGTCAATAGCTGTGCTGCCTAGACCCAAAATGGGGTCTGGAACCTAGAAAGCCCATGAAAGCAGCAATCTGGCCATGCCCTATAAGAGACCAAAACAGAGTTCACTGAAAGTTGATAGCTACCTGGTCTATCACCTCTATGACACTTGAACTCAATATCTGGAGAGGGTAGTGATAGGACCACAAATGAGAAAGGTCAGAATCATAGAAGAACACAGTAGGCCTTCTACAACTACTCAGAGCCTAGCCCTAAAACTAAGTAGAACTGGAAAAATAAGTGAACAAAATGAATATAAAATGTTATTATGATTATAGGAATCTCCAACATACAAATGTAGAAATTGAAAATATCAAAATATTTACAATCAAAGAAGAAGAAAAAAAACAAAAATAACTTAAACCCACAGTCAATTAGAAATCTTAGAAGAAATTAGGAAGAGTTTTTAAGAGTTAAAATGATATTATGAATGAAATTAGAGGTCTAGAGAAAAGAAATGAAAAATAAATGAGAACTTTGGAGGAAAGACTTGAAAAGAGAATAGCTTAGCATAGGACATACAAAAGCTTATCCATGTAACAGACTCCTTAAAAATCAGAATAGACCAAACAGAAGTTAATGACTCCATAAGGCAACCAGAAATATTAAAACAAAGTCAATTGCTTTTTTATAACTGATCAAAAAAATAGAAGAAAATATAAGGTATCATAGCAAAGACAACTGGCTGAGAAACTGATCAAGGAGAGATAATTTAAGAATCATTGAACTACATGAAAGCTATATCAAAATGAGTGAGACACTGGATCAAGAAATCATGAAAGAGAACTGCTTACACATATTGGAACGAGAGCAAAGTGAAAATATACAGAATCTACTAATCAACCCCTGAAAGGAACTCCAAAATGAAAACTCCCAGGAAAAAAAATATTCAACATCCAGTTTCCAAGTCAAGGAGAAAATATTGTAAGCAGACAGAGTACATGTATCAAAAAACTGTAATTATATTATGTTCATACAAGTTTTAGCAGCTACCATTATAAAGAAAAGAAGAGTAAGGAAAATGAAGCAATAGTCAAAAAGGAAAAAAAAAAAACCTTACTGTAATCCTAAAAGGGAAAAATGGAGCTTTAATGAGAACTTCCACTAGTCTTCTTGAAAACACCAGAGCTGATTAAACACGTGGAAATACAAATACAGATTTTAAGAGAAACCTAAAAGGTAATGAGCAATTGGAAAGGACATTTTTTATAATAGTAAAGTGGGAGTGGAGAATACAAATGTCCCGTTAGAATTCTAATTTTGTTAGGAGTCATAAAGGGAGTCCAATAAGATAAAAGTCCTTGGAGTTCTTTTGTTATGTTTTGATGATCTGGAAAGAAGAAAAGGAAGGGAAAGAGATGGTGGAAAGGATACACTAAAGAAAAGGGGGGGGTTAAATAGTGGGATTTGTCAAATATATCTGGGCACACAAATAGAAGTCACATGCACACACACCACAGAGAGAAATCAGACGCAATGAAACACTGATATAAACGTTGCTATTACGTGGATTCCTGTACGTAATCTTTTATTTTTACAAAACCAATACAATGGTATTTACCTTCTTTTTATACATTGTTTCCTTATATAAAAATATTAAAACCTTGATATTCTCCTAGGGTTGGAGAAAAAGGGGGTCACTGAAGGTTTTGAAGATTGTGAAACCCTAAATTGGGCATATTGGGCAAATATCCTAGATATTTCTCCTAGAAATGGACAGTCTTTGTAGAAGGAGTAGGGCTGGCATGTCAGGGCTGTGATGTTGCTGATGTTGATATTACCATTATTAATAGTAAGAAAATCCACAGATTATTCAAACACCGGTTCAAAAAATGTTTTCTATGCATTATCTTATTTGAGTTTCAGAACAATCTTAAGAAGGAATATCTATGTAACCTTGGGAAAATAAATTAATTTTCTGGGCTTCAGTTTTCTCCCCTGTAAAATGAGGCCATTGGACATGGCCTCTAAGTTCCTTCCCAGCTCTGAATCTATAGGTTATGAAAACTGCAGTATCACCATTTGTCAGATGATGAAAGTGTGACTCAAAGTGGATAACTGATTTGCTCAGGGTTATACTGTTTCTAAGTGGCAGAGGCACTATTCAAATGTAGGTCTTCTGAATTTAATCACAGTGCTTTTTTCACTAGAATAAATTTTCTAATGATAAGCTATGACTGTTACAACATCCACATCCACTCTAAACTTTTCTTTTGGGGTCTCCAGATCTGATCAACTCCCCAGGACTTCAAAACTTGTCTTTACCAATGGCAAATTCCATTTCTAGACAAGTGAGCAACCCACATTTCTATGCACCATCGGACCTTTGATGCAATGTCCACATTCATTAAGCCATACTTTATATATGCTAGGCACGTAATTAGTGTTTGTTGCCCTGAATTAAATGTATGCTCTTATAATACCTTGGAGTTTAGAAGACAATTGAAAGACTGAAGCAGCTGGAGTTATAATCAGGAACAGAACATTCACTTACTAAAGGTCACTAATTTCCTTTCATAAAGGGGGAGAGTGTCTGACTGATTTTAGCGGGGAAAAAGATGTTTGTTTTTCCATTCTGACATGAACCGTTTGTGTTTAACTACAGCAGTGGTCTCTGGGCTGGCCGATGACCAGGACTTGTTCTTTGTGATATGAAAATAAAACAATTTTACAAGATGTGGGTGTGGTTAATATACTTTGTAACTCAATTGACACCCATGGTCCTGGCAATTCACCATCTGTGCTTTCTTTTCAAAGGAAGAGATTGTTGGGCCTCTCTGATTACATTACTGTGCTGCTATTTCAATAGCTAAAATGAGAACATATTTTTTTCTTCCATACAGCATTCATTTTTCTAAATATTCTCCCTGACATTGCTATATCTGATAGATTAATGTTCATCATCTATAACTAATGTAGAGTACTTGGGCAATGCCTTTGATTTCTAAAGCATTTTGAAATAAAGCAAGTAATTATTAATTTCCTTCCCCTCCCCTTACATAAGGAAATGAAGGCGAGCTAGACCAAAACATTAATTCCTTAAAGCAAAATATGAAATCCTACATCAGCCTTTGGAAAAGTGGACTGTGTGAGAAAAGTTAACATAAATGCTTTTTGTATTTGCTTCATAGCCTCCAGGAGTCAGGTGTCATTGTTCCCAATTCAGGCAAGGGAAATGTAGAGGAAATGTGTGAGTTCACACTCTTAGATTCACAGAGATGAGAAAATTCAAGCGCAACCTGTTCATTGTCTCTTCCGCCAGAAGACTTCTCCTTCCAGCACTGAATTACACTGACCAAGTCCCCTCTGCTGTATTTCCCAGTGTGACTTAAAAAAGGGGGAGTCAAAAGTCTCTAAGTCAGACAAGAAAGGCAGTCTGATTCATTTCTAATTATACCACAGATCAACAAAATACCACAGAATAGCTGCTGGTGCTAAATATAAAACAGTCACATTAAAAGTTAACTTCTCTGTTTTCAAACAGTGATTTAAATGAACCCTCAGTTTCAGCAATGTTAAAAAATAGAAATGAGATGATCTGAAAACAGTTTTTTTTGGTGGGAGGGAATAGGTCATGAAGCAATAATGGTCCCTGGCTGCCATCAGCACTCCTGCTCAGCTGGCTTGAAGAAAATGACACACACCTTTGAGCCAGTACTTACTACACAGTAAGGGGACTTCAAAACCAAAGAAATTATGGTCAGATAGGGTTCCAGGATGATGAAGGGCTTTGAGTTCAATCCATGAGAACACTGGTTGAAGAAACTAGTTCTGCTGAGCCTTTATAAAGCAACACTAAGGTAGGAAATCATGTCTGTCTTCAAGTACTTGTAAGTGGAAGAGGGCTTAGATTTACTCTGTATGGACACATTGGGGAAGTATTAGGACCAAAGATTTGAATGAGTGGATGAAAGAATGAAAAACATTTTTAATCACTCGCTGTATGCTAAGCATTACTCCAAAGGCTGGAGATGCAAATATAGAAGCAAAGACAGTCCCTATCCTCAAGGGACTTACATTCTAATGATTAAAACCAATCACATACCTGGGAGTAATGGCCAAGGAAGAGCACTTTAGTCCAGAAATTTACAGGGATGGCAGTGTGTAGGGCCTTAGGGGTAGATTATCAGGGGCGAGTGTATCAGTAGATTGAAACATCCCACTCAGGAACAATGCCAGAGTTGATTTGATCATGGTTCATAATTTCCAAAGGTCTGAGGGAGTAGGTTCTGGAGAGACCCAATCAGTAAAGCAGAGTCCCTGGGTCAAAGTTCCTCTAAGGTATGCTTGTATCTCGAGTGTATTTTGAAGGGGACTGGTAAGAAAGCTATGGTACTGGTGGCTGGAAAGGAGGGATTAAAGTGCCCAAGAATCAAATTTAATTCTGATATAAGGAAAAACTAATGATTAGAGCTATAACAAAGTGAGGAGTTTCACCCTCATTGGAGGACATCAAGCAAACTTGTCAATTATACTGTACTGGGTATTCTTTGGGGGTCTATGAGTAGGCTAAGATACTATTATGGTCCTTTCTGACATCAAGAGTCTGCTGTTTTCTGATGAGAAACTTACGTGCTCATTCACTTTCTGGTGACTCTTATCTCACTGTCATTGAAGCATATCTAATTAAACTTTATTCTTTTATTTTTTTTCTGAATCTGAGAATGGAGGGAGGCTTAAATCCCCTAAACACCTGCAGAGAACTTCTTTTATTAAAAAGGGAGATTGGTGCTTAAAAGCCAATGTCTCATGGTAGGGGTACTTTGCTGAACTAGCTCCTATTTCCGGCTCACCTCAATTAAAAAAGTTAATTCCTTTGTAATATACCTAGAAGGCAGTAATCCCCTCTAGTTTGAAAGATTATGTAAATAAAAAGTGATGATCCAACTTCCTGTGTCACAAAAAAGGTCACAAAGACCATTGCTGTGAGAGCCAACTTTGACTAATTGTTCCATCTCTGGCAGTTTATAGAAAATATTAAAATGAAAAATAAAAGAACTTGACACAATGAGGTCTTTCTAAATTTGACCTTCCTCCCCTCACTTTTGAAACCTTATCCTGGGAAAACCCACTGGTCAATTTAAGCAATTGGAATTTGAGTTGTGAGCTTCTTTTGCAGTCCAGGAGAGATCTGTAGACTCTGCATGCTTGAGTTGGCCAGAAAAGCATCTCAGAATTTGAACATTGTTTCTCAAATGTCAGATGAACTGGGCCTAAGAACCCCTTTAGAAAAAAGAAGTGAAAAAATAATTTTTAAAAAAAAGCCCTTTGCTTTTTAGCTAACCTCTTACTCCAGGCTAGTACAAAATCCTTGCTTCCTTCACCCCATCTATTTCTTGCCCCCTAATAATATTAACTTATTGAAAGAATAGATCCATATTACTTAAACTTTAAGTATCTGTCCAAGAACAGCCTTCCAAACTCATAAAACAAGTTTAATTTAATAGAAAAATGAATTTTATCATTTTAATACATAGGTTAACAGATAAACATTTTAAGATTTACACACACACACACCCATTCTTTCTCTCCTTTAGAAAAACTGCAAGTTTCTTTAAAGATCAAACTATCTTGAAGTAGGCTAGGAAGTGGAACATTTATTCATTCACAAAATAGTAGATGCCTTTTCTCTGTGCAAAGTATTGTGTTTCCTTTGCCTTTCTCCATTCTTACCACACACCTTACACAGCTACTGACTTTCCACTTTGGGTCAGCTAAAGCAAATAGTGATGGACTTGGAGTCAGGAAGACCTGATTTTGAATTATACCTACTACTTTTTACTGAGTAACCCTGGGCAACTCACACTGTCTCACCCTCTGTTTCATCTGTAAAATGAAGTAAAATACACACACCTCACAGGATCTTGGGGATCAAATAAAACCACATTTGTAAAACACTGACAGGATCAAATGAGACAATGTTTGTAAAACATTTTGCAAACTTTAAGGCACTAGATCAAAGTCAGTAACATCAGGAGAAGGATGCTAGAAAGCCCCCAAATAATTTAGCACTTATGAAAACCCTGGTAACTTCTTTCATAAGTATAATCTTTAGACCCCAAACATCCTCTTATTCCTACTATTTTCAGAAATGTTCTGAGTCATAAGTTTTTTTTCACCTTGTTGATAGGTTATCTGCCAAATATATACACTTAAATCCTTTTAGCTTGTAAGGTCCTTTGTTAATCAGCAAAAAGGATTTCAGAGTGCCCAGGATGCTTCTGGGTTCCAACTGCTCACCATCCATTGAAATCCCTTTCAAAAGGTTCAAGATTCCTATTTTTCCATTACAGACAAAATTTGAAGTGAAAAATTACAAGCAAAAATAAAGAAAAGAACGACACTAGAAAAATGTATACACTAACATATTTACACTGAAGTTTAGATGATTAAAATCAAATCCATTCTGAAAAAAAGGTTTTGGTATGGAGAGGAGGATAGAAAGTATATGAAGGTCTGCTTCTCCTGAGAATCCCTGTTTGCTCTGGAAGTTGAATAAGAGCTGTGACAGTGGTGAAAACTCAATAACTGAGTAGGTCTGGAGTACTGGACCCCACACAAGCGGTTTGTTGTTGTTGTTGTTTGTTTTTGGTTTTGGGGCGATATCTCGACCTGCTCATGAATTGGATTTAAGTGAGGCAGAGTTGCACAAAATCATCGACCTCACTCTCTCTTCCAGAGTCTTTGAAGTCCAGTGGCAAAACAAAAGTCAAGACAAGGGGCAATGGCCTGAGGTGCAGTGGATGACCTTGGCATCGTCAATGTCTGACCAAGTTCTAAGTGCTCCACAGTGCCTGTTTCAACGGCCTTCATGGCCATTGAAACACATTGTTCTCATCCATTCATTCCTATGAGGGATGTCTTTACATGCTTGAGGTAGACATCTCCCTAGACAACCCACTGACAGGTTGAGACTCCTTGGTTACCTTCAACCTGGTTTAGCCCATCTGTTGAGGTGGTTTACCAGGGTGTGGCTGCTAAGCATACTACAGCTTCTTAGAGTCTCAGGTGAGAGTTGAGTGCCAAATGGACACCAAAGGTGAATAGAAGCCCTGAAAAGTGCTTGGCAAGCCCTCACATCAGAGGTCCTAGTTTTCCTTGAACACTTATACACCTGTCAGCCCTCTTGTTCTATTCCTGCTATCTTTAGCTACAAGGCCTTGTTTCAAAAAATGTTGGTATCTTTTGTTTTTACATTCCTCAATTTTCCTTGTATCAGTCTTCCTTTCCTGGGAAGAGACTCATCCCTTGCAAGAATACTTTTTAAGGAAAAAAGGAAGAAGAGAAAACACAATCAGCATAACTGATCAATACATCCAAAAAAAAAAATCTAAAAATTCATGTAATGTTCTCTACCTGTGCACTTCATTCCTTGCAAAACAGGGGTGTGGAAAAGTGTCCTCTCATTTTCTCTTATCTCTTCTTTGCGGTCTTCCGTTCCACTTACATTGTTTTAGTTACAGTTTATATTTTTTTTCTTGGCTCTTACTCTGTATCAGTTCATTAAAGTCTTTCCACACTTCTCTGTTTTCATCGTATTTGTCATTTCTTACAGCACAGGATTACGCCATTATATTCATGTATTCAGCTTTTTTAGCCATTCCCCAATTGATAAGTATATATTTTGTTTCCTGTTCTTTGCTGTTGTTAAAATACTATGCTGCTTCTCAATACAACAGGAACAGTATTAAAAGGTGAAGTGAAGAAGCAACACCAGAGTCATGACAAAGACCCAGGTAGAGAGGGCTGAGGACATGAAGAAAACTTGGCCAACTTTTGCCTAGGGTTTGGCTTAATATCTCAAAGTGTTCTGCAAGGCTCAGAAGGTGCCAATTCTATTTTCGCAGGGCCATTATAAACTCATGTAGATAGTTCAAATATTTAGATGACACATATAATGAGGGCAGAAGGGAATGGTAGGCTAGAGGATTGGAGGCTCATCTTGGGATCACAAATCTCAGCGGCCGTGAGGGTCTGGGGCTCTAATCGTTGAGCAAGATTAAGAATTATTACTTCATCAGCCTATTCAGATCACTGGACAGATCATTTATGGAATTTAAATTATGCTATGACTATATCTATGTGTTGACCTAAGAAGGAAAGACAGCTCTTAAATTGCTTGGAAGATTAATTTTTCCAGTCTCAAAGTAATAAATGCTAGTAATAGATTTGAGGAAATTCACAATATCATTTTAGTCTTATTTTCTAGCCAATGTGTGGTTCTCTTTCATTTTTCCTTTCTATTTATAAATCATACCTTTCTAAAAACTACTTAGTTCCAAGGTCAGCTGGAAAAGGACTTTCCAGACAGTTAACCATTCTCCAATAGAACATTTAAGCTAAATTGCAAATTGCCTAAATCATTGCCTTCATTTATTTTCAAGTCACTAAAATCTCTGTGCTTAACATAAAGCCTACTCAGTTATCAGTCATTTATACTATTCCTCAGGATCCCAGCCTTATGACTAACTCTCAGTAACTACTTATAAAGTAGCTTAGGAATAGGAGAGGGGCTGGTTCACAGCCAAAACTAGAACAGAGGTCCCAGCTCCCAAGACTCCTGCTTAGCTTGCTTGTAGAAAGTATGCTAGATTTTAAAACAAAGAAACAGTTTGAATCTTGCCTCTGCCTCTTGGTCCTTGGCATAACATAACCTCTAGGGGCGTTTGTTTCTTCATCTCTAAAATGAAGGGGCTGACCAGATAATTTCCAAGGTCCCTTCCATTTCAAGGTGGGGTGATCCTATAATCCTGAGATGTATTACTTTTTAGAATGCAAATATTTCTTTACATTATTAAGCTTAATTTCCACATCTCTGCATTTCCTATATGTCTATATAAGATTTGGGTTCTACGAATTTCAAAATACGTCAAAATAATTTAGACCTAACTCTATTACCTTTGGTGTATATTCACAATCATTTGTCTAGCTCAACTTGTCTCTCCAAAGCTTCAGAATTTTTATGGTGACCACTAGTCTTTCTCTCCATCCCTCCCATCTGACCTTATACTATGGTATTATTGGGGACAGGAGAATGGATTCATATGTCTACTGCTGACATAGGGATTCTGTCAGGTCACAGATTCACCCCGGATATTGAAGCAAGTCAGAGACTGGAATCAAAGTGTAGAATTCTATGGAAACTTCTGTAGAAGTCAAGAGTATCCGAGGCAGGCTAAATTGTTTGAGGCCCATTTGATTAACACCAACTCTGCCTGGCCAGTTTAGGGATTTATGAGGTCTTCACCGGTCTCTGTTTGGATTTTCACACTGTCAATGTCCTTTCATAAAGACACTTTCTCTAAATGGACAGACAAATATGTGTGTAAAACAAAGCTTAGATTCAAGTCTTCTTTCTGATTCCTTCTGTTGTCATCATCCAAAGACCCCTGGTCATAGATAATCTGACAAATCAGCCTGGAAAAAAAAAAGAGGTAATGAGCTCAAGGTATAATATTAGGGATACATTCTAGACATGGCCAACATGTTGATTTGTTTTGTTTGATTATGCTTATTTGTTACAAGAATTGGGGGGGAGTATTTGGGGGAAGGGGAATTTAGCTGATGGTGAAGAGGGTCAGCTACTGAGTTGATTAAAAAAAAGAAGAAAAGGAAGTTATTGAAGCATTTAAAAAATACACAGAGGAGAACTGAGGAAGGTTCAAAAAGAAAACCAGTTCAACTTTGAAACTAAAAGGCTGGTTTTATTTATTTAAAGGAGACTGTATATGAAAAAAGATTTGCATTCTCACATAATAATAATCTTCCTTTTCTGTTTTACTATATATATAATATATATATATAGACATCTTTCCCCTCCTCCTCCTCCTTTTCTTTCTTCCCCTTCTTCTCCTTCTCCCAGATTTTGCAACCTTCATTTCTCTTACACTCTAGACTCAGTAAAATTAGCCTTCACGTTGTCCTGTCTAGTGGTACAGGCTGCCCAGCTACCCCAGGAAGGAAGGAAGAAAGGGAGGGAGGGAGGGACAGAGGAAGGAAAGAAGAAAGAAAGAAAGAAAAGATTTTTTAAAACAGGCCAAAATAATTCCAGAGCTCAGGAGGGAACACAAACAAAAAGTGCAATTGTGTTAATACTATATTAAATTTAATTTACATGTTTTAAAAATGTTTATGCAAATGAAGTACATTGTTACATATGCAATCCTCTTTTCTGTTTTTTATTTATTATGTTTATACTTGTTGATTAAATTCTTAGTAAGATAGAAAATTAAAAACAAACAGAAAAATAAAAGAGAAGAAAAATGAAACACAGGCCATTAAGTAATAGAGAACTGTGAAATCTCTGGACTCTGGGCCTTGGTTTCATCAACTATACATGATGGGGTTGGATTAGATAACCACAGAGGTTCCTTTTAGTTCTGACTTCATGATCCTATGATCAAGAAGAGCAAATACCACAGAGATGCTGAGCTGCCCTTTTAGTGACTGAAATCATCAGTCAATCCAAAAGCTATTATTTATTTAGTCACTGCACTAAGAGAAAATTGGAATTGGAAGTTGAATTTGGATATAGAGTAACTTTCAAAGAAAGAGAGTTTACTTAGTCGTAGCATTAGAGAGAGAGTCTGGAAGTAGCAATTAAAAGCAAGGTCCCCCATTAGGACCAATGACTGTTGGGGCTTGAAAGAAAGAGCAATAAATACTGGAAAGAAATGAGATGCACTACCTGTCATCTGGGAAGAGTCAGATCTGACTGAGTGTCAGAAGATGGAAAGAGAGAAAGAGGGAGAGTTCTAAAATGAAAGAAAGTTTGTTAATTAGAGGGTGGGAGTTCACAAGGCAAGGCAGTGCAGGAAGCTCTGGAGTGGGAAATTGATGAGATAATGGGAGAACTAGGGAGCAGGCAACAAGGATTGGGAAAAATAGTGCTTTTTTTTTCATGAATATGAAGTTTAGTATCACTAGAATGGGAAAAGTAAGAAGAGATGGGAACATGCTAACCACTGTGGAATGGTTCTAGGCAGAGTGGTAATGGATGGATGGTGGAAGTTCTGCTGATGAAGGTGGGTGATTAGCAGGATCAAGGTTTCCTCTTGGCCCTGGCCCTTGTGCTCTGGATTTAGTGTTATGACATCCCAGTGGTGTCCAAAATTCAAGCCAACTGGAAGGCAGCCTTGCTGTGTCCTGGAAGGCACATATGGAAGCTGGGCCTAGTGACGGGCAGTGCTTCAATTTGATGGAGCATCTGGAAACCCAGCTACCTGGCAAGCATTAGCAGGGTTTGGTAGTTTTATATCAGATGACCTATGGATGTCTGAGCAGGAGGCAGGCAACAGTGAGTTCAAATAGGGCCTGCAGGTGCTGTGCTTCAGGGACACCCTCAGGCCAGAACAATCATCCAAGATACCAAATCCCTGTAGGTCTTGGTAGGGAAATTTCGCAAATTCATCTAAATATTGCCTGCATTTCCCTATTTCCAATAGTACTGGGAATCAGTTGGCAAGTGTAGAATAAGCCTGTCAATATATGGTAGACTTTGAAAGTCATCTTCTTTTCCTAGTACTGCTGTGCAGGTTAATTAACACAGCTCTAGGCCTCACTCAGCCATAGTTCCCAGCCAAATTACACACCAGAGCTCTTTCCCCGGTACAAGGACTATCATGTTGTTTTAACCATGAATCCACATAGGCTATTTTATATGGTCAATCTGATTGAGGAGCCCCAATCCTAGTCAGTCAAATCCATTTGTTCATCAGTTTCAACATGGTAGTTCTTGGGAATCCCAAGGAATTTCTTGGAAATCAATAGGAAGAAGGTTTTCATTTCTCCCCCATTAGAAGATTGGTGGTATTTGTTAAGAAGAAAAAAATGGAAATGCAAAGCTGTACCATAGCTATAGGGTTTGAATCACTGTTACCATCTAGGACCAGTATTCCCAATCTTTGATCCCTGACTTCAGAGGCCAGTTGGCAAGTCACCAATTCATACTTCCAGATAAAATCTAGCTTAGAAATAAATTCAAAACAAATGCAAGATGGCTTTTCAAACCTAGTAAGGCCTAGATTAATAGGCTTAATAAAATAATAAACAATATAATCATATAGCAAATATAATATAATAATAAATACAATAAAATAATAATAGGCCTAAAATAAAAAGAATTGAGTTGTACAATGCCCTCATAGCTTCGTAGTTATTTGACAAGAATGGTCATTTAGAGTACCGATAGCTATGTAAAAATTTATAGATGACCCTAAACCAGGGGTGGGGAACCTGTGGTCTTGAGTCCACGTGTGGCCCTCTTGGTCCTCAAGTACAGCCCTTAATAAAAGGATTTGTTTTGTAAAATTTGGACTCAGTCAAAAGGCCACACCCAAGGACCTAAAAGGCCACATATGGCCTTGAGGCTGCATGTTCCCCACCCCTGCCCTAAACTTATGTGATTCATGGTGCCTTCTTCCCTACTTCCCATCTCTCTGCTACTCTCATTGCAGAAGCAAAAGGAAGTCACACAGGAGGGAGAGCCACTTTTCATTCTTCATTCATTTCATGGGTTGTTGTGGCCAAAATGTTCATCACCAAGTAGCCAATCTTTTAGGGATGAGCCTTTTTGCACTTACAAGTACTCTTTGTACTTGGAAGTCAGCTTGTTCTTTTGCTGGGACGCTATAGGCAGATATGCTGTCACCAAAACCCAAATGTGGGTACTTAACATATGAATTATCTCAATGACACCTTCTATACACCAAAGGCTTTGAAATCTACTAAACCTCAACCGGACCTATTAATGCTTGTACACCAGCAGTAGGCTCAGGATTCCTACACACTAACTCAATTATATGATCTCCAAAAGCATGGTAGAGAGAAAGGGGGGAGAGTATGTCCTTAGCTGAAGGGGCAGAATGAGGTGATACCCCTCACTTGAAGGATGTCAGTCTCATGAGGGCTCTAGCCTCTCCTGCTAGAGATATGGTCTCTTGACAAAGTTCAATGCAGATTTTGGCAGAGGCACATTGAGGCTTACTACCAAGACACCAAGACTAGTACCTAGTACTGGTAGTATTTTTTTTTTCTACCTAGAAGACTAATACTAGTTAGTAGTATTTATTCTACCTAGAAAAATTTTTATAACAGCTTGGCCCATTTTTCTTTGTAGATCATATTCTAAATTAAGGTTTCCACCCATTTTTTTTTCCTTTCTCTGTATTTATACATTACAGTTCCTGGAGTTAGTCAGTAGTTACGAAAATAGAGACTGTTTAGCCTGACATCTAGTCCACCCCATGAATAGCCACAGTGGGATATATAAAGGGAGCTAACCTTCACTACAGTATTTGTAAGACTTTGGGGATGGGGGAAGGGAGGAAGGGAAGAGAACAAGTATTTATTAATCTAGGTGACACAGTAGATAGAGCACTGGACCTGGAGTCAAAAATACTGAGTTCTGTCCTCAGACAATAACTAACTGCATAATTAAAGGCAAGTCATTTAACCTATCTTTACCTCAGTTTCTTCAACTGTAAAACGGGGATAATAATAGCACCTAACTTGCAGGATTGTTCTGAAGATCAAATGAGACAGCATTTGTAAAGTACTTAGCATGGTACCTGGCACATAGTAGGCACTATATAAATACTTATTCCCTTCCCTCTTCCCTACTATGTGCCGGGCACTATGGCTAAGAACTTGATAGATATTATTGCATTTTGTTATTTCAACCCTTGAGTGTAAAGGACCATTTCTGATTGTCCCCTCATTATATCCACACCAGCAGATCTTATAATCTTCTGGGAAGGAAGATAGGCCCTTTTATCACTAGATAGGTTTCAGTCCATTGTGATCTATGCTTGGGGCTACTACTTTCCTCACTGTGTTTCTACTCTATGTTCCACTGGCCTTTGCTATGATAGACTCACCTGAACCCAAACTCCATCTTCTAAATCTTTTTTTTTGTTTGTTTTTGTTTTGGGGTGAGGCAATTGGGGTTAAGTGACTTGCCCAGGGTCACACAATTAGTAAGGGTTATGTGTCTGAGGCCAGATTTGAACTCAGGTCCTCCTGAATTCAGGGCCAGTGCTCTATCCATTGTGCCACCTAGCTGCCCCCATCTTCTAAATCTTAAACCTTTGGACGGCTAGTTAGCATCACAAAGAAGTCCTCAACTTGGAGTCGAGAAGACCTGAGGCAAATCTTACTTTACACACTAACTAGCTGTATGACCCTAAAGAAATCATTTGACTTTTTATCCTCAGTTTCCTCATCTGCAAAGTGGGAATAATAACAGCACTTACCTCCCAGGGTTGTTGTGAGGATCAAATGAGAAAATACATATAAAGCTCTTTGTGAATCTTAAAATGCTATATAAATTCTAGCTATTGTTACTACTATTCATTGTGGAAAAACGGAAAGAATATAAAGTTTAGAATATTCCTGCCTACTTGAGATAAAGGCATCAACAGTATCTAATAGACTAGATTCAATACATAACCCATTGAGCCGCTACTTTGAGACCTAAGGAGGTGGGTGAAAGAATGGGTGTACACGCTGATCAACTAAACAACCAATCAATAAGCATTTATTATCTGCCAACTATGTGTCAGGTATTATGCCAGGCCCCTGGGATATAATTAGACAGGTGAGATAGCTCTTACCTTCCAGGAACTTACATTCTCCTGAGAGTATCTGAGACAGGAGGAGGCTTAAAAGACACTGTCTGTTGATAATGCCAGCACGTCAGTACTAGGCAGGGAAAATGCAGAAAGATTAGAAGCTTCAGAGAATGAAGCTGTTGTAGTGATGGTCATTTTCTTTCCCTTTGGTTTCATGATCTAGTACTGACTTCTAGGCTCTGAATCAATGCCTGGGCAATTATCTTTTCCAGTGATTTCTCCTGACACATTGGTTCTAACTACCTTGACTTTGAGCTGGCCACAGGCGACATTCATTCCCCTCTTAGCTGTGATTCTGACTCTCCTGGACTTCCCCATCTTGACCTAGATGCTTTCTTACTCTGAAAATTCCCTCAGTCTTCTCACCTTGGAACATCCCTCTATCAGCCTGGCTTCCTTCTCCTATTGGTGAATTCCTACCAGGGGTCTCAGTTTGGGGAAAGGGCCCAGGAGAGCCATGCTTCATTCCCCCAAAGATTAGGCTTCTAACTCTCTGAATTTCACTTCCATGCCCTGACATGGGTACCTTCTCTTCCTCACTCTTCTTCTTCCCCCTTTTCTGTGTCATTTCTCCTTGAAGGTAGAGATAACCTTTCTTTTTGCTTTGTCCTTTGTTCCCATAGCACAATGACTTGCACTTCAGTAAGCACTTAAATTCTTGTTACCTTGTTGCCTCAGTGGACTTTTCAGGTAGATCAACTCTTGAAGGCCATTTACTACATCCTAGAGAAATTTCTAATTGCATTATTTAAATGAGTAGTCACACTGATTAAATCAGAGATCCTTGAGGTATAAAGTATTTACAAATGAAAAATAAAATAAACAAATTCAGAGGTAATGCAACACACACATATGTATATGCACACACACACACACACATATGGATGAATAAATGACTCAGCCAGACATAAATTCCCTAGAATATTCTTTAGATACAGTTTAGATACAGTTCTCAAGATCTTGCTTGGTCCATCACAATCCTCTCTAGTCTGAAAAGTCTGCTCCCTCACGATCATCAAAGAAAAGTTTTATATCTTATCTCAAAACACTCCCCACTACCTTGACATTGGTTCACTAGGGGATTCTAGCTCAGATTTAATGGTCCAATCTACAAATCTAGGCTCACTTTAAGACAATCAGGGAGCCTTCAGATTGCACAGCAGTGTTTTAGTTCTTCTCTCACATTACTCTGTAATCACCTGGTGAATAACCCTCTCTCCACCCCACCTCCCACCAAGGAAAGATCAGCAAAATTCAAACCAGGCACAGTGTACACATCACCTAAAAAAATCACAATAATTCATCTTGACATACAATTCCATAGTTCCCAAATGACAACCCTTTTCCTTACCAATGTTTGCATTCATTACAAGGTTATATAGCAAAGTAGCAAGACCTTGTCATTTAAATACTTGCAATAATTATTTGCCTTGCAAGCATCAACACTAGTTTCTCAAAAAGATCTTGTAAACGTGCATATAAAGGCAGCATTATACCTTAAACACAAAGAGTATGTTTTTTTTCCTCAGTAAAACTCCTCTCATTCTCCAATTGTGAGGCATGTCTCCAAGGTCCCCTAGGATACTGGGAAATAGCCCAGAACCCTCCTGATAACATGTCAGAGAGCATGTACCTTTATCACAGCCACATTCATGCCAGCTGCTTCCTCTTGGAGGTATATAATCGAAAGGGTGGAGCTACTCCATTTTTTGAAAGGAAGAGCCAAAAACCACATAATCAAGCCATCCAGATTTCCCTCTCACCCCTTACTTAATCAGCCAGATGTTGTGTCTTAGTTCCAGAAAGAGATTTTGCTTAGGATTGGCTTGAAACAAAGAGGGGATCCATTTTCCTAGAATCCTTCAGCATGGCAATTAGATGTGCTTCTATCACTTCTCCACATGGTTGACTAAACACACTTCTGATATGAGATGAAGTCTGGTAGACCCCTTATAAGTACAGTATCTTTATGATGTTTTGTAAACAGATTATTAGGAAGAAAAAAAAACAGAACACTGCAGCATTCTCCAAATGGAGAGTAAATGTACCTTTCACACATGTTTCTTGTGCCTTAGAAATGAATCTATTGTGAGATTTCCATCAAGGAGAAGAAGAAGCACAAGGGGGTGTCCAAGGACTGGGGAGATTTTATAAATGCTGACTAAGACATTTTTATGGGCGTACCATCCCAACTAGCTTTTTTAGGGAACGTGTGTACAGTCAATACTAACTAGGCCAAGGTTATTTGTTGGAACCCTTTGACTCTATTCCACTCCCACTTTCTAAATCAAAATAATGTGTGGTCAAAGGGAGAGAAAATCATAGCTCACTGGCCAATCTTCTGCTGATTATCCTCTATAAACGCTGCTAGGCTGGTTCTCAGGAAGCAGACAATTCCCCTGGCCGATCTCAAAATGTATGCTGCGTGGTAGGCTCTGCCAGAGTCTACACCCCACTGGAATGGCTTTCAACAACCGGAGGGCACTGCTAGAAGCCAGGAGGATTTGTGAGGATCGTGTAAGCCCCTCAACAGTTCTGGAGAGATAGCTCTAGTAGAACTTGTATTGGATAGACAGAGGCAATATACCACTTTATAGTCACAGAATTTTCATTCCAGAACTTCAAAGCACTTAATAGATAGATGTGTTTGCTTATTATTCTTTTGTCAGCCCACACACATCCCAGGGATGTATAAGATTTTGAGAGATCATTCCTTTACTCCATAGCCCTTTGACCTTTCTGCACATAATTTCCATTTTATTTTGCATTGCAAATATAAAAGATGCTCAATCACAGCAGGTACACTATAAAATCCTTAGCATGAGAAAATACGTTCATTGCCCTTGTATCTCTCCTCACCACTGAGTGACCAGAGCTCATGACTGATAGGAAGAGGACATTTAAAGAAAAGGGACAAAACTGACCCATGATCATAAAAGGACTCTATAACAGAGAGGGCTTTGTGTTCAGATCTTTTGTCACACAAATACAATCTCACTTCAGATTTGGCCTGAATGATGTCAAAATTTCAGATATTTTCTCCCTAAACTTCAAAGCACATCCATGATTATGCTTATTTAAATTTTACCTATTTAGATGAGCAGCCTATGAAAGTAATATATCAATGCACACACATACACACATATATAGATATAGATGTTATATACATATAGATAGATATGTATCATCTATCTATATTTGTGCATGATTTTATACACCCATACAGATAGATCTTATATCTGTATGATATCTATTTATATTATGTGCCTATATATGTGTATGTATATATGTATGTATGTATGTATGTATGTGTATGTGTGTGTATATGTATAAGGAGGCACTGAAGATAGATAATGAGTTGGAGCCAGAATTATCTAAGAAGAAAATAAAGATCACACCATATAGCTATAAGGAGGAGCCAAGCAATCAAATCAATAAAATGTCTTAAGTGTCTCTTACGGGCCAGATACTGTGCTAGGTATGGGAAGTAAAAGATAAAATGAAAACAATCCCTGCCCTCAGGGAACTTGGGTTCTATCCTGGTATACAAGATATACACCTATAAGTAATACGTGTATATAAATGTATATATGTGTGTATATGTATCTATGTATATATACATACACATAGATACATATATAAATGTCAACTGACATTAATTAGAGATATACTCTGCAAGGCACTGGAAATCCAAAGATGCATATATATATATGTATGTATGTATGTATGTATAGTGTGTGTATGTGTATGTATATGTATATACATACACACACACACATATATACATACAAATAATAAAAAATACAATAACTGCCCTCAAAGAATGTAATAGAGAAGATGCAAGTATAACAAATGAGTGTAATATAAGGCAGGATGGAATAAAGGCAAAAGAGGTATAAATAAAGTATTCTGAGAAAATGTGATGCAGGAGAGAATGCTTCCAGCTGAGGCCACAGTAAAAGCTTCACATAGAAGACAGCATCTTGGCAGGGCCTTGAAGGAAGGGAAGGATTTCAAGTCAGAGATGAGGAGGGGGTGAATGTCAGGCAGGGGAGATGACCTTCAAGAATTCAAAGAGACAAGAGTACAGACTCTAAGAGTTTAGAGCTGGAAAGGCTTTTGCTATTTTCAGTCATGTCTGACGCTGTGGCCCTATTTGGGGTTTTCTTGGCAGACACTGGAGTGGTTTGCCATTTCTTTTCCCAGTTCATTTTACAGGTGGAGAGACTGAAGCAAACAGGGTTAAGTGACTTGCCCAGGGTCACACAGCTAGTGAGTGTCTGAGGCTACATTTGAACTCAGGAAGATGAGTCTTCCTGACTCCATACCCTGCATTCTATCCACTGCACCACCTTGATACCCAGGAAAGGATTTTAGAGACGCTCTGGTCCAGTTCCTCTCTTTTTGCATATGAGGAAACTGAGCTCCAAAGAGTGATCTGACTTTTCTAAAATCACATAGGTAATGACAAAGACATAATTTGGATGCAGGTTGTCTGACTCTAAGGTCAGTACTTATTTCACAGTATCGTGCCATTTCTGTAAACTTTTTTTTTTTAACCATGAAATATAGGGAAACATCCAACAGATTACAATGCTAAATAAATTGGAAAGTTTTGAAGATCTCTGTATATTTTATTGATCATTCCTGGTCTTTCATGTTCATCTATACTAGGCTTTATTCTTTATTCCTCCCTTTCTTGCTGGGCTAATCCCTGCTTTGACTAGCTCTCAACTTCAATCCACAAGCCTGCTGACTGGATTAGATAATGTGGTCCATTCTAGGTATCTAGCAAATGAAAGTCCCACAAGTAGAGTTTGTGAAGAGAAATAATGTGTAAGATGCCTTGAGAGGAAAATGGGAACTATATTGAGAGGGCTTTAAATGCCAAATAGAGAGTGTAAATTTTGTCCTAGAGGTAATAGAGAACCACTGGTGCTTCTCAAAATTTGGGAAAATCTCTTTGGAAGTTGTGTAAAGGGTAGGTTGGAGCACAGAGAGAGACCAATTAGGAAGTTATTGCAGTAATCCAAGCAAGGGGTAATGAGGTGGTTGTGTGAACAGAAAGAAAGGGATGTGAGAGATATAACTCATAGCAAACATAATTAAAAAAACCTCTTTGAATGACTTTAGAGTCAACTGAGAGTCTAAGTAAAAGCACAAAACACTTGAGAAAACTCATTATAAGTAATAATTATGTTGGCTAAAAGAAGTCCAACATACAATGCACAGAAAAATCTGCTACCTATTCAGAGTTTCAATGTGTGACTGACCACATGTGAACAAGTCTCAGCCTGGATGCCACATGACATTTAATTTGGTATTTCACACAGCATGCAAACTAGTGTCTCCTCATGGCCCCTCTGTATTCCTATATCATTCAAATCATAATCCATTAACTACTCATATATGTATATATATGTATATGTGTGTGTGTATATATATATATATATATATATATATATATATATAAAATCTACATCCTTCACTAGTAGTGAGGTACAGAGGAATTCTATTTACATTTTTAAATCCTGGGGTACAAATACATATGATACATGAAGAAGCTTCCATGGGATAAAATAGATGTTGAATAATCAGTGGTAGTAATTTCATTTATTACTTTACTGAGAAAATTGAGACTATTGGCTTCTAGATCCCTCTCTCTTTTCTTCGTCTCAAAACCTTTGACATCATCCCCCATTCTCTCCTCCTTACCTCTGGTTTCTGATAATGAGGTGGCTTCATTCCTTGCCCTCTATGTGTGCCATTATCCCTTTTCAATACCCACAGTCAACTCTTCTGTCTCTCTAATCTTCAACCTCTCCCAATCTACTGTTTCCTTCTCTGCTGCTTTTTAGCATTCCCGTGCCCCTGTCCCAATACAATACAAAATCCATTACTAGAGGCTACCATCTTAAGCTATTGTCCTACATAAATCCTCTCTTTCCCAGCCCCTAGAAAAAAGTTGTCTACAGTAAGTGATTCCATTTCCTCCCTTCTCACTTAATCCTAAACCCTTTTGGATCTGATTTCTGACTTCATCACTCAACTGAAACGCTTTCCAACTGATATCAATATCTCTTAATTACCAAATATGATTTTTTTCTAAGTTCTTATTCTTCTTGACTGCTCTATTGTATTTGACACAATTAACCACATTCTTCATAGGGATAGTCTATCCTGTTTTTGGTGGCCTGTTCTCTCTTGGTTCTCCTCTTACGCAACTGATCATTCCTTGGTCTCTTTTGCTGATTAAACATCTATATCTCATCCCCTAACTGGCCACTTTTCTTCTCTCTCTATACTCTCTTTCAGTGACTGCATCAGCTTTCATTATTTTAATTATCTAGATAACTCCCAGATGTATATATCCCAATTCAATCTTTCTCCCAAGTATCACCAACTGCCTAGTGAATAGTTTGAACTACATGTCCTGGAACAAATTCAACAGGTCCAAAACAGAATTCATTATCTTTCCCCCTAAACCAATGTCCTTACCAAACTTTCTAATTTTTTTTGAAAAATATCACCATTCTTACACTATGCTGGGTTTGTTACCTTCAACTCCTCACTTTTCCTAATCCTCTCCCCTCCAACCCCAGATAATCATTTATCATATCTTATGTCTAGCTCCATAACATCTCTTATATCTGACCTCATTTCTATTCACACTGCCACCAACTTAGTTCAGGCTCTTTTAGCCTCTTGCCTTGATTATTTGTGATTGCTTCCTAGTTGATTTCATTTTCCATTCCAATTCAGCTTTTGTATAACTGCCAAAGTTATTGTTTCCTTAATCAAAAACTGACCACGTCACACCTCCTTAACAGACTCTAGTGTAGGGATTCTTTTTTTCCTATTGGATTTGCCTTTATTTATAGTCATTTATTATTATAATTTTTAAATTTAGTATTTTATTTTTTCCCAATTACATGTAAAAAACAATTTTGAAGAGGCAGTTAGGTGGCACAGTGGATATAACTCCAACCTTGGAGTCAGAAGAACCTGAGTTCAAATCTGACCTCAGACACATGACATTTACTAGCTGTGTGACCCTGGGCAAGTCACTTAACCCCAATTGTCTCATCAAAAAGGGAAAAAAAATAGAAACAATTTTTTAACATTCATTTAAAATTTTTCAGTTCCAAATTCTTTCCCTCCTTATCTCCCTTCTCCCCTCTTATTGAGAAGGCAAGCAAGTTGTTATAGGTTATACATATGCAGTCATTCAAAAAGTATTTCCATGTTAGTCATGATTTGAAAACACACAGAGAAAAAAATCCAAGCACAATAAAAAACTAAAGAAAAACTTTGCTTTGATCTGTATTCAGAATCCATCCATTCTTTCTTTGGATATGGAGAGCATTTTTCATTATAAGTCCTTCAGAAATGTCTTGGATCATTTTATTGCTGAAAAGAGCTAAGTCATTTACAGTGGATCATTGTACGATATTCCTGTTACTGTATAAAATGTTCTCCTGGTTCTGCTAATTTTGCTTTGCATCAGTTCGTGTAAGACTTTCCAGGTTTTTATGAGAGTATGCTGCTCATCATTTCTCATCACACAATAGTATCCCACCACAATCTTATGCAAAAACTTGTTCAGCCATTCCCCAATTGATGAACATCGCCTCAATTTCCAATTCTTTGCCACCACTAAAAGAGCCACTATAAATTTTTTTTATGTATAGGTCCTTTTCCTTTTTGTTTTTTTATCTCTTTGGGATACAGACCTAGTAGTGGTATTACTGGATCAAAGGGTGCATGGTTTTATAGCCCTTTAGGTATAGTTCCAAGTTGTTCTACAGAATGGTTGAATCAGTATATAACTTCACCAACAGAACATTAGTATCTTAATTTCCCACATCCCCTCCAACATTCATCATTTTCTTTTTTCTGTCATATTAGTCAAACTGATAAATGTGGGGTGGTGGCTTAGAGTCATTTTAATTTGCATTTCTCTAATCAATAGTGATTTAGAGCATTTATTCATATGATAGCTTTGATTACTTTGTCTGAAAATGGCCTATTCATATCCTTTGACCATTTAAAAATTGAGGAATGCCTCTTATTTCTATAAATTTGACTTAATTCTCTATATAGTTGAGAAATGAAGCCTTTATCAGAAAAATTGGCAGTAAAATTTTTTTGCAGTTGTGATTACTATGTTTTTCCCTCCATCTCTATTCTCCCCCTTTACTCTCTCTCTGTATGCATATATAGACACGTGTATACATATATACACACATATATGTGTGTGTGTGTGTGTGTGTGTGTGTGTGTGTGTGTGTGTGTGTGTATTATCTTCCCAGATAAAATATAAAATTCCTGAGTGCAGGAATTGTTTCATTTTTTGTCTTTACATCCCTGGGGCCTAGGACATAGAACTATTAGATTCTTAGTTTTGATTGCCTGATTAGATTGAAAGAAGTGCAATCCTCCAACATGACATTTGGTACTATTTACTATTATAAAATTGTGACAATAAATGAATCTGACCATATTGCTGGTTCTTTGTTTTGTTTTTCATTTATGTGATGAGGTTTGGTGATCTCCAGCATTTACCATACTGGCTGGCACATAGTGGGCACTTAATAAATGCTTATTGACTTGATTCAAAATCCTATACCCAAATTCTAAGTCTTAAGATTCTATGGCCCCTGGTGGTTTCCTCTGTGGTGCTTGCCATTATGATATCAATAAAGCAGCAAGGCCAGAGACAGGAAGCAGCATGTGCCCAGTAAATCAAACCACCACTACTACCTTGACCATCATTTCCCCTCAGATCATGATGGAGACATCCCAGGGTCCTGAGCCCAAGGGCCCTGAGAATAGCAATCCTTCCAGCCCAGGGCTCACATCCATCATCTTGAGAAATAATCCCTGTGGAGATATGCAACCTGACAACCGCCCCTGCAGGTGCTACAGGCACAGTTACTGAAGACCCAGAACAGAAAGCTCTTGCCATCAAAGTCCTTGGTTCTGACAAATTGTTTACATCAGAAACACATATTACTTGATCAAAGAAAATGACATTATAGAAGAGGCATTAATATGTACTTTGTCGCTGTACCCTATGGACCATGTGACTTTTTCATGGGACTAGCACCTGAAAACTTTCACATGCGTTATCTCCCTTCCTAATTAAAATGTGAGTTCCATGAGAGTAAGGACTATTTTCTTTTCTATTTGTATCCCAAGCCCTTAATAGGTTGCTTTGCACATAGTTAGCTTTTATTAAATGCTTCAGGGGGTGGAGCCAAGATGGCAGAGTAAAAGCAGTGACTTGCTTGAGCTCTCCCACAAACCCTTCCGAATATCTGTAAAAAATGACTCTAAACAAATTCTAGTGTAGCAGAACCCACAAAAAGATGGAGTGAAACAAATTTCCAGGCCAAGACAACCTGGAAGGTCAACAGGAAAAGTCTGTCGCCCTAGTCTGAGAGAGGAGTGCAGTCCAATGCAAAACTTACCAGACCAGACTGGGCCCTAGCAAACCTGGAGCAGGCCTCAGGGGACTGAATCACAGGCAGCTGGGGCGGTTTCCAGACTTTTCAACCCACAAATGCCAAAAACAACTTAGAAGGTCAGTAGGAAAGGTCTATCAGAGCTGGGTGAGAGTGGAGCACAGACCATCTCTGACTCCAATACAGCCATGGGGGAGGGGGCAGTGGCAGCAGTAGCAGCAGTAGCAGCAGCAGCGGCAGTGGCTGCTTCTGGAGTTCTCAGCCCCCAGACTGTAAGGCATCAAACAACTGATCAGAAGGAGATTATAGGGTTGTCTTTGTTGCCACTGAGGCAGGATTCTGTTGCTTTGCCCATACTTGGATCTGGGTCGCAGTTCTGAGTGGCAGTCCTGGGGCAAGGAGGAGCACTGGCATAGCAGATCTTGTGGAAGCAGTGAAGAGCGAACCCTCCTCATGGTTCCAGAGCAGAAAAGAGTGCTTGTATTTGAAAGACACATAGACCAGAGCACAGGCCAGGTGAGGAGTAAACACCTCTCCTTAGATTATACCATGTTGCAAGAACTGAAAACTTACAAGCCCCTAGAAGTATCTACACAAAATCTCTGAAGCTTGGGACAGTACACCCTTCACACTGGAAACAGAGCTCTACCTTAAAAAAGAGTTTAAAAAGTTAAGTAATTGGCTGGGAAAATGAGCAAACAGCGGGGGGGGGGGGGAACCTCAGACTACAGAATCTTACTTTAGTGATAAGGAAGATCAAAACAATCAGAAGACAACAAAGTCAAAGCTCCTACATCCAAAGCCTCCAAGAAAAATATGAATTGGTCTCAGGCCATGGAACAGCTCAAAAAGGATTTTGAAAATTGAGTAAGAGAAACAGAGGAAAAACTGGGAAGAGAAATGAGAATGATGCAAGAAAATCATGAAAAACTAGTCAACAGTTTGATAAAGGAGACCCAAAAAAATACTGAAGAAAATAACACCTTAAAAAATAGACTAGATCAAATAGCAAAGGAAGTCCAATAAGCCAATGGGGAGAAGAATGCCTTAAAAAGCAGAATTGGCCAAATGGAAAATGAAGTCCAAAAGCTCACTGAGGAAAATAATTTCTTAAAAATTAGAATGGAGCAAATGAAAGCTAATGATTTTATGAGAAATCAAGAAATTATAAAACAAAACCAAAAGAATGAAAAAATAGAAAACAATGTGAAATATCTCATTAGAACAACAACTGACCTGGAAAATAGATCCAGGAGAGACAATTTAAAAATTATTGGACTTCCTGAAAACCATGATCAAAAAAAGAGCCTAGACATCATCTTTGAAGGAATTATCAAGGAAAACTACCCTGATATCCTAAAACCAGAGGGTAAAATAGAAATTGAAAGAATCTACCAATCTCCTCCTAAAAGAGAACCCAAAAGGAAAACTCCCAGGAATATTATAGTCAAATTCAAAAGTTCACAGGTCAAGGAGAGACTATTGCAAGCAGCCAGGAAGAAACAATTCAAGTATTGTGGAAACACAATCAGGATAACACAAATTTTAGCAGCTTCTTCATTAAGTGATCAGAGGGCTTGGAATATGATATTCTGGAGGTCAAAAGAGCTAGGATTAAAACCAGGAATTACCTATCCAGCAAAATTGAGTGTAATCAATGAGGGGAAAAATTGATATTCAATGACGTAGAGGAATTTAAAGCATACTTGAAAAGCTAGAGCTAAATAGAATTGACTTTCAAATACAAGACTCAAGAGAAGCATGAAAAGGTAAACAGGAAAGAGAAATCATAAGAGATTTATCAAAATTGAACTGTACATTCCTACATGGAAAGATGATATTTGTAACTCATGAGAGGGCAAATTATTAGGATAGTTGGAGGGAACATATAAGAAAAAGCTTTTACAGTGGAGGGGAAGAGGGGGGAGGCAAGAAGGAATGAGTGAAGGTTACTCTCATTAGACTTGGCTTAAGGAGGGAATAACATATACACTCAATTGCACATGGAAATCTATCTTATCCTACTCAAAAGTAGGGGGGAAGAGGATAAAAGGAGGGTGATAGAAGGGAAGGCAGATTGGAGGAGGGAGTAATCAGAAGCAAACACTTTTGAAGAGAGACAGGGTCAAAGGAGAAAATAAATGGGGGGGGTGGGATAGTATGGAGAGAAATATGCTTCATTCATTCATTCATTCATTTATCAAACCTTGACTAAATCCAGGGAGGAATTGCCTAACTAATCTTGCTTTGCTATAAGTGAAACCATAGCAGAACCATTGAAATTCTGTAATTCAAAGCTTTTGTGATTGCTATGCCTACTGATTATTTTGTGAGTATAGTGTTCAGATCATCAAATTGGCTCTAGATATATGAGAACTTAATTCAGAAAATAAATTATAATATATATGTGTATAGCAAGCTAAATATTATTTGTTGATTTGTTAGCCTGCTTATTTATTAATACATTTATTTTATTCATCTATCTATATCTGTCTATGAGAATGAGGGGCCTACTTTCCCTAAGTAAAAGCGAGACTTCCCCTAGTAATGAATCTAGTCCAGGACTGCATGTCAGTATATAAGACAAGGAGAGGCAGACCTCCAGCCCTGTCTTCCAAGAAGGGGCTCCATGAGATTTGAATGTCTTTTTATCAGGTGGCTACTGTATGAAAAATAGCTTTAAAGTAAAAGAATTAGCCTTTGATGGTGGACTTTCAAGTACCATAGCTAGCCTATAATATTTTGGGCAAGGATGCCTTTTATTGCCTCTCAAATTATACCACATATGATGCTGGCCTACATTTAAAGACATCTTTGATTTTATTTATTTATTGATTGATTTTACATATCAAAGCATTAAAAAATTTTTTATATTAAACATTAATTAATTTATTTATTTTTAGTTTTCAACATGCACTTCATAAGATTTTGAGTTCCAAACCCTAAATGCTCCCCTCCCCCCACCCCAAGGCAGCATGCATTCTGAATACTCCTTCCCCTAATCTGCCCTCCCTTCTATCACTCCCCCTTCTTTTGTCCCCTTTTCCTTCTATTTTCCTGTAGGGCAGGATAGATTTCTATACTCCATTGCCTGTATATCTTATTTCCTAGTTGCACGTGAAAACAATTTTTAACATTTGTTTTTAAAACTTTGGGTTCTAAATTCTCTCCCTTCCTCCCTCCCAACCCACCCTCATTGAGAAGGCAAGCAACTTGATACAGGTTATACATGTGTAGCCATGCAAAACACTTTCATATTAGTCATGTTGTGGAAAACTAACTATATTTCTCTTCATCCTATCCAACCCTCCCCGTTTATTCTATTCTCTCTTTCATCTTTGATTTTTAGATAAAGGTTAATAGTTCAGAGAGTGTCATGAAAAAAAAAAAGACTAGGAAATGTCATTTAAAAGATCAAATTAGGGCAGCTAGGTGGCACACTGGATAGAGCACAGCCCTGGAGTCAGGAGGACCTGATTTCAAATCTGACTTCAGTTGCATAATATTTCCTAGCTGTGTGTTTCTGGGCAAGTCACTTAACCCCAATAGCCTCACCAAAAAAAAAAAAAAAAGAAAAAAAAGAAAAATCAAATTGATTGCATAAAATGATCACATGTAACAACAGTTTGGCAGTTTATACTCTGAGATGTTTGCAGCAACAGAAATAGTTGGATTTCCTAGGCATGACTCTTAGAGTCCTAATAGTTCCGCCAAGACACTATGGTTTTAATTCTAATATCTGCTCTATGATGAAAAGTGGTTTCCTATGTAATATATATAGATGAGTTGATTAGGTTTTTCTCTAGGAATAGATAAAGGAGATGAGAAAAAATGCATACTCTTCCTTGAATATTTTTTATATAAAAATCATTAAAATACCAGTATACATCTTGCTTTTATACTAACGGATCATGCATATATACATATTCAAAGTGTATCTGAGACAAGATTAAATGAATCTAATACCTAGGCACCATGCTCTGCTAATGGTAATTCTATGATATTTATCTTCATTTAACTCACTGTATCTTTGGGTTTCCATATACTTACCACTAACCTTTTCTTAAGTTATGAATCATTCTTGAACATATTCCCTGCATTTAGCATTTCTGTCATGGTTTACTCTACATTCAGTTCTCCTTTTCAAGTAGATAGACAATTTCTGACAGGCCTCACGGTATTGTAGAAAGAATCACAGAATCTCAGAGTTGGAAGGGACCATAGACAATATCTGGTCTAGTCCCCACATGAATACAAATTCCCCCCCCCCCCACAAAGTGTTTATCCAGGATCTGAATGAAAACTTCCAGTGAGGGAAAACTCTAATGAGGCAGCCTGTTCTACTTTTGGATAATTATAATTATTAAGACCATTTTTTTCCTTGCCCCAAATCTTCTTTATGTCATTCATGCATTTTTCAGAAGTCTATCCTGGAAGGCTAAGCAGAACAAATAGAATCTCCTTTCCTCAGAACAGCCTTTGAAATACTTGAAGATAGCTATCACACTCTTCTATGTCTTCTCGAGGTTAAACACTTCATGTTAAAACAGTCCTAATGTTTCCAGACCCATGACCACCATAGTTACTCTGCTACAGAAGGGCACCAGTTTGTTAATGTTTGCTTTGGACTTGGATGAAAAATACCTACATCTGAGTTTCAGCTAAGATATTTAATAGCTATATAAGAAAATTACTTAACCTTTTTAGTTTTTTCCTATATAAAATGGGTGTAATAATACTGACACTATCTACCTCACAAGCTTGTTGTAGGGAAAGAGCTTTGAAAGTCATGCCTCTGCCTTGATTTGGGATATCAGAAAGGACTAATGGCATATAATCCCCACATATTACATTCTTCTTTAGGCATTAGGCTTTTCATTGACTTCTGACTAGATCCCCATTTATTCCCATGTCCATGGCTAATCTTGGAGAGTCATCTTTCATTTAGAGACCATCTAGTCCATACTCCTCATTTTACAGATGAGGAAACTGAGGCCCCATACCTTATCTATGTGCCCAAGGTCATATAGAGAGTAAGTAGAGTCAGGATTTACATGCATATTATCTCATTCAAATCCTGACTCTGCTTACTTTTCATGTGACCTTGGACAAGTCAGGTAAGGTTTGGGAGCCTTAGTTTCCTCATCTGTAAAATGAGGAGTATGGACTAGATGGTTTCTATGATCCATTTCAAAGCTAAATATATGATCCCATGAAGTTTAAATGCATTTCTTCTCCACAGACTCATATCTTATGGAGGTTTACACTTCCACATGATTCATGATATTTACAAGTACTATGTAAATGTGAATACAGGCCTATGGATAGATACCTCTGTTGTAGTAACTGAGTGACCAGTTGGCTTGAAGAAAATGCATAGAGGTTTATTTAATAGCCACAGATCCCACAGTATGTAAGACTTTCTGTTTTCAATGTAAAATTCACTTTGAGTTTGGATTGGTTCCCAGTTCTCTGGATTAAACCACAGGTGCCTGGAAACTCGCAGATCTTGCTGAAAACTCATCCTTTGAAGATGTCTATCTGTTAGGAAGAGCCAGATGGCTCAGTGGATAGAGCACTGCCTATTGAGGGTACTACTGCTATTACAAGTCACCACATTCACAACCTCAGTGTCATCCTTGGCTTCTCATTCTCAGTACCCCTATACTTCTAATCAGTTGCCAAATCTTGTCATTTCTATCTACACACCATCTCTCACATAAGTTATCTTTCCAATCACACAGTCACCACCAAAGTTCAGGCCTTCATCACCACTCCTTTGGATTATTGCAACAGCCTGCTTTTTGGTCTTTAAATCTCATGCCTTTTCCCATTCTAATCCATCCTCCATATAGCCTCTAGAGTAATGAGTCTAAAGAACAGTTTTGACTGTGTGACTTCTCCACTCATTAAACTCCAATGGCTCCCTTTTGTTTTTATTATTCAGTCATTTCAGGTGTGTCCAACTCTTTGTGACCCCATGGACCTCTGTTCATTGGGTTTTCTTGGCGAAGACATTCAAGTAGTTTGCCTTTTCTTTCTCCAGTGACAAAGAGAGGTTAAGTGATTTGCCCAAGGCCACACAGCTAGGAAGTTTCTGAGATGAATTTTAAGTCGGTTGGGTCTTCCTAACTATAATCTTAGCACTCTATCCACTGTGCCACCTAGCTGCCCTTTAATAATGGCGCCTTAGGTGGGTGTTCTTCATGTCCCCATGGACCATAGCACACCCCAGCCATTCTACCTTCCTCTATCAGAGTCTGCCCAAGTTCATGTTCATTGTTTCCATGACACTCTCTATCATCTCATCCTCTACCACCCCCTCTCCTTTTGCCTTCACTCTTTCCCTAGGATCACATATAAACTGACTGGCATTCAAAGCTCTTTACAACCTGAACCCTTCCTACTTTTCTGGTCTTATACTTCTTACACTTTATTCTCTCTATAGTCTTATGGTTCAACCACACGAGTCTACTTGCCATTGCTTACAAGTGGCTCTCCATCTCCTGATTCTTCATTCCAACTTTTCTAGTTTTCCCACATGCTTGGAAGGTTTTCTCCCACCTCCACCTCCTGGGATCCCTTGTTTGCTTGAAAACTCAGTTCATGGTAACATCTTATGCCAACTACCCATGACTTTATTCCCCAACTGCCTTGTATTCATTTTGTATGTACTTTGCATACATTAGGTGAATGGCAGATTGATGTGGTGAACAGAGAACTGGTCTTAGAGTCAGGACATCCTGGCTTCAGCTTCTTCCACTGGGACTTGCTAGCTGTGTGATCCTGAGTAAGCCCCTTACTCTGTCAGTGCCTCAGACACGTCTTTATGGCTATAGGTTGCTGAGAATGTGCCTGTCTTCTTACTTGGAGGGAGTTCTGCCATGGGAGTTCCCTTTACCTTTGTAAATACTTGTCCAGTCTCAGTTCTTCCAGGCATAATTGTTGTAAACTACTGCTGACACTAGATTGAGGTGTTGCAATGGCTTCTAGGGTGACAGCAAACTTCAACAATGAGGTGAATGCTGAGGAACTCAAGGGTGAAGGTCACCTGATGTTTTTAAACCAGGGGTGGGGAACCTGTAGCCTTGAGGCCACATGTGGCCTTCTAGGTCCTCGGTGAGGCCTTTTGTTCAAGTCCAAGTTTTATAGAACAAATCCTTTTATTAAGGGGATTTGCTCTATGAAGTTGGCATTCAGTCAAAGGGCTGTACTTGAGGACCTAGAGAGCCACACATAGCCTCAAGGCTGCACCCTTGTTCCAGATAAAGCTATGGCTGCTTTCTCCCTGGGTCTTTAGGAGTTTACACCCCTGGCCTGGAGGCTAGGAGGGGCTGGACATTCATTCCATGATGTTTCCTGTAGAGACAGCTGCAACTTCTTCAGGGAACAATATGGTCTAAAACCATTTCTCTTCATTTTTCCCAACTGTAAAATGAGGGAGGGATATATGAGTAGTTAGACTAGATGGTCTCCAAGGTCCCTTCTGCTCTGAATCTCTGGTCCTGTGGTTCATATGGATATACTTCTTTACGTGCATGTTCTCTACCCCTTTAGAACGGAAGCTCCTTGATGCAGGAACAATTTCACTCGCATCTTTCTCTCCTCAGCACTTTGCAGCATCTGTCACATAGTAGCGCATAATAGATGTCTCTGAGCTGACGCTGTCTTCCAGACCTATATGGGCAGGATGAAACAGATTAGAGTGTGAAGAGTATAGAACTCAGGAACATGAACTGAAGTAAGAAGTTGTTGTTGAGGGGGAGGGAATTCATTTTGAAGAATGTGTAGGAGACAGAATCAACCTACAAGGAATCAATCACCACTGCTTCTGTGAGAAGGAGCTTGTACATAACATGCTTTCCAATGCATCCAGTCACCACAGGAAATCAATTCAGGCAGCAAATCCCCAAATCCTTTCTCCTCCATATTCCCAGGAGAATATTTCTCTTCTGCATCCACATAAGCTTGCTCACACACATAAAGCATATTTGTACTATTGCATTCTCATGTGTTTGTAATCAGAGTTGATAGGAAAAACCCTGTAGAAGGTATCGTGAAAACCAGCTCCACTTTTGAGTTTCTAAGAGTGCTCTTGGGGCATCAGGAGGATGTCAGAATTCTGTGGTCACTCAGTGTTTTCACTGGGACACGTGGGCTTTCCAAGGCCAGCCTAGTAGCTCTTCTGTGTTATACTCAACAAACCACCTGGTAAGCAGTGACTTCCTGGCAGCAATCTGGTTTCCAACATTGAAGACCTGACTACTGCCATTTTACTCTGTGGGATCAGCCAGCTTTATCTCCCAAGTCTCCCCATATGGGAATTCTGATCCAGCTAAACTAGTCTACTCTTATTCACATCAGCTCAAAAGTCACCTCCTCTCAGAGACCTTTCCTGATCCCCTGCCCCTTAGCTGTGAATGCCACGCCCTCCAAGGTTACCTTCAATTCACTCAGTAATTATCTTGTTTGTTCTGATTTATATGTGCTGTGTCCTCTGTTGGAATATAAGCTGCTTGGAAGCAAGGATTGTTATGCTTTTTCCTTATTTCCCATGCTAAGCATAGTGCCTGCTGCACAGTCAGCCCTTAATAAATGCTTCCTAATTGATCAAGTGATTCCCCCAAACCTGTCTCATATTTTCACACCTCCATACCTTTGCTTATTCCATTATCTTCATTTAAATACCTGTTCTCCAGATTTTGCTCTATTTCTACCTGTCAAAAACCTATCCATCCTTTAATGTCTAGATGAAATGTCATCATCGCCACTAAGCCTTCCTTGACTATACCACTTATATTATCTCATTTGATCTCAGTGAGGTATGTGCTATTATTATCATCCTTATTTTGCAGATGAGGAAACAGAGGCTGAGATAGGTTAAGTGAATCACCACAATTAGTAAGTTAACATACTGTCATGCAGTAGTCATATAGTTAAGTGTCTGAAATGGGATTTGAATGCTTCCTGACTCTAAGTCCAGCATTCCATCCACTACAACAAAGCACTTTGCAAACCTTAATGCACTATATAAATGCTGGCAATTATCATTACCACCTGGAAATGATCTGTCTATTGGATCTCCTGAATCACCCATGTGACAGTCAAGGCCAAAAGATCATGTTAGTCACTGACATAAAAATAATAATAGTCCATATTTGTATGGTACTGTAAGGTTTAAAAAGTGTTTTTCCTTGTAACTGCCTCATTAGTGCAAATATTAGTACCTGCATTTTAAAGATGAGGACACAGCATCTTAAAGAGATTAAATGCCCCGGCTCACATAGTTTGTAGGTACTGAAGCCAAAACTCAGTTACCTGATGACAAGCTCAGTGTTTTTCCCACTAATCCACACAGCCTCTCAAAGATGGGGATCAAGAGACAGCTCAACAGCTAACGGGCATGTTTCTCTGGCCAAATAGATGGAGAATCTGCTGTGACATCAGTTGGACACTAGACTTTGTGCCTAGAGTCTAAATATTGGAGTCAGACTCAAAACTAGGTATTTCTCCCTCCCCAATGGGCTTTATGGGTCAACCACTCACTGCTGCCAGAAATTCCTCAGTCCCTTACTCTCCTATTCTACTACATGGTCAGCAGCTGTGTGAGGGTCAGCAGCACATAGTCACTGAGTTAACACAAAGTCTGAGAAGTAAGAATGCGAAACCACAGGCAAGCCATTTAAAGCCCAGCCACCAACTTGTGGCCAAACTGTTACTCACTGGGGATAGTTTTAAGGTTAAGGACCTGAATGGTCAAGGCCTAGGATTCCAGGGGCTCTTGACAACCCAACCCAGAAGTTTAATGCCAGAAGATAGTCAAAATGGGAAGAAATTCTCTATTGATTGTGAAGTGTTTTAGATGCTTGTTTTCTGATTTTCTTATGCTTTTTGCTTCAGTGGGAATATCACAAAGGCTTCTAAATGAGATTCATAATTATTTGAAAGAGTTCAGCAAAACTATCCACACTGTAGGAAAAAAAAACAAAAAAACAAGTGGTCTAATAAGTCTATTATCACACTATAATATGCAGTTATATGGATAACCCTTAGAGTAGATCCATCAGAATAAATATCTATACTTATGTATATGCATGGGGGAAGCTAGGTGGTGCAGTGGATAGAGTGTCAGACACTATTTGTGAGCTAAGGTCTAGACCTACATTTATAATTTCAATGGTTTACAGAACTTGATACCTATAGACAACTCATCTGCAGCTTAGTGACTTTCCTTCAGAGCCTCCCAAACACTGAACTAACTCTGGCAATGTGTATCAACTTCATTATCAATGTGTACATCCCTGGAAAGTACTCTACCAAGGTAAATGAACTTATTCACAGCATTTAAAACTTCTTCATTTGCTGTAACCAATGGTTTCATGTATGGATGGTGGATGATAGAGCACCTGTGTTTTCTTGGTGTTAATTATGCCAAAATTAGCACAAGTAGCAGAGAATCAATGCATACCTTATTGCATCTCAACTTCAGAGGCTGCATTGAGTGCACAATCATAGGCAAACAGAAAATTATGCACAAACACTCCCTCCATTTTGGTCTTGACTTGTAGCCTTTTCAAGTTAAAGAATTTACCATCAGTGCAGTAGCTGACCTTGATGTCATGTTCATTCTTTTTGAAATTATTTGACAACGTGGCTGAAAACATCATGCTAAAAAGCATAGGAGCAAGCACACAGCCTTGTTTCACTCCATTAGTGATTAGGAAAGCACAAGAGCACTGTCCATTATCCATGCTCTCATGAAATTGATGTACAATGCTGATGGACTTCTTTGGACAACCAAATTTTGACAAATTTTCCATAAGCCCTCACTACTAACAGTATCAAAGGTCAGATCTACAAACGTTGTGTACAGACCTATGCACTGCTCCTGGCATTTCTCCTGGAGTTCCCAGGCAGCAGTGAGGGTAGGGGAAGAAGAGGAAAAGAAAGGAGGAGAGAGAAAGGGAGGGGGATTCGATGAGAGAAAGGGAGAAGAAGAGGAGAGAAGAGGAAAGGAAAGAAAATGAGAGTAAATGGAAGAACTGGTTGAAGAATTTTTTCAAGGAGTTTGGCTGAATAGGAAGGAGAGATATCAGGCAATAGCTAGCAGGGATGGCAGTATCTAGAGAAGTTTTTTGTTTATTTTCTTATTTTAGAATAGGGGAGATCTGGGCGTGTTTGTGGACAGAAGGGAAAGAAATATTAGATAGAGAGATACTGAAAAATTAGAAGTTGAGAGGATAATAGTGAGACTAATCTCCTGGGGAATACAGGAGGGATGGGTTCAAAATTACCTACAGAGGGGTTTGACCTTGGCTAGGAAAAGACCACTACTTCAACAAAGATTATGATAATGCATGAAATGAAGTGTGTGTGTGTGTGTGTGTGTGTTTCAGGAGTGGGGTGATAATCAAGGCTCTCTTAAATGAGGAGGAGGGAAAAGAGGAAGATAATGGTGAATTTTCTTAAGCTTTTAGGAAAATGAAGTGAAAATCTTGGATGAGAGTATGAAGAGGAGAGAATGCTATGGGAATCTTGAAGAGAAAAGAGAAAGTTGAAACAACTATTGTGTAAAGTAGAGTAGAGAATGAATGAAGGAGAAATAAAATGATTTCCCTGCTGTAGTGAGAGCCCATTTGAGATTAGATAACAAATTTCTAGTGTAAGCAGTCAACACTATTTTGTGACTCCCTTCAAGTCTTTTGGCAGCTGAGTGTTGTGAGTAAGAGTCAAGGAGGTGGATGGGGTTATCAAACACATGAGCAGTGATAGAACAGAGGAGCAAGAAATCTGAAAGATTTGAAAGTAGTAGATAGTGTAGTGTTAAACTGGTTCACCAAAGTTTTAAGACAGAATGAGTGGAGACTATACATAGTAAGGGTGATGAATGTGAGTTCCTTGTGGGAGCTGAGTGTCTAGTAGATACCAAGTGCTTAATACATGATTGCTGACTAGTGACCAACCTGCCTGTTAAAATAATGAGTGATGGGGATTGCATGTCATAGTGAAGATGAATTAGTTTTAGAGGACTAAAGAATAGTGACCAAATGTTAGGAAATTTTGATTGGATAAAGGAATTTCGGAATTCTTGACCATAGAAATGGAGCACTCATGGGTGAGGGTAAAAATCTTTCTATGTAGCTGAGGAAGAATGGAGGAATAAATCAAAGGAAGTAAGCATATTTAGTATTTTAAGGAACATCAACATACATGTTGAATTTCCTTGATACGTGCAGATAGAGATTGTAAGCCAAGCACTGAAATGTTAGTAGGCAACAATCGCCAGGATTGTCAGATTATATAATAAATATGAATGGGGCAACCACTAAAAGGGGTTCTCTGATTGATAGCACTAGAGGAAGAGTTTGAAAGTGGCACTGGAAAGCAAGGAGTATTCTGATTCTCCTCGGGGACCAATGAGTTGAAAGGGATAAGAAAAAAAGTATAAGAGAAGATGAAGGGGGGCAGTAGTAGACTCAGTATAATTGGGGGAGCATTGAATAAAAATAAGGGCAGTGGAAGCATAAGAAGAAAAGATAAGGAAAATTTGAAAACCCATTTGTACATGTTTCGTCTGTTGTGTAACAGAGTTAAAGTCATAGTGATTAATTAGTTTCCAAATAAACACATAAAATGCAAGTTATTATGGATCAGTGGTCAAGTCCACCAACAGGTCTTAACAAGCAACTGTTGATAGGCAAGTATGTCATTTATTGTCAGGAATGTATCAGTATGTATCGGCAGGAATATGTGCATGTAATAACTTGTTTACAATATGATACAGTATGGTTACATGATTCAATCTTGCAGAAAGTAGATTTCCAGGGGGGGTGATGAGTAATTTTTTTTTAAAAAGGGGGCAGTAGGCCAAATAAGTTTCAGAACCTCTGGTCTAGGTGTATAAGAATGAGGCAGTGGACTGCAGACACTGAGGAGGGTGGGTTTTGTTGTTGTTGTTGTTGTTTTAAGGTAGGAAATTCATTATCATTGAAATCAGGAGAGTAAGAATGAGTAAAAGTAACTCATTACAATTAGAGAGGGGAACATGGCAGTGATGGTGGTGGCAAAGTCCTAAACCTTTGCTTCCCATAGTTGTGAATTAAGCACATTTTTGGTGATTCTCTGAGCAACAGGGGGCATATGCACAATTCTATTCAATTCTAAAAGATGTATATCTCAGGAAATTCCCCTTAAGGAAAGCATATGAAAGAAGACAGAACTATAATCAATGCAGTAATCATCTTGACTTCAGAGCTTGATGACAAAGTAGGCCTCCTGCCTCTTAGGAGAGAGGAGATGGACTAGGGGTCTAGAATGAAACCTACATTTTCAGATGTGGTCAATAAATTGATTTTGTTTTGCTTGTCTATGCCTATTTGTTCTAAGGGAGAGCTGCTGTGGGGTAGAATCAAATAAGAGGGGTGTGATACAAAAAAAAAGAATTAAAACATTTTTAAAATACACAGAAGAAAGCAAAAAGCACATCAGAAGGGGACAGAGAGTGATTTTGTTTCTTCTTTATCATTTTGATATACATTAATAAAATAGTATGTAACAGAACTTCATGGCTTCATCCATAATATTCTTTTTTATTCTTTGAATAATGAAATATTCATGACTGCTAAGTTCATAACATTAAAAATGGGCAAGGGTATGCTAATCATTGCAGAATAAGTCCAGGCAGAAAATCGATGATGCTCTGTTGATGAAGGCACATGAGTAGAATGAGGCTCACAGGCTTTTAATCTTGATGCTTACTGTAGTGTACCTGGTGGTCTGGGCCATGGTTTAGGGGATGGAGAGAAAAGCTCCACCTTCCTGCAAGAAGTAGCAATGACCAACTAAATCTTTGATATGTTCCACAAAGTTAGAAAGTTTCCAGCACGGACATGGCCAAAGGCTGTGTTGGTTAGACTAACTAAGTACAAAGAAGTATGTATGTGCTCATGAGTGATGTATTTTCTGGTCTTGATGATCAATAAAAAAAAGATAACTATATAAAATTTTGCTGAATCTTATGTGACTCCCTTCTGCTTTCACATGGTTGATAGTGTAGTGTGGATAAAAAGGGCAAGAAGTACTCATTATTATCCAGTTAATAGAGCATTTGCAAAAATTAATTTAACCATTTATATAATATATAGCCATTCCCCCAAAACCAATGAGTTCATATGACAATGGAAAAATAGAATTATGCTGGTATTCTTACTATCAACGAAACCAGAGGACAAAAATAAGTTGCAGGTAAATGAAAGAACGAATTTCCATAATGAAGATCCATGTCTCCATCATTGGCTCTCCACAAGGAAAGAAATATGCAGACAGGAAGGAAATATGCTGACTTGCCCAAGGTCAAAGAGCTCATTAATAGTCCTAGCTAGCTAGGACATAAACCCAGTTTTCTCTGCACTCTAAGTTTTTTGCCCTTATCTTTATGCTATACCATACATCTGATTTCAGTGCAACCAGAGACAACAAAAGCATCATTTCATGATGTACTTGATCATCTGCCTTCCAGTGTTTACAATAGATAAAAGTAAACAGACTTCCATGGTGATAATGACAATATGTGCTGCAGATAAGGAAAAAGGAGAGAAAATCTGTAATAAACTTCCCAAGATTCAACCAAAACGAATCAACATGAATCTTGATACTGAACTACTTCAATGGAAAGTTGGACATGGAAGAAGATGAAAAATCACTTGGTTAGAAATTATGTCAAAGGATTAAGAGTTGAAAAACACAAAAGGCTTATAGGCTGTTCAGAGATCTCACACTTGTACACCATAAATATTTTCTTATCTAAGAGGTAAAACATACTAGATACAGCCAAAGTCAAAAAAGTGCTGGCTCTCAAGTCAGAGAAACTAAGTTTAAATGACTATGTGTCCTTGGGTAAGTTGCTTAACCTCCCTGTGACTCAGTATCCTCATTTGTAAAATAAGGGAGTTGACTAAATTACCTTTAAAGTTCTTTCCATTTCTAGATCAAAAATCTTGTGAACATTATAAAAAAATGAAATTAACCATAGCTTCTGTCAACTTATAGTCCTAGAGATTACTTAAGGGTTGTCCATATACTTATAGCTAGTACATGTGAAAAGTGGATTTGAAACTAGACAGGCCTTCCTCACTCCAAAGCCAAAATGTCATTCTGTTCTACCTTTCTGACTGTAGTTTAACAAACAAGGAGTGTCTGCTATGTGTATAACAGTCAGTTCAGAATCAGTTCATCAGCTACTAAGAACACAAATCAAAATCAATACCAAATCAGAAGGATGGATAAAGGTGAGAAGATACTTTTTTTGGGCCATAAAACTGTGCACCCCCTTTGATCCAGCAATAACACTACTAGGTTTATATCTCAAAGAGATCAAAGAAAAGGGAAATGGACCTATTTGTACATAACTATGTATAGTAGCTCTTTTGGTAGTGACAGAGAATTGGAAATTGAGGTCATGTCCATCAATTGGGGAATGACTGGACAAGATGTGGTATTTGATTGTGATGGAATACCATTGCACTGTAAGAAATGATGAACAGGATGCTCTCAGAAAAACCTGGAAAGACTTACTGATGAACTGATGCAAAGTGAAATGAGCAGAACTAAGAGAGCATTGTACACAGTAACAGCAATATTGTAAGGATGAGCAACTGTGAAAGACTTAGTTACTCTGATCAAGACAATGATCCAAGGTAATTCCAAAGGACTCATGGTGAAAAATGCTATCTACTTACAGAGAAAGTGAGAACTGATAAACTCTGAGTGCAGATTGCATACTTTATTTTACTTTCTTTATTATTCTTATTTTTACGTGTGTTTCTTTTGCAACATGGCTAATATGGAAATATATTTTGCATGATTTCACATATATAATCAATACCATATCATTTGCCCTCTTGAAAGATGTAGAATAGGTAAGGGAAGGGAGAGAATTTGGAACTCAACTTTTTAAAAAAATGTTAAAATTGTAATGCAATTAAGAAATATTTAGGATTCTTTCCGTGGCGCATCCGGATTGTGAAGTGAATTGGCCACGATGTTTCTGCAGTATTACCTCAACGAGCAAGGGGACTGGGTCTACACCCTAAACAAAACAGACTCTGTAGGACAACAGAACTGTTCAGCTCACCCAGCCAGATTCTCCCCAGACGACAAGTATTCAAGACACTGTATCACTATCAAGAAGAGATTCAAAGTTCTCATGATCCAACAAGCACGATTGGTCCTCTGAATTACCAACCACCAAGCAATGGCAGCTGCCAAGGACTTTGGCCCAGGAACCTTTTCCTACATCTAGGAGACCTCATTCAGAAAGAGCTCGTATCTTTGACTCTTTAACCTATTCTCACAACTTTCCAATTACTACTTTTGTACACTTGCTTCTTAGAATCTAGTCTCAATTTGTTTGTGTTCCTCTCTGTACTTGGTAGCAATCAACCTAAAATGAAAAAGCCTAAAGTTGACCCATCTATTTAATCAATGTTGTAGGCTATTAAAGCTGAAATGATTTAGAAAAAAAAGAAGAAATATTTAATAAAACAAATAAAACATTTTTAAAATAGAAAAACTAGAGATAATATAAAATAAAAAGATACTTCTTCATGAAAGTATATATGGTTAAATTAGATCCAGAATAAACTGCTTAAAAAGGTAGAGATGTCCAGTTTGAAATGCCAGACTGATGCTTAAGAGAGAGGTCATATCTTGAGATTTCAATTTGGATATAATCTCATAGAAAAAAATAGTTGAAGCTCTGATAATAGATAAGAATTCTAATGAAGAGTATGCAGAGAGAAAAAAAAGCCCAAGAATTGATCACTGGGGAATGCTACTTTAACACATTGGAAAATTCATTTACTAGATAAACTACCTGCCCCCTTGGCAATAATAATTATTATAAAATCTAACATTTAGGTGTCTTTTTAAATGTCTCAAAATGCTTTACATTGGATCTTCAGGAATATAACTTGAGATAGGCAAATTTTTAGAGCTGAAACTATTAGTTGGAAAATGAGATAATGCATAAGGTTCTATGGTCAGGAGAGGTACTTGGAGCAATCCTGGGATGGTCAAAAGATATTGCAATCCTGAATGGTGAACAGTGTTACAAAGAAGGAGGGAGGGCTAGGTAAAAAGCTATCAAAGAAAAAATTTAAACCCGTCAGTTTTGTCTAGGGTACAATATATTTTGATAAAATTTATTCAGGAGAATACAGATTGAGGTGAAAATCTTATCTGAAAACTGTTTTTTTCTATTAAGGTAGCACCTATAATTTGACTGGTACATTGATCTACTGATGGGAAAACTCCCTACCTTCAGGCAGATTGGCAATTTATCTGAAATACATAGAATCAGAAAGTTGTCTGGGGGAGGATTAGAGAGTAAATCATTTACCAGTAGCCACACAGTATGTGTTAGAAGCAGGTCTTGAACCTAGGTCTGATTCCAAGACTCCTCTATCCAGTAAGCCATATTGCAAACAGTTTCCTTAAAATTATTTTTTTTTGTCTTTTTGGAGTCAATAGAGGTTAAATGACTTGCCCAGGGTCACATACCTAGTAAATGTCTGAAGCTGGATTTGAACTCAGGTCCTCCTGGTTTCAGGACCAGTGTTCTATCCCTTCTGCCACCTAGCTGCCCACTAAGTTGTTATTAATATATATTATGTCTCTGGGATGAATAAAAGAGAAGCCAGAGTTATTATAGATGCTGAAATTCAGAAGGAAAGAAGAATTAAAAGGAAGAAAAAAGGAAAATCTTTAGGGCTTTCTTTAGTCTTGTCTACTATAAAAATAATGCAATGTACCTTCCTGGGAAATGCTCCATAAAGCCTTCTGAGTTTTGGAATTGGGGCATTTTTCTTTGCTGTTACTTCTTAAGTTGTCCTAGAACTTTATGCAAAAAAGAAAAAAAAAATCAGTCAAACATTTTGCAACATGTGTGCCTTTTTATGGAAAACAAAACATTTGCATAAAGCATGAAGCACAATGAGGTTTCAAGTAATGTTGAAACTCTTTGTTCGTGGTGAGGAACTTGGCAACATGTAGTGTCTGCCATGACATTAATTATATATTTGCTTCCAACCTTGGTGTTTATTGGCATGTGGAAAGTGTTTATAATCTTGTAGGATCACCACTAATTATTGCTAAACTATGCTCTTGATATCATGAAAGTAATAACGGTTTCTTTCATTCTATAGGACCCGCCTTATTTGTTCCAATAACTCATTTTATTTAGCCTACCAGACTTTCTATATAACAAAGGAATGTGTCATCTTCCCTGCCCCACCTCATCCTTTTATGTTAAAGATGCATTTCTCATCTGTCTAGGCTAAAAGTCTACTTCCAGTTTACCCTGCATATTTCTTGTATGTACATGGTTGTTTATACATTTTCTCCCCCCGTTAGAATGTGGGCTTCTTGAGGGCAGAAACAATATTTGTGACTTTCTTTGTATCCCTGACACATAGAGTGTACTTAATAAATGCTTGTTCATTGATTTGTGTACCATATAAATAATCTACTACTCTACCATATTCTAAAGAATTTACTGAATATAACATACAAACATATATGTGTATATACATACTTGGGCTTTAAGGTTTGCAGTATTTTGTGGACATCATCTCATTTTATCCTCACAAGTTAAGATCTAGATCCTATAGGTATCTCCATTTTACAAATAAAGAAACTGAGATACAAAGAGGTTTAGTGACTTGCCCAAGACCACACAGCTATTTAGTGTCAGGCAAGATTTGAACCCAGGTCTTGCTTGAATTAAATCCCCATACTCTTTCCAACATGCCTCTAATTATGTGGTATAGATACAGTGTGCCTATATGATCTTAAATTAATTCAAGCACTTATAGAAAACTAGAAAAAGATTAGATTTCATTGCTTGGGGAAGATGGAATACTCTTTCAGATGACAGAGAAAAAGTGAACTATTGCTTAAAGATTGTCCTTCTCTTGAATAAAATCTTTCATAATTTTCAGGATATGTCTTCAGACTGTTTGACATGAAAATCAGGCAGACACACAAGGTGCTCCAAAAGTCTTAGTGCAGTTTTAAACTTGCCCCAAAAGTCTTAGCATAGTTTCAAGCTTTAATAGGTTGAAGCTGCACTAAGACTTTCAGGACACTCAACTCCCATTTATTCAGAATACCAATTAACAGAAAGTTCAAATAACCAGATTATTTTAGTACTATCTAACAGATGTGAATAACAATAGTTGTGAATGATGGTTGTTACACAAAGTTCTGAAGTCACTTGCAATCGTCTAAAAATAGAGTAAGGTGCATTTCATTGTTCTATGTATTTTATTTTTTCATAAAAAACCTTGAGGGCTATGGATCATAGGATTTATAGCCTTCAGTTAACCAGAAAGTTCCTTTTTATGCAACCATTCTCATAAAGGGGGGTTTGCTGTACTTTTCCTCAGTAAAATGGATGATATGGTTGTTGGATATATGATCAGACTCACACTGACCATACTGAAGCCAAGTCAACAAGTCTCATAGAGTTGGTGGGGAACCTTAGTTACTATAGGATCATCAACTTAAAGATCCTCATAGGCCCTCATTTCAAAAATGAAAAAAACTGGGGCCCAGAAATCGTCAATGATTAGTACAGGGTTCTACAGATCAAAAGTAGCAGAACCTGGACTTGAACTCATGGTCTCTGAATCTACTGGTAACTCTCATTTCACAATTCCACACGGCTGTATTCTCAGCAAGCAAGTATTTAAACAAAGATGAAAATACTAGAAATGGTTTCCTTAGTTTCTATGCAAAAGCCACCTGATTCTCTGACATTGAGTCAGGCTCACACTTGATAATGTCAGATGCAGCTAGCCCATAGCTGAAAAACATATGAAAACATCTACTTAGTGTAAAGGAATCCAGAGTTAGTTTGTGTTCAATGAATCACATTGAGATATTTTCCTACATTAGTTCATCAAACTTTTACACCTACACTTTCCCATGAAAAATTTTTCTACTGTCATTTTCATTTGCTAATTATAATTCCTCCGTAATTCCCAATTACACTACTGTCTTTGGCTAGGTGTCTACATACTAAGGAAATGGAGAACTGAGATAATTATCCAGAATTCTGAGGGTAAGAACTTCTGGGTGTTCTTGGCAACTGGAAGACATTTGTGACCTTGTGCCCTTACTATTCATTATTCCTAAAATGTTCCCTATGCATTAGAAAAAAAAAGACACTTTCAGTCAAAATAATTTTTCTTCTCCATTTTACATTGGCTGTCTATAATTGGTCTTTATTGGTATGTCACCTTCTCCTCTTTGTCTCAGCATTCAGTCAATGACTTCGTCCAATAGCTAGATTTCTATTTCTTAACTTGTAGACACCTGTTTCATTTCCTGACTCTAGCCAGTAATCCCATATTCAACTCACTTCTCCAGCATTCTCTCTCTGAGCTCATGACTTTCTACTTTAGGCTATATTTCAAGTTCTCTCACTCACTCTCTTCTTCCAATCTGTTCCTTTTTCTCCAGTCCTGTGTCTTATTAACTTGCCTGGCAATGTGCACACACATTCCATCATGGCCTCCAAATAAGTGACACAATCCTAATCCTTTTCAGATGACTTTTAAAGATGTTATTGGATTTGGCTATATGGCAAAGACTAAAAATGCACCACCGGCAGTCATGTTGGAAATAAGCACCCAGTGAGCATAAATTTAAAATCCCTTTGACAACAAATTATGTGGGTTTAACTACTCTTTATTTTACACATTTATTGCCCACATTGATGAGGCACAGTTTAAAAAATAGTCTCCAACCAGAGAAGTTTTCAAAATAAGACTTGTTTCTATGGTGAGTCTGGGTAAGCTAAGTATCCTCGGAAAGAGAACTCAGCCACATGTGTTCTATTACACATTTTGGAGCACAGGGTGATTTTGACAAATTTCTTTTCTAAGGCATTGGTATCCTGTTGAAGTCTGTGCATTTGCCATGAATGATGAGTTTTTCTCCAAAGAGTAAATTTGTTATCCAGTCCAACTTCAATTTGTTATCAGGAGGGAAATCCATTGGCCTTGTGGGATCAGCCACAAATCCACACACATTCTCCCACCAAAATTCAAAACAAAACATGAAAAGTTGATTCCCAAATTATAAATAAATGTGTCTGTTGTATGTATTTTAAAGGCACAATTGGCCACTTAACTACTCAACAGGCTTAAAAGTCATGGGATGTCAGAATTAGAAAAACTTCATTCTTGAACATGTGATACAACTTAAATTATTATTATATGTATTATATAAGTTTTATAACTAGGTTGTAATTAGTATGAATAAAGAAATAGTGAAGTTGTCACATGTATTCAAATGTATACTATTCAAAGTCATGATTATGTAAAATATGGTAATTGGTTCCAACACAGTAGGGAAAAAAAAAAACTTGTGAACTCAAATAATGTGAGCACTTCACTAATTGGTACCTGTACTAATGTTAGGAGACAAAAGCCCAGAATGGGCTAAAGCCAAAAAAGAAAGCGAAAAATGCTAAACAATGGAAGGAGTTTTATTAGTTATATTAGGAGCATGAGGAAAAACAAGAAACTGTTTGGAGAAGATAGTATAATGTAAAAGAGTGGCAGATAAACTCAGTGACTATTTTGCTTTTGGCTTCTCTGTCTACAAGGGACAATCATCTTCAGATTGGAAAGGATAGAAATAGCAACATAAAGAGAGAATTGAAGTTCAAGATGGTAATAGATTACTCAGACCCTTCATATAAGTTCAAATCTCTAAAGATAAATTACTTAATAGGATTTGAAAGAAGTTGCATATACAATTATAGAGTCACATTTTATTTAGAAATTATGGAAAACAAATGGTATCAGAAGACTCTATAGGCAAATGTTGATCTGAATTTCAAAAATGAAAAAAAAAATGAAGCAGTAATGTGATGGGGTATTGTGGGGGGAGAAGTATATTCTGGAGACAAGCACATTTTTTTTTCAATTCTTAGCAAAATTCTAGAACATATTACCCTTCAGATAGCATGTAAAATTTTAGAAAAGGATGTGGCAATAACATGAAACATCATAGGTTCACTAAAGCTATGTAATAATGAACTAATAATATTTTCTTTTTGAAATAAGAAAATGAGGTTAGTACAGTAGATGAGATGAATGCTATGGGAGACCATGTCTTGATATAGCAAAGCATTTAATGTTATCTTTTATGGTTATTTTGTAAATAAGATGGAAAAATGCTAGCTGGTTAGTACAATTAGTGAATCTGTCAATAAATATTTATAAATATTTACTATGCGCCAGACACTGTACAAAACACTGAAAATTCAAAAACAGGCAAAAGACAGTCCTTGCCTTCAAGGAGCTCACATTCTAATGAGGGAGATAAAACAAGCAAACGTATATTTATTAACAAGCTATATACAAGGAAAGAAACAACTAAAAAAAAAAGGAAAATCACTAAAATTAAGAGAGATTAGAAAAAATTTCCTTGTAGAAGGGACTTCCTTCAGTTGGGACTTGAAGGAAGCCAGGGAAGCCAGGGGGCAGAGATGAGGAAAGAGAGCATGGGGGATAGCCAAAGAAAATGTCAAGAGCCCAAAGATGGAGAGTATTGTGCATGGAACATCAAGGAAGCCAGTGTCACCATATTGAAAAGTACATGCCAGGGAATGAAGTATAGGACCAGAAAGGTTGGTAGGGGCAGGGGGGAGCTAGGTTATGAAGGGCTTAAATGCCAAATAGGATAGTTTGTGTTTGATCTTGGAGGCAATAGGCAGTTCCTGGAGTTTATTGAGTACTGGGTGACATGCTTGGACCTACACTTTAGGAACCACTTTGGCAGCTGAATGGAGGATGAATTAGAGTGAGGAGAGACTTAAAGCAGACAAATTCATCAGCAGGCCATTGCAATAGTCCAAGCATAAAGTAATGAGGGCCTGTACCAGGGTGGTGACAGTATCAGAGGAGAGAAAGGGGCATATTCAAATGATGTTGCATAGGTGAAAATCAACAGGCCTTGACAACAGATCAGATATGAGGGGTATGAGATAGTGAGGAATCAAGGATGGCACTTAGGTTGTAAGCCTGAAGGCCTGGGAGGATGGTGAGGTACTTCACAATAACAGAGACATTAGGAGGGGGAAAGGATTTAGGGAGAAAGATAATGAGTTCCATTTTGGACTTAGTAAGTGTAAGATGTCTACTGGACATCTAGTTTGAGATGTCTGAAAGGCAATTGGAGATGTGAATCCAGAAGTTGGCAGAAAAAGTAGAAAAGATTCATGGACTTGAAAGTTGTCAGCAGAGACAATAAAATCCATTGGAGCTTGTGAGATCACCAAGTAAAGAAGTATAGAGGGAGAGGAGAAGAGGGCCCAGGATAGAGCCCCTTTGTAAGCAAACTGAATGAGGATCTGGGACAGGAGACAGAGAAGGATGAATCTATATCTGTTTCAATGAGGAGTTCTTCATGATTTTTTTGTAATCTTCATTAGCCTATCAAGGCCAACTTGGAGGAGGGTATCTAGTGGTATACCTGCTATTAGAGCTCTTTCAATAGGGCTGGTCAACATTTTCCTAAATAACATGGACAAATAAATTGAATGAATATTGATTTAATTTATGAATAACATAAATCAAATTAACAACACCAAAGCAAGCACAAAAGAACTATTGAAAACTAGGAGAAAATTTGCTAAAATTGGAAATAAAATTATCATAAAACTGATCAAGAAAACTAAAATCTGCTTTTTGGAAAAGGCAACGTATATTGACATAAAACAGAAAGAAGAAGGAGGAGGAGGAGGAGGGAAGGCAGGCAGGCAACAGGACAAGCAAGAAGAGAAGGAGGGGGAGAAGCAAAAGAAATTGATGAATTCATAATGAACACAATGAACAGAGAGAAAAAATGCACTATCAGAAACCAGCACACAAAATGGAGAATTTACAGGAAAAGGATGATTATCTCAAAAAACGTAAAATAACCAGAATAATCAAATAAGAGATAGAAATCATAAAGAACACAGATTCAAAAAGAGAAAATGAACAATCTATAAATGCATTATCAAGAAAAAAGGGAAGAACCCTTGTCCAGGTGTATCTACAAGTTAATTCTTTATGCAAATAAAGTGACTAAAATTTCCATATCTTTTGACACAGAAATTTCTTTACTCTGCTTATATCTCAGGCAAGCCATTGATTAGATGTAAGTCTCCGTACAAACCAAAATCTGTATAGCAGTACTTTTTTCGTGATAGCAAAGATTTGGAAACAAAGTTGATCCGTGTTGGGGAATGACTAAACGAATTGTGTCACATAGATGTAATGAATTATTACTCTGATGTAAGAAATGAACAGTGTAATGAATATAAAGAAGTATGGACAGATCTACATGAAATGAGATAGAGCGAAGTAATCAGAGCCCCCCCAAAATGCACAATGACATCAATGTAAATGGAAAGAACAAAAACATGCACATACAATAATAAAATAAAATAAGAAGTGAAAGTTGTAAAATTATAAAGAACAAGCATGGCTCCAAAGAAGACACTCCCATCCTACCCCTTTCCACCAGGGGTATAAGGTTCACAAGCATTGTACATTTCACATATTTTCAGACTTTTTAGATGTATTATCAGTCATGTTGATTTTTCTTCTTTCTTTTTTGTCTTTTTTGTCTTAAAAAAATACTTTAAAAATATATTGGACTATTTATTACATTGGACTACTCTGAGAAGGGACGGGTAGAATACGGGGAGAAGTTATTGTGGTATAAGAACAAAACACATTAATAAAAATGTATTGAAAAACATGTACATTCTGTCAAAAAATACTCTCAATAATTACTAAAGAAGACACTCTACTTACCTGCTTTTCTGACATAAGTATGTTCCTAATATACAAACTGGACTATTAGGGAAGGATAAAGAAGGGAAAAAAGGGAACTATAGATCAATTTGTATAATGAATATTAATACAAATATTTTAAAGGGAATTTTAGTAAGGATACCACAGCCATAAATGCAAAAACCATTCCCTATGATCAAGATTATTTTTTGTAGGGATGCAAAGATGTTTCATCATTAAGAAAATGATTAATACACTTAATCACATTAATAATAAAAGCCATATGACACTATGAACACATGCAGAAACAAAACCAGATACACTAATAAACTATTGTCAGAGTTGTGAAATCATCCACTATTCTGGAAAATGATTTGGAACTGTATTAGAATTTAACATATACCCTAAGAAGATCAAAGACAGCAAAAAAAGGGCCCATTTATACCACCATGTTTGTAGTAGGAAACTGGCAACAAAAAAGATGCCTGTTTATTGAGGAATCACTGAACAGATGATAGTATATGAATGTAAGGAAATATTTTTGTTCCAATTAGGAGAGCATATATATCATATTCAGAGAATTATGTCAACATTTGTATGAACTGATGCAAAATGAGGAAATCAAAGCAAGATATCTATATAGATAGATTGATATAGATATAATATATAATGTAAATAAAAACAATTCTAAAAGGCAGTGAGTGAATTTTGACTAAATGTAATGACCAGTTATTGGTCCAGGAGAATAAATGAGTTATCTGGATGGAGGTGATGCTTAAAGGAATTAGAATGTATGACATCAGGAACACCTAGGTGGCGCAGTGGATACAGCACTGGCCCTGGAGTCATGAGGACCCGAGTTCAAATCCAATCTCATACTTACTAGCTGTGTGACACTGGGCAAGTCACTTAACCCCAATTGCCTTACCAAAAGGGAAAAAAAAATAAGAATGTATGACATCACCAAAAGAGAGAATATTGAGAGAAAAAAAGAAGAGAGCTGAGGAAAGAACCTTGGGGGATACAAAAACTTGAGTAAGATTTGAAAATTAAACTAGTAAAGCAGCCAGGGAAGGAGTGGTCAGACTGAAGAAGAGTAGACAGGAAACAGGAAAGAGTAATGTCAAGGGAGGAGCATGTATTCAAGTTAGCTATATAAAAAGAGCTATAAAATGGTCAAGAGAATGAAAGCCAAGAAAAGGACACTGAACTTGCGAATTTTAAAAAAAAGTGATAACTTTTGAAAAAGTAATTTCAGTAGAGTGGTGAGGTTAGAAGCTCGGTTGGAAGGGGCTTAAGAAATATGTGGGGTGATAAGGAGGGGATATAGAAAGTGTAGTTGACTTTAAGAGTTTTGCATTAAAAGAGAGGAAAGCTATAGAATGATAAACTAAGCAAATGACAATATTAAGTGAAAGTTTTCTAGCATGGGTTGATTTTAAAGATAGGATAGATCTATAGAAATTGAAGAAGAATCCAATAGATAATTAAATATTAAAGGCTTGGGCAGGGCAGGATGAGTAAAAAGGCAAGTTTCTAGAGCTAATGAGAGTATAGAGCTATGAGAATTTTTTCATCTGAGGTAAAAAAAAAACAAAAACATTTAAGCGAGTTTGGGAGGAATTCTCTGGTGATAGCACCAGTGAGGGCAGTTGTGTATGGGACAGGGCAAGGAAAGTTAATAAGGGACAAACAAGGAGAAGTTCAACAATGAATACAGTCATGCCAGGAAAGGAGTAGTCTGACCCTCATCCCTGTGGGGGTAAGGATTCACTAAGTTGGACCCTGGAAGCATGTCATGATGGCATAAGCCTATAGGGTTGTTGTAGTAAGGCTTGGTGGATGACCATTTGGTTCATTTGTGGGTACAGAGATGGTTGGGGAGCAGGCATAGAACCATGCCTTCCATGAGTTCACTTCACCACATTTGCCTCTGCTTCAGTTCCACCTGGGGCAAAGCATTGTTTACTACAGATTAGTTGCAGTGCTTTGAGACAGGATAGAATCAAGGACACAAGTAGATTAGTTATCTTTGGTAAGGAGGAACGGCACTTCATTCTATACTAGTGAGAAAAAGGACAGGTGAAGATGTAGAGAGGTTACAAGATATAGAGTAGGGAAAATGGGGGAGTTTCCAATATTTTTTTCAATCAAGTAAGAGACAAAGCAATCAACTGGTAAGAGGGGTGAAGCTAGCGCCTGGAATTTAAAGGAGGAAACAATTTGGAAGAGTTTCTCTGTAAAATGTCCTAGGCAATTAGGGAAGAATAAAAGGATTACCATGTGGCTTTGGGAACACAATTGAAATTAGTTAACATTAATTCAGAGTGGACTCAATTTATGCAGTTTCATGACTTCCACCAGTACTACTCTGTAGCTTGAGACTAGAAGTGGGAAAGGGAAATGGTTGAACTGACTCAAGGTTCAGAACTGATAAACTATAAATGGCAGGACAAGAGAAAAGATAGATTCTTACTGAATTAGTTAGCTGTAGGGTCAAGACTGTGCAGGGAGGAAAGTGAGTCCAGAAGAGAGATAAATATGCCAATAGTCTATGTTTCAGTTAAGTAGATTACTAACAGTTCCCTGATCTTGTCACACTTTCAAGCAAAGTCTTCCACCATAATTGTGTAACAGCCAGTTGGTAGGCTGGCCACTCCATACTGTAGTACCTTATACCTCTCACTTTGTATAGATACCAACTCACTTTTGATTGACTCACGCACTCTAACCTGATCTCACAGTGACTGGTTTAGATTTTAGAAGAAGATCCATTGCCATGCAATTATAGTCAAGAAAAATTTTAATGTCCTTAAGGCAGCCCTGTTGTAGGATAATAAATCTCCCTAGTCACCATATAAACTCTTTAGTACCCATCAATATATTTTGATTTACACATACCAGCTACTCACCATAGTGACACTTTCAGATCTTAAACATAATCATTTACTTAGCAATAAGCCAAAAGAAATAACCAAGTACTCATCTATTGAAACAAGTGCAATGATAATAATGATAAAATAAAATTCACACATTCACTTGAATCACTTTCCCCCAATGCATACAACAGATATGAGAGAGAATAGGCACATACTTATAAGAATTGAGCAGGAAAGCACATGAGGTAGAAAAATCTGGTTCTGGTGCTCCAGGTAACTTACAACTCTAGACTGCAAGTTTTGACATCATTTGTCCATTCTGGAATTTTTGCACCAGATATATCACTTTCCTGCTAACTGCTTGTTTGCTGATACCTACCACTGCTCAACTAGGCAAATACTTTTCTATGTTCATCTGACATAGAATTGGCAGCCTTTGTCAACTTACAGACCCCTTTAAAAGGTTGTTGAGAAAATTTTATACCCTTAATTTAGCTAGTAGTTTCCTTTAAGGCAGAGAATTGCAAAGTTCATCAAGCTAGATACCTTTGGGTACTACAGACTAAACCAACCAGGTGATTACTCATCAGGATGTTCAAGTTAATTCTCTGAGCAAGACAAACCAGCCTACCCAACCCTTCGTTTACCATTATCTAATTAAATCTCAGAATCTCTTCTTATACAACAGCTACAATGCCAATCTTTCCCTTTTCTGCTTTTCCCTATCAATAGGGGCCCAGAGGGAGAAGCAAAAGAGGTTTTAACCTATATTCATCTCTAGGGGAGGCTGAAAAACAATATCTGGAATTGAAAGTCTTGTACAATTAATTTGAGCCTCAATCCTACTAATTTGGAAACACCATAACTGAAGCTTTCTGTCAGCTGATTGCTCCTGCTGAAGTCTCTTCAAACATTTCCCACAAAGCTGCTTTCATCTCCTATTGAGTCTTCTGCCAAGTTCTTCATTCTCTTTAGCCTCAGCTTGATATCTCATGTATCTTTTTTTAAAAATTAATTTATTTTTAGTTTTCAACATTCACTTCGGTTCACAAGATTTTGAGTTCCAAATTTTCTCCCCATCTCATCCCTCCCCCACCCCAAGATGGCATGCATTCCGAATATCCCTTCTCCTAATCTGCCCTCCCTTCTATCTCTCTGCCCCTTCTCTTATCCCCTTCCTCTTCAATTTTCTATAGGGCATATCTTATTTCCCAGTTGTATGTGAAAACAATTTTTTTTAACTTTTGTTTTTAAAACTTTGGGTTCCAGATTTTCTCCCTCCCTCCCCACCCACCCTCATTGAGAAGGCAAGCAACTCAATACAGGTTATACATGGTATAGTCATGCAAAACACTTCCATAGTAGTCATGTTGTGAAAAACTAAGTACATTTCCCTTAATCCTGTCCTACCCCGCATTTATTCTATTCTCTCTTTTGACCCTGTCCCTCCTTAGAAGTGTTTGCTTCTGATTACCCCCTCCCCCAATCTGTCCTCCCCTCTATCATCCTCCTACTCTCTCATCCTCTTCCCCCCCACCATTTTCCTGTAAGGTAAGATAGATTTCCATACCCAACTGAGTGGGTATGTTATTCTTTCCTTAAACCAAATCTAATGAGAATAAGATTCACTCATTCCCTCTCATCTTCCCCCATTTCCCTTCCACTGTAAAAGCCTGTTCTTGTCTGCTTTATGTGAGATAATTTACCCCATTCTACCTCTCCCTTTCTCCTTCTCCCAGTATAATCCTCTCTCACCCCTTAATTTTATTCTCCAGATATCACCCTTTCATCTTCAACTCACCCTGTGCCCTCCATCTGTCTATCTATATACACATACATATAATTTTTTCCCCTCCAACTACTCTAATATTGACAAAGGACTTGTGAGTTACAAATATCATCTTTCCATGCAGAATGTAAACAGTTCAACCTTAATAAGTCTCTGATGATTTCTCTTTCCTGTTTACCTCTTCATGTTTCACTTGAGCCTTGTATCTGAAAGTCAAATTTTCTATTGAGCTCTGGTCTTTTTATCAAGAATGCTTGAAAGTCCTCTATTTCACTGAATGTCCATTTTTTCCCCTGAAGGATTATGCTCAGTTTTGCTGCGTAGGTGATTCTTAGTTGTAATCCTATCTCCTTTGCCTTCCGGAATATTATATTGCAAGCCCTGTGGTCCCTTAATGTAGAAGCTGCTAAAATTTGTGTTATCCTGATTGTGCTTCCACAGTACTTGAATTGTTTCTTTCTGGCTGCTTGCAATATTTTCTCCTTGACCTAGGAACTCTGGAATTTGACTACAATATTCCTAGGAGTTTTCCTTTGGGGATCTCTGTCAGGAGGTGATTGGTGGATTCTTTCAATTTCTATTTTGCCCTCTGGTTCTAAAATATCAGGGTAGTTTTCCTTGATAATTTCTTGAAAGATGATGTTTAGGCTCTTTTTTGATCATGGCTTTCAGATAGTCCAATAATTTTTAAATTCTCTCTCCTGGATCTATTTTCCAGGTCAGTTGTTTTTCCAGTGAGATATTTCACATTGTTTTCTATTTTTTCATTTTTTTGAATTTGTTTTACAGTGTCTTGAGTTCTCATAAAGTCACTAGCTTCCAATTGCTGCATTCTAATTTTTAAGGAAATATTTTCTTTGGAAAGCTTTTGGACTTCCTTTTCCATTTGGCCAATTTTTAAGGCATTCTTCTCATTAGCTTTTTGGACCTCTTTTGCCATTTGAGTTAGGCTATTTTTTAAGGTTTATTTTCTTCACTATTTTTTGGGGTCTCCTTTAGCAAGCTGTTGACTTGTTTTTCATGATTTTCTTGCATCACTCTCAATTTTTCCTCTACTTCTCTTACTTGCCTCTCAAAATCCTTTTTTGAGCTCTTCCATAGCCTGGGACCAATTCATATTTTTGTTGGAGGCTTTGTTGTCTTCTTCTGGTTGTATGTTTTGATCTTCTTTTTCACCAAAGTAAGATTCTATGGTCTGACTCTTTTTGTGCTGCTTGCTCATGATCCCAGCCAATTACTTGAGTTATAAACTCTTTGTTAAGGTAGGGGTCTGTTTTCAGTGTAGAGAGTGTATTGTCCCAAGCTTCAGGGGTTTTGTGCAGCTGTTTTCAGAGATACTTTTAGGGACCTATAAATTTTCAGTTCTTCCAAGGTGCTATGATCAAGCACAAGGTGTTACTCCTTTCCTGGCCTGTGCTCTGATCTATGAATGACTACAAGCACTCTTTTCTGTCTTGGAACTGTGAGGAGGATTCTCTCTCCACAACCACTACAAACTCCACCACACCAGCATTCCTCCTTGCCCAAGGACTGCACCCAGAACTGTGACCCAGATCCAGGCACGGGCAAAGCAAGAGAATCCTGCCTCAGCACCAGCAAAGAGATCCCTGTAATTCCCCTCTGATCAGCCACTCGATTCTTCCTCAGGCTAGGGTCCAGAAGCTCAAGAGGCAGCCGCCAACCCAGGGCCATGCTCTGGGACTGGGGTTGGGACCCCTGCACTTCTATCTCACCATAGACACAGACTTTTCCTGCTGACTTTCTAAGTTATCTTTGGGTTCATGGGTTGAGAAGGCTGGAAACTGCCACAGCTGCCCATGATTCAGTCCTCTGAGGCCTGCTCCAGGTTCGCTGAGGCCGAACTGCATTCCTCTCCTAGCCTGGCACAATAGACTTTTCTAATCGCCCATCTAGATTGTCTTGGGCTGGAAATTTGTTTCACTACGTCTTTTTGTGGGTTCTGCTGCTCTAGAATTTGTTTAGAGCCATTTTTTGACAGGTATTTGGAGGGGGTTTGGGGAGAGCTCAAGCAAGTCACTGCTTTTACTCTGCCATCTTGTCTCTGCCTCCTTCTATATCTTTCAATGACCTAAATGGGGGCCTTCCCACTCTCAGTGACCTACTCACTTTTAAGTGCCTATCATGATCCTCCATCTCATTTTCTGTCCTTGAAACTTTCTTTGTCCTTATATCATGTTCCACTTTATAATAAGGAGTTCTTTCTGTGCATCCTTTAAACCAGATGTGTCAAACATGCAGACCATAGCCTGAAATACTCCTGAGTACAGCCAGAACCAGATTAAAATGTAATTGAGAAACAACAAAATAAATAACAATCCAATACAACACAGATCATGTTACATTTTAAAATTAAGTCAATCTGCAGGCCGTAGGGAACCTTATATACTGATTTACATCCCTTGTTTTTATTTGACTTTGACACCACTACTTCAAGCCATCAAATGTTTACACACAAATGAAGTGTCTAGTCCATCTGTCACAAGGTGATATAAGCCTCAACATTTATTTCATATCTTATTTTCCATCCAAGACTGCTCAGATCCCATCTGAAAATTATATTTTTATACACACATTTTGGCAGTTTTTGTTAAACTGCTTTTAGTTTAATTATTTTCCTACTCTTTGGGGATATCAGATTGTTTATCTTTGCCAGCATAATAACTTACATACTTTTCCGTGATTTAACTCTTTTCCTTTATACAAAAGTACTTTTTGCCCTTTTCAGGATTAAACTATTGAATAGAAAAAGGACAATGTCTTAAAAGAATGATACCTTACATCTGGAAGTTCCTCCTCACCTTCACCATTTGAAATCCTTCTCTTCCTTTACATTCAACCCAGGAGCCACTTGACCATTAGATTGTGAACTCCTTGAAGGTAGATAAGAGGTAATATTTCATCTTCGTCTCTTTGGCATGCAGTACAGCATCTTTCACATAATAAGCACTTAGTTATTGACATGGACCTATATTAAGAGATGTAGACACTCCCTGCTGTGGTCTACATTTCCAGAAGGCTTTTGGAGCAGAGTACATATCAATTTTGAATTTTCCAAGGGGACAACATGAGGTGTGTGAAAATCATTGGACATGTGGACTTTCAAAATGAAAGCTGAGTAGAACAGGGAGTATAATATCTCCCCCCACCCCCGAGTCTAGGGAAGAGGCCTTGTTACCATAGGACCATAAGTTTAGAGGCCAAAGGGAGCTTGAAAGGTTTCTCCTGTACCCAAGCAAGCAGCTTAGAGGTGACTTATGTCTTATCTTGTCTCAGCATCCAAGAAAGAATCTTTGCCTCTCCACTTATTGAAGATGACTGCTCCACACATCAAGAGGCCTGCAGGCATTAATAGCAGCATTAAGAAGGTCCCATTCAGCCAGATTGATGAAGCACTCACTGATGTGTTTGAAGTCCTGCAGCCATTAGGATGACAAGTGAGAAATCTAATGCTTAACTAACATAGTCTGTGTGAAGGTCTGGCACCTCCCACTCTCTGCAGCAGAAGTAGCTGGAGATTTATATTAAACACCTGAAATGTTTGTGGGTTGTTTTTTTTTCACATTTAGGCAAAGACCAGGAAACTATTTGGGGAGATGGGAAATAAGGAAAAGGAGAACTGAGAGGTTTGTACTTTCTGAGATAGGAGTCAATTAATAATATTTTATTACTCTCTTACTTTTACAATTCTACTGCTTATTAAGATAATGAGTCTTTGGTGAATGTTTGATTGATAACAGAAACATGAAAGGAAAGAGAGTACTCACTGGATAGGATGGGTGGAGGTAGATAAAATACACAAAATGACTTCAGAAATATCCTGATTCTCTAAAAAGGGCAGAGTGAGTAGGGCAAGGATAACAAACTGCTGTTAGGGTCTTGACTAAAAGGCACAGGCAGCTTGATGCCCAATAGGACATATCCATAGCACCCGATAAAGGCTGCCTAAATATGTGTTCATTTGAATTCAATTGTTGGATAATAAGCCACCATACTCCACAGTCTGTAGGTCGCTGAATATTACAAGGTCAAAATCTACTAATACATTTTACACCTCCTTCTTTTTCTTTGGTATCAGTTCTTACAAGGGATTTAATGTGAGGTATTAGTTGTTTACAGGGATACTTTTGATCAGTTTTAGCCAGAGTTTAGTGGCAGAAGCTAAAATGTGGTCTTGAAAAGCACTACATAGCAAAAGAATCTGGAAACAGTGTCTATCTCCTTGTGAAAACATGTCTTTTAGTTATTCTGCTAGGGCCTCCCTTCCCAGTACTACTCAGATTTAATCCCTGGGTGGATTTAAAACCAGTGCCAATTTCTTGCTCCTTTGTCCTTTTTCCTTATTATTGTTGTTAGAAACTTAAGAGAAGAGAATAATGCATATTAGAAACCCAGCCATACTTCTAACAGTGAAATTGAGCTTGCTGAGTTGGCAGGACAGAATTTGTTGACAAATGGAAATAAAGCCAACAAAGATTTTTTTTTTTTTAATAGCCATTAGGGTGGTTCAGGCAGAGTGTAGAGAATATTACTTCTACGCACCTAGTTAAAACCCAAAAGGCACTGTGATGTCCTAAAAAGAGAATCAGATTTAGAGTCATATTACCTGATGTGAATCCCACCTCTGCCATTTTGTTATTCTGGATCTCAGTTTCCTCATTTGTTAAATGAGGTCTAGAGAAGGTCTCTTCCAGCCTTAAATCCTGGAGTCCTATAATCCAGGCCTTCTCACATATGAAAGAGTGAGATTTATTCATATATCAGATGCAAGGATAGGCCGTAAAAGTTATACTGGATACCAGAGGATGAATGACAGAAGTCAGGTGATTGCTTGGTTGCCTCCTGGGGTGACTGAAGTTGGGTTTTTTAAAAGAAGACATTACAGGGAGTTTTTCTTTCCAGAAATTGTGTATAGAAACCAAGCATCATGTGAATTGGCCCTTGTCTACTTTTGGAAGTTGTCCCATGCTGTTTGACAAAAACAGGAATGTGTAGGCAGCACCATCCATGCCAAGGAAAAATAGATACCACCTAAGGGAATGCTAAGTCATCAACTTTATGTATTCGTGTTTCAAGGAAAGAAACTGCATGCTAATTTAAAAGATTCCCCTACTGGCTTTGCGGGCAGAGCAAGTAGATTTTAGTAGCCATGACAAAAGGTGTGTTCCCAAATCACGATTTTGAAATAATCCTTCAGTGGGCATATTTGGGAACTCACTGATGTTCTACATCCCGACCTTCACAATAGCTGCCACTCTTCCTGAGTCTTAGAACTCCTTGTTTCCTTTGGCATTTGGGTCAAGGGCCACCATCTTTCCTGAGCCCCACAGCTACTCACAAAACTACCTTGTATTCACTTTAGCTCCTTATGGTGTCTATGTAAATAATGTCACCTCTCTTACAATGTAAACTCCTTGGGGCCAGAGACTGTTTCATTTTTGTCCCTATGTGTCTAATACTCAGCAAAGTATCTGGCAAATCATAGATGCTTAATATATGTGTTCTTTTAAAAAAATTGCTGATTCTCTCCTTAGAGCCAGCCATTCTCTTTTTTCTTTCCACCCTTATGTAATGAGAAAGCATTCAACTTTTGCCTTTGCAGACTCCCTCTCCTCAGTCCTTTCAGGACATGCTGTCCCCCGCTGGAGGATGCTAGGAGGTGACTAGGATCTTTAGCTCTCTAAGTTTTTTTTTTAAATTTACAGAATAAAACAAACATTTCCATAACACAGTACAATGAAAAAGACAATTGTACATGAAACTGAAAATCTACTATGCACAACTTGCTATTCCTTTACACAATAAAATTATCATGTAATTTTCTTTTTATTTCTTCCCCCCCACCCCCAAGATTAGGTATCTGTCTATCTATCTATCTGTAAAATTATTCTACACAAGCTTCTCTTTATCACTTCTTTCTCTGGATGCTTATAGCATCTCTCTTCATACGTCCTTTATAGATAATTTAGGTATTTTTAATAGTCAAAATGACTTATTTTCTCAAAGTTGATCTTAAAACAATATTGCTGTTACTGTATACAATGTTCTCTTGGTTCTGCTCACTTCACTTTTCATTATTTTATGTAAGTCTTTCCATATTTTTTTCTAAAATCATTGAGCTCATCATTACTTTTTCCATAGTAGTAGTCCATCACAATCATACACCACAACTTTTTCAAAGTTCATTTACAACTCCTGGACTTATATCCTGGTAGGCTCCAGGTTAAGCCTCTCCCAATGCTTTCTATAGGATCATTCATCTCAGTTAGTTTCTCCACTGTTTCCCAGCAAGTAGGTCATTAATGTGCCTCCTTAGGGGTTCCATGGCTTTGTTTATTCATCATAAAGGCAGACAACATTGCTAATAGCCTTCTAAAATTGCGGGTATTCTTATGGATTTGGAGTGACCCTTAATGGTTCTGCATACTCTACCTAGATAGAGCTGATTAGTCTCTACTAAGATACATTAACTATTCAAGTAAGTGGAATTCCTTGCTTGACCTATCACTTAGCTTTCTAGCTATAAAATTAGCAACATCCTATGAAGATATTTGTTAACCGACCCCTACTTTTCCCTGAACCAAATTCTGTACCAGTAATGAAATAAGACTGCAAGGCCATGTGTGGCCCTGTAGATCCTCAAGTGTGGCCCTTTAGAATCAGTCAAAGGGCCATACTTGAAGACCTAGAGGACCACTTATGGCCTCCAGGCCTCAGATTCCCCACCCCTGATTTAGAATGTAAGATCCTTGAGGGCAAGGATTGTTTGTGCCTTTCTTTGTGTACTTAGTGCTTAGCCCAGCAAATAGAAAACACTTAACCAATGTTTGTTACTTGATTATATGGTTGTTGAATCTTCCTTGAAGAACCAAAGATGACTAACTAGTCTGTGCTGCTGAAAGAGTTTTGCAAGGGAACATAACAATAATACCTTGAACCACAAGTGGGTACCCAAAACCCTGTACAAAAGTATCATTTCAAAATAAAGCCAAGAATTTTGGTGTATGCATTGACAGTAATGTGAGTGGCTTTGAGATGGAATGAAATTTCCAAGAAATCAGGGCTGGTTTGTTTCTCCATTTGAACTTGAAACCAGATGAATATCCTTCAGTTTGGGGTTTAAAACCACGCTTTTCTCAGTTTACAGAATACCAATGGGAAACCTGAGTGAAAAACTAAGACTTTGAGATGCTTGCAAAATATCTCTTTGCTCAATGGAATTACAGAGCTGTGTTTGTTAACACAGGACCCATGTTTGTGGCTACCCAGGGCACAAATACTATTATAGAGTATATACCTAACATGGTGAGTATTAATGTTTGGAGCTCCTCCCTCAGGGAATAATCTATAATGAATTTAGGTAGAGGCCCTGAAAAGATTTGGAATGTTTTCCTCTCTAAAACCTGGCAGAAACTTCTTTGGCAAAGCAGTCTTCATTGTAATTTGCCAGTAATGAGACAAAGAAAGGTTGACTGAAAGAAATAGAAAGAAGGGAAATGTGTTTTAGTGACTAAAAGGAAGAACATGTGTACATGAGGTTGGGAATGCAAGCATGCCTGCATGAGTGTAGATCTAAAATGTTTTCTTGTGCCCTGGGACATTTTAGGATTTTTTTAGATATGTGTTTTCATGCAGATATCTCTTGAAAACATAGTTATTTTTGTAACCACTTGCTGTCTTAAACAATCAGGCCCAGAAAGTGGAAGAAGGTTCCAGGGAAGTTCTGTTTGCTCTATGAAATATATCACAATAATCAACATTTACTGAAGATATACCTTTTAAAGGTGCCTCAAGGGACATTGAGCCTCTTGCTGCAAGTGCCACTTCCAAGCATTTATAACTGTCAGAAAAGCAAAATGGAACCTTCGTGGTTATACGAGGAGGATTTTGTCTAAAACTCTCTTAAGTTATCAATCTGTGAATATCTTGAGGCTTTTATAGTCTATTGTGAGAGATGAGTAGTAGATTGTGACCCTATTTAGAAACAGAGGGAAAAGACCTCAAATTAAAATAACTTTCATTTATTTTCCCTTCGGTGGTTTTGTGTCAGTAAAGTGATTAAAAAAAAAAAAAACTAAGAATTTCAATCTAAAAGACAACATAGAGAATTTCTATGCTTCATTATTAATCCAGTGTTATAATCTATGAAAGTTTTACTGGAATTGTATTTTCTATGGACCCTTGTAGCTCCAACTCCTATAAAATTATCTACTCCAATTTCCTTTTTTTTACAAATGAGGAAACTGAGGCACCAGATTAAATGATTTACATAAGCCAGAAATCAAACCCAGGTACTCTGATTCTGATTCTAGGGATCTTACACCTAATTCATAGGGTTGTTATGAGGCTCAAATGAGATAATACTTGTAAAATTGCTTAGCACAGTGCTTAGAAGATATGCTGTAGTCTTATGGTTTGTATTTGTGGTTGTTTTGAAAGATTTTAAATCTTTTAATAAATGTTTGCTAAGTTGTCTTCATTGAGAATTTAGGGGAGAGACTTTGGGGAGGTTGCATTGTTGTGGTCTGAGAGGTTGAGACCCCCTCAAAGACTGAAGTACAGGACAGGATCGTCTGGAATAAATGCACAGACTCAAACATTCTTTAAGTCAAGGTGGCAAAGATTTATTATTACGCTTTTCAGCAAGCAAGGATTCTTAAGGAACCTGCGAGAGACTGAGGATGGAGCTAGGGTTTATATGGAAAAGGGCATGGAAAAGGAATGCCAGGGACACTGATGAGGTAATCTAAAGGTTCAAGGGTCTTTGGGAGCTATGGATAAGAAAGTATAGGGAGTATACCGAACAGGGAGGGAAATGACAGAGGTATGGATCTTTGGAGTCTAGCAGGAGGAAGAGTCCTTGGGCCAGCCAAGGACAAAACTCCTTGGGCTGGGCAAGGCACCCCTCTCTCTCTGTCTTGATGACAGAATGCTCTGCAACAGGGGAAAGATTTCTCACAAGACAGGAACTTACTAAGAAATTAGGAGGCTTCCAGAGACATGATCTGAGGGCTGGGGCCTGAGCAGCCCAGTACTCTCTCACCCAGCTTTGTGTAGCTGCACCAGGAGAGAGATAAGGGTCTTCCTGGGGCCCACGCATGATTAATTGTTAGGCACAGTGTCCTTGGGCTGGGGAGTGATTGTCAGAGACAGTGTTTCTGAGACTAGGGAGAAATTGGGGTCCAAGTACAAGCACAAGCACCCAAGCACCCATCAGTATGTTTTGCTAAATTGATATTGTGTTTGTCTTCCCCTATTCTGGTGTCAGAGAAGATACAAAAATGTAAGAAGAGATAATCAGTAATGCAGGCCAGCATTTATTAAGCACTAACTGGGGGCAGAATCAAGATGGCAGGTGAGAGGTAGCATTTTTGCCTTAGATCCTCTACATCCTCCTCCACAACAACATAGAGATCATACCAGATCAAATTCTGATTGGGAAAGACAAGAAAAAGTCACAGGGGGTCATTTTTTCTAGCCCAGGGCAACTTAAGAAGATACTAGAGACAGTAAGGGGACTGAACACTGGGTCAAGAAACATCTGGGCAGAAAGAGATACAGGGGACTCCTATAGGAGCTCTGAGAGCAGGAACAGGTGCAATCTGGCAGCTCTGTCATGCGTTACCCAGGCCTGAGTCACCATTCCAAGACAAAGGGGAGTGGTTGTGAGGAAGGAGGGGCCCTACCTTTATAAGGAACAAGGAACAAGTTCTAGAAGCATAGCTGTGTGGCTCTAAGCCCTAGAGAAGACTGGTGGCTCAGTTCTAACCTTTAGCCCTGCTCATAGGCCTACAATGAAAAAGAGGATGCCAAGGGAAAGGGGGCAAGGGAGAGGAAGAATGGGGAAATTATTTTACATAAAGAGTATGTGCAAGGAAGAGTTTTTTGGGGGGGTAACACTTGAACCTCAATCTCATGTGAACTGGTTCAAAGACTGAATAATACACATATACGCATAGTTTGGTACAGCTATTTATCTTGCCCAGTAGGAAAGTAGGAGGGAAATAAGTTAATGAAAGGGGTGAGGAAGGATAAGAAGGAGGCAGAATGAGGAAAACCATGGTCAGACTCTTGAGGTGGGGATGGGGTTAAAAAAGAAAAGAATAAGTATAAGAGAATAGGATGGAGAGAAATATACAATTAACAATCAAAATTGTGAATGTGAATGGGATGAATTCAGCCATAAAATGGAAGAGGATAGCAGAATCAATTAACCAGAATCCAACAATATGTTATTTACAAGAAACACACTTGAAATAGAAAGATACAAATAAGGAAACTCCATTTTGCTATAAAAAGGTACCATATACGGCTAAGAATTGGAAATCAAAAGGGTGCCCATTAATTGGGGAATGGCTAAACAAGCTGTTGTATATAGTTGCAATGGAATATTATTGTGCTATAAGAAATGACAAGCAGGATGATTTCAGAAAAACCTGGAAAGATTTACATGAACTGATACATAGTGAAATGAACAGAACCAGAAGAACATTGTACACAGTAACAGCAATATTATTCAATGAGGAATTGAGAATGACTTAGCTATTCTCCACAGTACAATAATCCAGGCCAATCCCAAAGGACTAATGATACTACCTGCCTCCAAAGAAAGAATTGATATTGTTTCAATACAGACTGAAGCATGCTATTTTTCACTTTCTTTCATTGTTTTTCTTTCAGTTGAGTCTTCCTGTACAAAATGACTAATATAAGAATGTTTTACATGATTGCACATGTATAACCTATATCTGATTGTTTACTCTCTCAGGGAAGGGGGAGGGATAGAATTTGAAACTCAAAACTTTAAATAAAAATTTAAAAATTGAAGAAAAGGTACCATAGAAAATGAAATGATATCAATACTAAACATAAATGTATCAAATAACATATCAAATTCTTCCTAGTGAATAATGTATAGTTGCTTACTATATACCAGGCACTGGGAGAGGTGATGAGGATACAAAGACATAAATGATATTCTAAAAGATGAGAGAACATGTGTATGGATGTATATATGTATGCATATTTGTATGCATGTTGTGCATGTATATTTAAGATGAGTACAAAATAAATACAAGGTAATTTGGGGGAAAGTCACTAAAAAATAGAACAGGAAAAGCTTCAGTAGGAAAAAGCATATGAGCTAACTTCTGAGACATGGAGGTAAAGAAGGAATGTGTTCCAGATATGAGGAACACCTGTGAAAGGGCATGCAGACAGAAAGTGGAGGGTCATGAGTGAAGAATAGTAAGAAAGTCAATTTGACTGGACTTTCAAATGCTTGAAAGAAGTTTACAATCTAGTTAGGGATACAAGACAAATGTCAGTTTGCCATCAAAATGGTTAAAATAAAAGTTTTGGTGTTTAAAGTGGTAAGCTGTAATCAACTGAGTGATTCACTTAGTAGAGAATTCATGATAGCTGATAAATGACCTTCTAGTAAGTGTGTGGGAATACTCAGAATTAGAGAATTTGTTTTTAATTAAGACAACCAAAAAAAAGAGAGAGGAAATAGTTTCTACTTGAATGGAGATTTGTTTGTATTGCTTATCATAAGTCAGAGTCAACAGTCCTAATGGTTTTGAAGGATCTTAAAGGTTTTTTTGAATTTAAGCAGGGCTAGTTTCTGAATGTCATCTGGGGACTTATTTATCTTTGGGGAGGAAGGGTGGTGCAGAGTTTGAAACTCTAAGTGAGATGAGCTATCATTAAGATTTCTTAGCTAAGGTTGTAACAATTTCATTACAAAGTAGTGTTGAGAAGACTGTGGGTGGATGAAAGATTTTACATGTAGCCCTAATAAATTGGGGTGGAGGGAAGGTTTCCCCCTAGAATGTGGTGTAATGATTAATAGAGGAAAGGAAATGAGAAGTCCTCAATGCCAGAAGTCCTGAATTGTTGATAATTCATAGCCGTCTGGCTCAATTGATCCCAATCAGATACAGGAAGCAGGAGAAGAAAACAGTAAGGGAAAGTAAAAATGGTCCTAGATGTCGATACCAAGGCATTTTACCTAATCATTGTTCATAAGGATGTTAAGAACATATTTACATAAAATAACCAAGCCACATGTACCTTTCTTTAAACTAGATTTATTGCTTAAACACTATGTATAAATACAGCTTTGTATTAATCTAACTTAAAAGAGTTTGCTAGTTAAACAAAAACTATATTACCTGTTTGTTAAATCAGCAGCCAATCATTCCTCAATTGAGTTTTCTTTGAAAAGATGATTTTCCTAAGTTAGATTTTCTTAAAGTAGAAAGAGGGTTAAGACCATTGATTTTCTCTGTGCAGAGGTCTTAACCAATCACCTTAGAGATGATGTTTGTTATAGATGATTAGCCAGCAGTGAGTTAGCCTGGGGAACATGTTGGGAGGTTAGCAGAACATTTTATCTTGAAATATAGCCAATCTCTACTTTAAAGACTGTAATCTATCAATTCATTCATCATTTATCTCAAGTACATTGAGAGTAGCAATCCATTTGCAACTTATATGAGATGTTAGGAAAGTAAGGCCTGATCACCTAAGGCAAACTATTTTTTTTCTGTTGCAGATTATCAGACAATAATAATAATAATAATAAATAATAGCTGACATATAGCACTTTACATCCACTATTTCACATGATCTGCAGAACAACTCTCTGAGATAGGCAGTGCAGGGATTGTCATTCCCATTTTACAGATAGAGGAAACTAAGGCCCAGAAAGTTGAAGTGACTTGCTAGTCACATAGCAGGTACATGGCACTGCTAAGATCTGAATCCAGAATCTATCTCCAAATGCAGTGTGCTTTCCACTACACCTCAATAAAAATTTCTCCATCTCTAGTATGCCCTATCCAGTTTCATTGTCATTTTTCCTCAGACCTTTAAAACCAATGCATGAAATTCAAATAGAAACAAGGCCACCAACCCATACATATGGATCTTTGCTGCCACATATTGACTTAGAAAACCATATAGTAACATTATCTATGTTTTATTGTACTTTTCTTTATTTCAATAACATTTCACAATTATATTTTAATGTAGTTCAGGCTGTACTTGGGAATATTTCTGGCTGCATGAGCCATATGTTGAACACTTCTGCTTTATGGCAAGCAAAAATAACCTCAGCTATTTTTAAGTCATATGTTCATTCCTTAAATTTAAATGTTGTTGCCAATTTCTACTACTGCACTTAATTGGTTTACTTTGTAAATTTGAATTTTCTCAAGTTGTGTACCCTTGATTCAGGTAAATTTAGATGTTACATTCTTATATGTGATCTCATTACACTTTGGGATTAAGAATTTTTTTCCAAAGGAACTTATGTTCAATTCCATATGCAAGTCAATGTAAGAATAATAGTCAATATACAGATATTCTCTTTACAGGCAACATTTCAGAAATATAGCTGTTTCTTAGTAAAGTACACCCCAATACATAAATTTCTAACTGTAAGGCAAGCTGGCCCTGATTCAGTGCAACATGCACACACAACGGGGCAAAGTCAAACTAGTGGCAGGAACACATCTTGAGTTTCTGTCTTGATTAGTCATTCAGGTCACTGATTTAATTTAATAATTTGCTACAGGTTTTTTTTCCCCCTTTCACTTAGAACATAAATAGCTACAAAGTTAGTCTAGGAAACAAATGGCCTCAATTTAATTGTTTCTTTTTTCCTTTAGTGTCTTTCATTTAAATACCATAAGGTTACAAATAGTTTTGATATGCAATGATGCTTACAAAAGGAAAATGTAACTCTTTATTTAACAAGATAAGCAATGAAAGAAAATTCAGGTGCTGTCCTTATATGTCTGAAGAAGAGTGAAATTCAAAGGAAAATAAAGATCAGAGAAAGATTGCAAACTATAGTCAGTGCTAAGATCACTAATTCTCTCATTCTGCAAATACTCATTTTTTTTGCCCTTCATGGTTTTATCAACTACTGTCGAACTTGTCACAGGCAGTTAGCCAGCCTTCTTCCTCAATATAATAAGTCAGCTGACTCTTAAAACCATACATGAAGTGTATGACCACCCTTTCCTCACCCCACCTCCAGCCCCAATACCATTCTCTGGCCTAAAACACTTTGAATAGGACAGGATACTTGCCTTCTACAATGAGAGATCAGGTGGAAAGCACAAAGAACTCTGAGAAAGAAAAACACAATGATTTAAAATCACATTTCAGTGAGATAAATTGATACTTGGTCCTTTATAATAAGAACACATTTTAATATGGGAGAAAGAGGCAAAATTAGAAGACAGAAGAGGGCAAGGGCACAAGGTAGAGTGGGAAAGTACTGGAAAGGGAACAGGATGCCTGGGTTCCAGTTCCAACTTTGCCATTGTGTTACTTTGGCTATTTCACTGTCAAATTGGATAACTGGGTAGCCCAGCTCTAATATTTTATGAAATTGGATGGGGCAGTGAAGTGAGGGGAAGATGCCAAAAACAAAGTATACATCTATCACAATTTTACTAAAAGCTATCATTAAAGGGAAGTCTAGCTTCCTATATCTTTCATCCTAGTTCCCATTTTAAAAAGATATTAAACTGAAAATTGATTCAGGTGTCAGGAGTAAATGATTCGTTTGGTGTTGCTAGAAACAGGAAATTTTTTGTGATGCCTTGTTAGGCACCAGTAAACACTAGACTATTGTAAGAAGCCCAAAGAGGATAGCATACAAAGTACAATGAAGATACTATATTAAAAGCTAAGCTCAAATATTCATGCTGAGCTTTATCATTTTGCAATTTGGAATAAATTTCCTTAGTTGAATTGCCACAGCGATTTGTGCACTTGCAACATCCTGCATCCATTGATCTCAAACAGTTAGCAACATTCCTAATAACTCTGTGAAACAATTAAATGGTAAATATAATAGTTTCCTGCTGTGAATGAAGGAACTGAATACTGAGTAGTATTTTTTAAAGGTAGGAGAAATGAGGCATAAATCAAGAAAGAAAGAAAAAAAAAGGGAAAATTAGGCCAGAACTGAAAATTGAAATCATTTTTCCTGATTCCTTTTTTTCACATGAGAGATCCCGCACATGAATGAAATCATAGGTCCAGATCCACTCTCTCCAAATATATCTTTATCTATATCTAGCTATCCATGTATGTGTGTTATATATACACATATACACACACATATACACTGATACATATATGTGTGTGTGTATAAACAGATAGTTATATATAATTTATATATAAGTTGTATATACTTCACATATATATTATTATTTCCCCATTTTATATTTGAAGAAACAGCCTGGGGTTAAATCATTTGCCCAGGTTCACATAGCTAGTAAATGTTTGAGGCAGAATTTGAACTCAGAACCTCATGACTCCTGGCCCAGACCCAGACGCCACTGTGCTACCTCACTGCTCATTAGAACTTCCACTGAAATGAATAGAAATTTTCTTAATCAAACAAGAGATAGACAATCTGGCCAAAATGCATTTTTTAAGCCTCATAATTTTTGTATTGTGAATAGCTAGACTGACTTCATTTCCATTAATATGCATTTTCCTGAGGGGAAATATTTTTAAAAAGTGGAAAAAAATCTATAGTTTTATTATTTCTAATGCAGATAGACTAGTGTTAAAATTCTGGCAGGACTGTTCCATTGTGTGTCTGCTTGTTGCCTGGAGGAAGGCATGCAATTTAAACCAATGAAATTATTTTACATAGTAAGAAAAATAAGTTCAATTTAATACATATTTAATGAGTGCCTCAGCTAAAATATTGGCCACTGGATTGGAAAAGATCAGTTTATGTTCTAATCTTAAAGAAGAGAAATACCAAAGAATATTCAAATTACTGAACAATTGTGCTCATTTCACATGCCAGAAAGGTTATGCTTAGGATTCTGCAAGCTAGGCTTTAGCAATATGTGAACCAAGACTTACCAGAAGAGTAGGCTGGTTTTCAAAGAGGCAGAGGAACTAGAGACCAAATTGCCAATATTTGCTAGATTATAGAGAAAATAAAGAAATTCTGGAAAAACATCTACTTTTGCTTCATTGACTACCATAAAGCCTTTGACTGTGTGGATCACAAAAAAAATGGCAAGTCCTCAAAAAGATGGGAGTACTAGATCATTTTACTTGTCTGCTGAGGAACCTGTATGTGGCCCAAAAAAGCAACCAAACATGGAACAGCTGATTGATTTAAGATAGGACAAGGAGCACAATAAGGCTATATGTTGTCACCGTGTTTATTTAACGTATATGTAGAATACATCATGCAATATGCCAGGCTGGATAAATCAAAAGTTGGAAATAAGATTACCGGGAGAAATATCAACAATCTCAGATATGCAAATGATACCACTTTACCATCAGAAAGTAAAGAGGAATTAAGAAGTCTCTTGATGAAGTTGAAAGATCTTGGCAATTGGTCCTATCACTTTCTGTCAAATAGAGGGAGAGGAAATGGGAGCAGTGTCAGATTTTATATTCTTGGGCTCAAAGATCGCTACAGGCAGCAATTGCAACCAAGAAATTAAAAGATGCTCGCTCCTTGGAAGGAAAACTATGGCAAATCTGAACAGCATACTAAAAAGTAGAAACATCACTTTGCCAACAAAGGTCTATAGAGTCAAAGCTATGGTTTTTTCCAATAGCAATGTATGACTATAAGAGTTGGACTATAAGGAAAGCTGAGTATCACAGAATTGACACTTTCAAATTGTGGTGCTGAAGAAGACTTGTGAGAGTCTCTTGGACAGAAAGGAGATCAAAACAGTCAATACTTAAAGAAATTAATTCAGATTATTTACTGAAATGTCAAATACTGAAGCTGAAGCTTAAATGCTTTGGCCCCATAATGAGAAGATTGGATGCTTTGGAAAAGACACTGATGTAGGGAAAGACTGAAGGCAAAAGGATAAGGAGACAGCAGAGGATGAGATAGATAGTGTCATGAAAGCAATGAACATGAACTTGAACAGACTTGGAGAGATAGTGGAAAATGTGCTGGTGTGCTGTGGTCCATAGGTCACAAAGAGTCAGAGACACAACTGAACCACTCAACAACAACAACAACAACAACAACAACAAATCTAAAATAATTTAAATTGACCTACCTCTACTTAATATCTGTGTGATTGTAGGCAAAATTTTTAACTTCTCTGGGCCTGTTTCTTCATCTGCAAAATAAGGAGGTTGGACTAAATGACCACCAGTATCCCTTCTACCTTTAAATCTAAGATCTTATGATTCCATAATCAAAGATTAAAATATTATTTGTCATGAATTGGTTGAGCTTGAAGACTCCTGAGGTCTCTTTTAGCCCTGACTCTACAATTCTGCAATTCTGTAACAGTATAAACTCTCCATTCCTATATAAGGATGTAATAAGAATACCAATTATATGTTATCAGATACAACTGTCCACAACTGCATTTTAATTAAATCCAGAATTGTATCTGTAACTAATGGAATTTGTTTAGAGGTTCCTAAGTGCTAAATCACTTCTCAGGCTAAGTCCATGGATTTTATGAGATTGTCAGATCTTTGGAGGGGCTTGAGGAGAAGGTTAAGGTTTCTATGAAACAATAGAGACGGCACTTACATTGTTCATTATTATTACTTTAAGAGGCTGATAAGAAATAAAACAGGTTAGGAACTGCATAAGATAGACACTTCCTTTCACAGAAGAAAAGTTTACATAAACATTAAGAAAAATGCAATCATCATCCCAAATAATCTGTGAATAATGTAAGGAAATAAGCATCCTTTCTTTACTCTAAATCATCCTAGAAATGTGTTTTATCCAAATGTCATAGACAGACTAATGATTTACCATCATCTTCATTAACTTTAGTAACATAGCCAGATAAATATATCCAAATTCAACATGCTAAGTATATTTTATGGCAGAAGGCTTTGTACTAAAAGTCCCTATCTCATTTTTTAAAAAAGATATTTGAGGAGCAGAGCCAAGATGGCACAGTAAAGACAGGAATTCATTGAGCTCTCTCAAATTCCCCTCCACACAATGTTAAGTGAGTGAGGATGAGAGTGCAGCCCAGACCAGCACAGTAGGCCTTGGGGCAGCTGAATCAGCAAGAGTGGATGAATCTGTGACTTCAACTTTAGAGCTCTCAGCCCATAGACAGTTAAAAGGTTGCACAACTAGTCAGAAGGTGATTACAGAGGACCTTTTGCTGGCACTGGGAACAGGATTCTGTTGCATTGCCCATATGCAGTTCTAAGTCACAGTCCCAGGGCAAGGAGGAGCACTAGCAGGAGTGAGGACTCTAGACACAGTTCTAGGGTTGAAAAGAGTGCTTGTGGCCACTTAATGACCAGAGCACAGGGCAGGAGGGCAGTGACTACACCTCTCCTTAGATCATACCACTTTGGAAGAATTGAAAATGTGCAGACCTCCCCCACCCCCGAACTAGCTCTCAAAACAGCAGCCCAAAAAAATGTGTGACACTATTCCCTACACCTCAAGAACAGAACCCAACTTTAAATATAAACTTAAAAGTCATGAAATAGGCTGGGAAAATGAACAAACAATAAAAAAGAAACTGACCATAGAAAATTACTATGATGACAAGGTAGAATAAAATACAAACTCAGAAGACAATGCTGTCAAAACAGCTACATGCAAAAGCTCAAATAAAAATGTGAATTGATCTCAGCCCCCCCAAAAAATTTTTTGAAGAGTTCAAAAAACAATTTTAAAAATCAAATAAGTGAGTAGAAGAAAAATTGGGGGGAAATGAGAGTGATGCGTGAAAATCATGAAAAGAGTCAACAGCTTGGTAAAGGAGATACAAAAAATACCAGAGAAAAATATCACCTCGAAAAACAGGATAGGCCAAATTGTAAAAGAGTCACAAAAATCCACTGAAGAGAAGAATTCATTAAAAACAGAATTGGTCAAATGGAAAAAGATGTATAAAAATTCAACAAAAAGAACTCCTTAAAAAGTAAAACTGGCCAAATGGAAAAGGAAATACAAAAGCTTATTGAAGAAAATAATTCTTTAAAAATTAAAATTGGGCAAGTGGAAGACAATGATTCCATGATACATCAAGAAGCAATAAAACAAAATCAAAAGAATGAAAAATATGGAAGAAAATGTAAAATATCTCACTGGAAAAACAACTGACTTGGAAAATAGATTGAAGAGAGATAATTTAAGAATTATTAGACTACCTGAAAGCCACAGTCAGCAAAGGAGCCTAGATATCATATTTCAAGAAATTTTTGGGCCCCACATAGGGAGAAAAGGAGCTTACCTGAAGAGAAGAGAGAAAGATGAGAGGCAAGGAAATACAGAAAATATGATGTTGTTAACTTTAATCTTCCTTCCCACTCTCATTCCTCACCTTCATGAGGAATCAAGCAGTGAAAAACGGTGGTAGCCATGGTCAGCATCACACATCCCCTGGCCTCTATCAGCCACCAGATAGTGACCCTATAGACACAGCAGAGGGATAGGGAGAAGAGCCAATGCAGGCAGGAGGGACAGTTTTTCCCTGGTCATGTGTCCACAACCACAGGGCAAGCAGGACCGAGAGCAGGCCAGAGATCCAGGGACAGTGAAGTTAGGAGATGAAGGGGTCACCATCTTTGAGTCTCAGAACCCAGCCCATGCACTCTGGCCCATCTGGCTATGCTACTGGGCTACATCAAGTCCCCTAGCTTGTTGGGGTAAAACAAATGATCCTAAGCACCCTGCATCAAAGGCAGAACTTCCCCATCCATTTGAAATATAGTGTTGAGTTTAGAAACATCTGTAGTCAGGGGCAGCTAGGTGGTGCAGGAGAACCTGCATTCATATCTGGCTTCAGACACATAACACTTACTCGGGGCAAGTCACTTAACCCTAATTGATACACACACACACACACACACACACACACACACACACAGAAACATCTATGGTCACATGGTCCTATAACTAAAGGACCCTACTTTGACTGAAACTTGAATGCAGCATACAGGTGCCTGAAGGCTATCATCAAGAAGTTGATCTATTCAATAAGGAGCCTCCAATCAGATTCCTGAGTTGTGGTCTCTGCTGCCCCGAGGCAGATTTTCCAGAATCTTTTGGATCTGTGAATGTTATCGATATTTGAATCCAAGTCATAACTCTCTCTGATGGTTTGGTCATAGGCTTTAACATTAGAGAATGTATATAGGTATTAATAGTGAAGGGACCCTTGAGCATCATTACATCAGGCAGAATTGAGGACTGTCATTCAGACCCCTCAGAAGTCTATCCACATTTATAATAATTAGTAACAGGTAGCTAGGATTTTCAGGGATTGTGCTATTTTTTAGACTTGTTATGGATAGGAATACATTCCACTTTGGTTGTATGATTGGATTGAGTGCATTAATTTCCACATGAGATATTCTCTTTGATCTGTTACATATTATTTTATTTTTATTTTTTCTATAAGGTCTAGTTATTTAATTAAGGCTATTTTGTGGCTGAAACTTCATGGTTAATGAAAGTCTGAGCCATAAATGTGATATTTGATAATCAATATATATTATCTGTTGCTATGCATGAGAGAAAGAGAGAGAAACAGAGAGAAAGAGGGGGGGAGAAGGGAGGAGGGAGAGAGAGAGTCCATTTATTTCATTTCCTAGTAAGGTAATAATCTTGGGAAATTTGAAGACTGTTAATACTTCTGAGTATTGTTACTAGTTTAATGAATTTACTGTTTGGCAGCCATTGAATGGCTTGTTGGGCAGTTAGTGACACAGTGGACAGAGTTCCAGTCATGAAGTTAAAAAAAAATCATCTTCCTGAGATCAAATCTGGCCTCAGATACTTACTAGCTGTGTGACCCTGGGCAAGTCACTTAACCTTGTTTCCTCAGTAACCTCAGTTTCCTCATTTTAAAATTAGCTGGAGAAGACAATGGGAACTACTCCAATATCTTTGTCAAGAAAACCCCAAATAGGGTCACAAAGAGTCAGACACAACTGAAACAACTAAACAACAACATAATGGATTACACGTTTTCTGCCTTCAGTACCTTGGTTTGGAAATTTGAAGTGATAATAATCCCATTTAAGTATTTGGAATAAAAGATTCTAAATAAAATATATAAAAAATAAATTATCAAGGAAAACTGCCCTGATACCCTAGAACCAGAAGGTAAAATAGAAATTGAAAAATTCTATTGATCACCATCTGAAAGAGATCCCAAAATGAAAACTTCCAGGAATATTATAGCCAAATTTCATAGTTCCCAGGTCAAAGAGAAAATATTGCAAACAGCCAAAAAGAAACAACACAAATATCATGGAGCCACAATCAGGCTAACACAAGATTTAGCAGCTTCTACATTAAAGGATTAGAAGGCTTGTAATATGATACTCCAGAAGGCAAAGGAGCCAGGATTACAACCAAGAATCATCTACCAAGCAAAGCTGAGTACAGTCTTCAGGAAAAAACAAACAAACAAACAAACAAACAAATGGATATCTAATGAAAGGGAAGATTTTTAAGCACTCCTGATGAAAAGACCATAACTGAATAGAAAATTTGACTTTAAATGCAAGATTAAAGAGAAACATAAAAAGGTAAACAGGAAAGAGAAATCATAAGGGATTCAGTAAACTGTTTACATTCCTACATGGGAAGATGATACTTGTAGCTCCTAAGAACTTTATTATTATTAGGGCAATTAGAAAGAGTGTACTTAAACAAAAGGTATCGGCATGAATGGACTATGATTGGATGATATCCAAAAAAATTTAATGGGTGAGAAAGAGAAATGCACTGGAATAAGGGGGAGGGGAGAGGTATAATGAGGTAAACTATCTCACATAAAAGAAGAGCAAAAGGACTTTCACAATGGAGGGTAAGATGTAGAGGGGGTGTAGCAGGCAATGCTTGAAACTTACTCTCATCAGAATTGACTGAAAGAAGAAATAACATCCACCCTTGACTGAGTATAGAAATTCATCTTCCCCTACAGGGAAGTAGGAGGAGAGAGGGATGGGAGGGGCATATAGAAGGAAGGGTGAATTTAAGAAGGTTATGGTCAGAAACAAAACACTTTTGAGGGGGGACAGGATGAAAGGAGAGAGAGAGAGAAAGAGAGAGAGAGAGCAAGAAAAATTCTAAATGGGTACATGATTCAGACCTAATGGGTGATACCGTAAGCAAATTATGGGACCATGAAATAGTACACCTATCAGATCCATGGATAAGCGAAGAATTTATGACCAAACAAGTGATAGAGAACATTATGAAATGCAAAATGGATATTTTTATTACATTAAATTTAAAAATTTGTGCATTGAGAAAACTAATGCAGCCAAGATTAGAAGGAAATCAAGAAACTGGGGGGTTTAATAAAGGACTCATTTCTCAAATATATGGAATACTGAGTCAAATTTATAAGACTAAGATTCATTGCCCGATTGATAAATGGTCAAAGGATATGAATAGGCAGATTTCAGAAGAAGAAATCAAAGCTATTTATATTCATATGAAAAACTGTTCTAAATCAGTGCTTCTTAAATTGTGGGTCACAACCCCATATGGGTTCGAGTAACTGAATGGGGGGTTGAAAAACATTGGCAACAGTAAAGGGTTTCTGAACACCCAACAACCAAAAATTAATTCAAAATCAAATGTGTAATGAATCAAAGGTGTTTATAGCAGCACTTGCCCATGCTACATCATGCAACTTTACTACAACCTTGGTTCTGAACACACAAAATGCACGCTTTGCATTGCATATGCCATCACACCACACAAAGCCAAGAAACTCTGCAAAAAACACCTCAGCTCAGATTTGAGACTATTGTATGTTATGAATTGCAGTGTTGTTTTACTATACATACAAAGTTTTCTGCTCTTACAGAAACATAGTAATTTAATTAGGCAAAATAATGAAGTTTAATATTTTTCTACTATCATTCCTCAGCATGTAAGTGTACAATTAGTATATCTTTAGATTGTATTGTTAAAATATTTGATTTTTAAAATTGCTATTATCTTCTTGTACAGAAACATAATGTTTAATTGCAAGTAAAGACAAAAGCCCTTTAATAATATTTCTGCAACATCACTGCAGTATGTGTATGTGTATGTGTGAACATCAATTTTAAAAAAAATAAGGACAAACAACTATAATTTCAATTACTAAAGCTCATATTTATTTGAAAAATATTAGCAACATTTATTTATATTTTAGGACAAAATATTTTTCAGTTATGGATAAGTGGCTAAATTTAGACAGAAGAGGCAAAAATACTGATGACAATGTGGCAAAGTCTTTGCTACCAGGTTGTAGTGCACCTAAATTGACAAGAAAAAGAAAATGTGCTGAATCATTTTTACAATATAGATTTCTTCTAATAATGATGATTGTGTGGAAAAACCTCTTTACTTAATTTGTAATTAATTAATTTGTAATTAATTTTCAGCCAAACTAAAATGATATCTTAATGCCAAGCATGCAGGGTACTGCAATAAACCAAAGGAATATTTTGAATGACTTCTAAAATCTTCAAATAAAGAAAAACAATGTTTTTTGTTACTATCAATGAAAAATATTTCCTTTCAGCTTATGAAACTTCTTATTTAACTGCCAAAGCTAAAAATCCCTACACAATAGGAGATCTTACGTTACCCACTGCTATTAAAATGTTAGAAATAGTTCATAGGAAAAAGCACAGGGATGAAATTCATAAAATTTCTTTACCAAATGATACTGTTTCCAAAAAGGATTTCTGAAATTAGTAATAACCAATTCCAGCAGCTTATTACCAGTCCTAAAGGCAGCCAAAGTTTGCAATTCAGTTAGATCAAACAACTGGTATTTCTAATATGGCACAGTTGTTACTTTACGTAAGATATGTTTATGAAGGAAGCATATATGAGGAGTAGTTTTGTCACCCTTTTGAAAGGCACACAAAAGGGGAAGATATATATCTTAGAGTCAATAAATTTTTCACAGATGAAGGTTTACAGTGGAAAAATTGTGTTGGAGTCCATGCAGATGGTGCTGGAGCAATGATGGGTGAGAATGTTGGATTTGTAGCAAAAGTTAAAGCTGGTGCTAATGAACATATCACTTTTACTCCCTGCATGATTCCATCAAAAGGCACTCATAGCCAAAAATATATCACCAGAGTTAGATGCTATGCTTCACTATGTTATCAAAATCATTTATTTCATTAAAAGCTGTGCCCTTAACAGTCATTTCTTTTCAAACTTTTGGAAAGACATGGACTCTGATCACAAGAGCTTATTACTATATGCAGAGGGAAGATGGTTCTCAAGAGGGTGAAGTTTAAAAAGATTATGGAAACTGAAAGATGAAGTTGTTATATTTTTGACTGAGCAGAAATCCAATTTTGTTAATTTTTTTCATAAAGACTTATGGCTTTCAAAATGGTGTTGTCAGATATTATTAAAAAAAAACTCAATGGTTTAAACATATCACTTCAAGGGAAAAAATTGTAACATGTTTATGCTAAAAGATAAAATTGAAAGTTTTACTAAAAAAAATTAACATATGGAAGAATAGGGTGAAAATGTTTTTTTTTTAGAAATGTTTACACATGATTTTGTAACTGAAAATAACCTTCCCAAAGATTTAATTGTAAGAGTTATAATTGAACATCTGAAGTGCCTGGAGACACAGTTTCAGAATTACTTCCCTTCAAATTGTGATGCTAAAAAACTAAGGTGGGTTCATAAATCATACACAATTGAAATAAAAAACATCAGTCATCTGCCATTAAAAGTTTGGAAAGAATTTGCTGAGTTATTAAGCAACACAAGTTTAGAACTTGAGTTTCTTAAAAAATTATTAGGTGAATCTTGGCTTGGGATTAGGACAGAATTTCCAACAATTTCTGAAGTGATCCTGAACATACTTCTACCATTTTATACTACATATTTTTGTGGAGTGACATTCTCAGCATTGACAATTATAAAATCAAAATATCAATCAACTCCATAAAATGTTGATGATGCTCTATGTCCTGAAGTATCAAATATTCTGCCAAGATTTAATTTTTTATGTAAAAATAAATAAGCACACCCATGTCATTAATATGTAAATTTGCTTTTGTCTTTAATAAATGGTAAAATGATATGTATACCAAGGAATTATTTTAAAATAAATTTCTTTATGATTTATTATTAGTAAATGTTTGATTTATATACCTATTTTACATACCTATATACCCAGGGTCACATAAAAATTTCTCGGGCAAAAAGGGGTCATGAGCGGGAAAAGTATAAAAAGCCCACCTCTAAATAACTATTGATTAGAGAAATGCAAATTAAAACAACTCTGAGGTACACTTCACACCTATCAGATTGTCTAAATGACAGAAAAGGAAATGACAGATATGGAGGGGATGTGGGAAAACCAGGACATTAATGCACTGATCATGGAGTTGTGAACTGATCCAACCATCTTGGAGAACAATTTAGAACTACGCCCAGAGGGTTATAAAACTGTGTATAAGAGGATATACCCTCTTACCCAGCAATATCACTATTAGGTCTGTATCTCAAAGAATTGAAAAAAGGGGACAGGACCTATATGTATACCTGTATACTACCTATATGGTAGCAAAGAATTGCAAGTTCAGGGGATGCCCATAAATTGGGGAATTACTGAACAAGTTGTGGTATATGATTATGATGGAATATTATTGTGCTATATGAAATGATAAGCAGGATGCTCTCAGAAAAACCTGGAAAGACTTATATGAACTGATGCAAAGTGAAATGAGCAGAACCAGGAGAATATTGTACACAGTACCAACAATATTGTAAGGATGATCTACTATGATCATCTACTATGATCTACTATTGATCTACTATCAACTGTGAATGACTCAGCTATTCTCAGCAATACAATAATCCAAAATAATTCTGAGGAATTTATGATGAAAAATGATATTCACCTCCAGAAAAAGAACTGATGGAGCATGAATATAGGTCGAAGCATGCTATTTTAACTTTCTTTATTTTCCTTTGGGATTTTTTGTCTGTTTTCTTTCACAACATGACCAATATGGAAATATATTTTGCATGACTGCTCATGTATAACTTGTATCAAATTGCTTCCCTTCTCAATGAAAGGGAAGGAGAGGGAGGGAGGGAAGGAGGGAGGAAAAGAAGGAGAGGATTTGGAACTCAAAAATTTTAAAAAAAGAATGTTAAAATTTATTTTTGCATGTAATTGAAAAAATAAAACATTTAGAAGAGATATTTGCTGCTAAAATGTTCGTTTATGTTGACCTTTAGAGAAAACTGAATGGGGAGAGAAAGGAATATACCTTTTTCTCGGTGGTACATGGCACCTATACAAAAATTGACCACATACTAGGGCATAAAAACCTCACAATCCAATGCAGAAAGGCAGAAATATTAAATGCATCCTTGTCATATCATGATGCAATGAAAATTACATGTAATAAAGGGCCATGGAAAGATAGACCAAAAATTAATTGGAAAGTAAATGATCTAATCCTAAAGAATCAGTGGGTCAAACAACAAATCATAGAAACAATCAATAACTTCATCCAAGAGAATGACAATAATGAGATAACTTACCAAAATTTATGGGATGCAGTGAAAGTGGTCCTTAGGGGAAGTTTTATATCTCTAAATGCTTACCTGAATACAATAGAGAAAGAAGAGATCAATGGATTGGGCATGCAAATAAAAAAACTACAAAAAGAACAGGTTGAAAATCCCCAATTAAATACCAAATTAGAAATTCTGAAAACCAAAGGAGGGATTAATAAAATTGAAATTAAGAAAACTACTGAACTAATAAATAAAACTAAGAGCTGGTTTTATGAAAAAAAAAACAATAAAATAGATAAACCTTTGGTTAATTTGATTAAAAAGAAAGAAGAAAACCAAATTACTAGCATCAAAAATGAAAAGGGTGAATTCACCACCAATGAAGAGGAAATCAAAACAATAATTAGGAGCTATTTTGACCAACTATATGCCAATAAATTTGACAATCTTAATGAAATGGATGAATATTTACAAAAATATAAATTGCCCAGATTAACAGAAGAAGAAATAAAATACTTAAACAACCTAACTTCAGAAAAAGAGATTGAACAAGCCGTCAATTAACTCCCTAAGAAAAAATCTGCAGGGCCCGGTGGATTTACAAGTGAATTCCTTTTTTTTTTTTTTTTAAGTGATCAATACTCAGTTTATTTCAAAATATTTAAGCAGAGAGAGAAAAATAGATATTTCTGGTATAATCTAAACTTACTACAAAATAAGAAAATCATCGTTTCATGAAATAAGATGGAAAGCAGGCACCTCTCACTTTTAAGGATGAGGAAGAGATTGTGGCGACTCACAGACCCGGATGGAAGGAACCCTGAAAACTAGACTGACATCATTCCACGTCGTTGTCCTCGTCTCTGCCTCTAGGCAGGACAAAGGGCTGACTTGCTCTGGCTGGGTGAGAGTCGGCTCTGTTTGGAAGCTCCCCAAGCTCTCCTCACGTGGGCACAGCAGCCGCACCAGGACAGTCTGTCCGCCCACGAGACGCTGTCCACACCTCACTGGCCCGGGGCGTGTGTGTGCCTCTCTACGCCTCATACCTCACACCTGACCCTGACGTTTCAAAGGAAGATGAGTAGAGGTAGGGGTTGGGGAGAGGGAGAGGAAGAGAAGGAGGAGGAGGATGTCATCTGAAGGGCACTTTGTAATATTGAAAGGAAAGTTGTAGGTGAACCGTCTTCAGACCACCAAGCTTGCTCCAAGAGAGACTGGCCAGCTCCTTTCCAAAGTGCATCCCCCACCTTGCAAGAATGGAGGGAGAGTGGGAAAAAAGGGTCGAAGGAAGTCGAATGGACACAATCACATCTTGGGGAAGCTGGCCAGGTTGGTAATACCACAGGCGTTGTTCTTGTTCCAGGCCATCAGGACGTAACCTTTGCTGCCCCCCTGCTCTCCCCTGTTGTTTTTGACGATCCAGTGTTCGGTGCCCCTTTGAATCCCATATCCCACAGCCAGCACTGCATGGTTGAGATTATCACTGTTGCAGTTTTCATCATAATACACACCTTTGCTATAGAACTGGAAAGAGGACACGCTTGCATCAATTGCAAAAGCTATGGGTCCCACTCTGGCCACTGCCCTCTTCAAGGCTTTCTAGCTCCCTTCAGGGATCTCTCGATACCCCCGACATTTTGCTGCCTTGCCAATAGGATTGTAATGCAATTTTCATCCTTTTGTAGGAGGCCTTTCCCAGGCTTTCTCACTGCTGGTGTCTTCCCTCTGGGATTATCTTCCATTTAGACTGTATAGATTTTGTACGTAAAATTTGTTTTTTTTTGTTTTTTTGCATACCACCTCACTATTAGAATGTGAACTTTTTTTTTCCAGTCAAAGACAAGATTTATTAGAACATCCACCATATTGGGCAGACTCTTAAGGAGTCTGAACATTAGTGAGCTATTGGCTAGATTATAAGAATCTAAGGCTACAAGTGAATTCTATCAAACATTTAAAGAACAACTAATTCTAATACTATATAAACTATTTGGGAAAATAGGTGAAGAAGGAGTCCTACCAAATTCTTTTTATGATACAAATATGGTGCTAACCCTAAACCAGAAAGCCAAAACAGAGAAAGAAAATTATAAACCAATTTCCCTAATGAATATAGATGCAAAAATTTTAAATAAAATATTAGCAAAGAGATTACAACAACTTATCTAGAGGATAATATATTATGATCATGTAGTATTTATACCAGGAATGCAGGGCTAGTTCAATATTAGGAAAACTATCAGCATAGTTGCCCATATCAACAGCAAAACTAACAAATCATGTGATTATCTCAATAGATGGAGAAAAAGCATTTGACAAAATTCAACACCCATTCCCATTAAAAACACTAGAAAGCATAGGACTAAATGGAGTCTTCCTTAAAATGATAGATAGTATCTATCAAAAACCATCAGTAAGCATTATATATAATAAGGATAAACTAGAAGCATTTCCAATAAGATCGGGGGGTGAAACAAGGATGTCCTTTATCACCACTGCTTTTCAATATTGTGCTAGAAATGTTAGCTGTAGCAATTAGAGAAGAAAAATAAATTGAAGGAATTAGAATAGGCAAAGAAGAAACAAAGCTATCACTCTTTGCAGATGATATGATGGTATATCTAGAGAACCCTAGAGAATCAAGTAAAATGCTACTTGAGGGGCAGGTAGGTAGCACAGTGGATAGAGCACCAGCCCTGGATTCAGGAGGACCTGAGTTCAAATCCGGCCTCAGACACATAACACCTACTAGCTGTGTGACCCTGGGCAAGTCACTTAACCCCATTGCCTAGCTAAAAAAAAAGTTACTTGAAATAATAAACAAATTTAGCAAAGTTGCAGGATATAAAACAAACCCACACAAATCATTGACATTTCTATATAATGCTAACAAAGCCCAGCAGCATGAGACAGAAAGAGAAATTCCATTTAAAATTACTGTAGACACTATAAAATATTTGGGAGTCTACCTGCCAAAAGAAAACCAGGAACTATATGAACACAATTACAAAACACTTTTCACGCAAATAAAGTCATATCTAAATAACTTGAAAAATATCAGTTGCTCATGAGTAGGCCAAGATAATATGATAAAAATGACAATTCTACCTAAATTAATTTACTTATTCAGTGCCATACCAATCAAACTACCAAAAATTACTTTATAGAGTTAGAAAAAACAATAACAAAATTCATCTGGAAGAACAAAAAGTCTAGGATATGAAGGGAACTAATGAAAAGAAATGCAAGCGAAGGTGGCCTAGTGTACCTGATCTTAAATTGTATTATAAAGCAGCAATCATAAAAACTACTTGAGGTTAGTTAGGTGGTGCAGTGGATAGAGCTCCAGCCTTGGAGTCAGGAGGCCCTGAGTTCAAATCTGGCCTCAGACACATGACACTTAATAGCTGTGTGACTCTGGGCAAGTCACAACCCCGAATGCCTCACCAAAAAAGCAAAAAAACAAAACAAAACAAAACAAAAAACTACTTGGTACTGGCTAAGAAATAGAGAAGTAGATCAGTGGAATAGGTTAGGTATGTAAGACACAACAGTCAATGACTATACTAATCTAATATTTGATAAATCCAAAGACTCCAGCTTTTGGGATAAGAAATCACTATTTATCAAAAACTGCTAGGAAAACTAGAAAAATGTATGGCAGAAACTGGGCATAGACCAACATCTTATATCCTATAACAAGGTAAAGTCAAAATGGATATACTATTTAGATATAAAGACTGATACTATAAACAAACTAGAAGAGCAAAGAATAATTTATCTTTCAGATTTATGGATAAGAGAAGAATTTGTGACCAAATAAGAGAAAGAGAATAGTATGAAATGCAAAATGAACAAAGTTGATTACATTAAATTGAAAAGTTTTCGCACAAATAAAGCCAATGCATCCAAGATTAGGAGGGAAGCAGAAAACTGGGAAAGAATTTTTATAACCAATATCTCTGATAAAGGCCTCATTTCTAAAATATATAGAGAACTAAGGCAAATTTAGAAGAATATAAGTCATTATCCAATTGACAAATGGTCAAGGGATATGAACAGTCAATTTTCAGATGAAGAAATTAAAGTTATCTACAGTCATATGAAAAAATGCTCTAAATCAGTATTGTTTAGAGAAATGCAAATCAAAACAATTCTGAGGTACCACATCACATCTATCAGATTGGCTAACATAACAAAACAGGACAATAATAAATGTTTTAGATGTGGGAAAATCGGAACACTAATGCATTGTTGGTGGAGTTGTGAAATGATCCAATCATTTTGGAGAACAATTTGGGGCTATGCCCAGAGGGCTATAAAATTGTGCATACCCTTTGACTTAACAATACCACTCCTAGGTCTGTATCCCAAAGAGATCACAAAACTAGGGAAAAGACCCACATGTACAAAAATACTTATAGCAGCTCTTTTTGTGGTAGCAAAGAATTGGAAATTGAGGGGATGCCCATCAATTGGGAAATGGCTGAAGGTATATGAATGTAATGGAATAACATTGTGCTGTAAGAAATGATGAGCAGGCCAAATTAAAAAAAAACTTGGAAAGACTTACATGAACTGATGCAGAGTGAAATGAGCAGACCCAGGAGAACATTGCACACAGTAACAGCCACATTATGGGATGACTGACTTTGATAGACTTGGCTCTTCACAGCAACTAAAGAATCAAAGATAACTCCAAAAGATTCATGATGGAAATTGCTATCCACACCCAGAGAAAGAAATATGGAGTCTGAATGCAGGTGGAAGCATACTAATTGTTCTCCTTTTCCTTTGTTGTTTTGTTTTATTGTTTCATTCTCCTGATTCCTCCTATTTGTTCTAACTGTTGTTTACATCATGACTAATGAGAAAATAGGCTTAACATGAATGTATATGTAGAGCCTATATCGGATTGTACTCCATGGGGGGCAAGGAGAAATGGAAGGGGGAGAAAATTTACAACTCAAAATCTTATGGAAGTGAATGTTGAAAACTAAAAATAAATTTAAAAAAATAAAATAAAATAAGGATATACCTACCTCAAAAACATTGGGTGTTTAACAAATGGCTTTCCAGGAAAAAAAATGTGCATTTCCCACTTTTAAATCTAGTATGCATTATTAACATTTTCTCCATTTCTTTAAGTCCAGACAATCAGGAAAACAATAAATTAAGTCCTTTTTAATAACATTTGATGATTTCTAAGGTGTAAATGCTCATAAGAAAAATTTAACAATGGATGCTCATGATCTCCAGCACACTCCTGTCATGGTATTTTATTGATGAAGTACATTCAGGTGTGAAAAAGCACTATATGTGTTAATTATTCTAATTATTAGGTTGTTGTCTTATTGAACTTTATAGATTTGAAACACCATAAAAGTCATCTAGTTCAAACCCCTGATTTTACGGACAGAAAAACTGAAGCCTAAAAAGCTAAAATTACTTTGCAAAGTCACACAGATGATAAATGGCAGCCTCAGAACTTGAACTTGTATCTTCTGTTCAGAGTCAATGTTGTTTCTACCAAGTCAGAGATTCCCAAAGTATCTTGATTTGTGGAATCCTTAATGTCTCAGTAATTTTTCATGGTATCCCTAGGCCAAAAAAAATTACCCAGCAGTTCTGTTTATTAAGTAACTAGGTTCAAACAACTACTAAGTATTTTTGTCTTAACAACCTAGCTGCTATTTGAAAAAATAACAAAAATAAATTGAAAGAAAAAATAATATGTAATATCATTTTTAAATAATCATAGTTACTTAATATGAGTGTCCCTGTTAGATACTGCACAACTTTTCAAAGCTTGGAATCATATTGGACACCACCCTAATTTCCTGTTTTATGTTGATTTTTGTAAGTGCCTTGCCAACCAACAAAAATCCTCCTTTGTAAAGAGATAATGTTGCAAAAGAGAAATTCAAGGAATTGCTGTCATAGCTGAAATCATAGGTAAACAAAAATATAACTCAAACACTGGAGAATGTCACCAGAAAGAATGTAATACAATCTAATGTTGAACTGTGAACTACCTCCATAGAGTAGACAGCTGGCCAGAAGCACCACTCTGGCCACAGAGTACTAAGCTATTATTATCATATGCAATTGAAAGGGTGGGGGTCAATTAAGTAAATCACTTGCACCACCCCAAGTTGTTGTTTGTCCTTTGTTTTTGAAAAGGACCAGTGACATCACAGGATGCTATCTCAACTTTCATGTGAATTGGATTTAATTGAGACAGAGTTGTACAAAGTCCTCAGCTTCACTCTCTCTTCCAGAGTCATCAAAGTCCAGTGGGAAGACAAAAATCAAGATGACTGGCATCACCACCACCCCAGGTAAATAAGCTAATATGATCTTCTAGCTCTGCTACCTTTATTGGATGGAAACATCTCTGTTAAATCAATTAAGATGCTCTATCACTTCCTGTGGTTCTTCTATAGAACAGCAAGCCTTTTTGGTTTCCAGGATTTCTCTGGCTAGCCATGGGAGAACAATTCCAGCCAATCTACTGTTGGATGATCGTATCAGAGAGCAATAGAACTTCCTACTCTCTCATATGGGGCATTATTCCATTAGGGAAAAAAAAAGAATATTCTGTGTGTGTGTGTGTGTGTGTGTGTGTGTGTGTGTGTGTGTGTGTGTGTAAGGTCAAGGAGGGGAGAAGGGAATAGTGGAGGATTGATGGAAAGAGGATTTGTTGAGCCAATAAACCCTTACCCTTTAACTGAGATAAGAGATTTTGTTATCTTTTTCATTAAGTCCACAAAAACTTGTCTTTTAATCTGGCAGCATGTTGTATTCACAAACAAATTATTTTTGCCTTGCAGTGTTTGTTTCTTTTTAAGAGAAGTTCCTTTATACAGTAATGTAACATTTTCTATGGAAGAACCTGCTTTTTTCTTTTTCTGGGATCTTACAATTACTCCTGATGGTGAGGAAGGGAGGGATGACAAGGTAACTGAAAATATGGTCGAAATTGATGGGATTGTTGCAACCTAGCACTGCAGTCACTGAGAAATTGAGGATGGGTTTTATGGCTACTTAAAAAACAAGAGGAAAAACATAGTAACAGCCACCCACTCGCAATCAATTAAATTAGACATTATACAATCAGCCACTGCATCTAGCTAGATCTTTTGGTGTTTCTGAATCTCAGTTCAGATCAATTAGTTGGGGAATTCTGCTAAGTTGTCTTCTTGTATAATGCTGTCTTAAAGAGAAATGAAATCCCAATGCTGTTAGAGTATATTTATGGTCATCCAAGGAAACATTAACAGTGTCTGTAAACAAATATAGTACAAGAAAACAGAAGATTTATTCAAGAGTTGGGGCATGTTGGATTAGTGAACACCAAAAAAAAATCATGAAAGATTAAATTAAAGATATTTTGGCAAGCAGGAAATGGCTGGTTACTAATGTGGGAGTCATTTTTGCCTCAGTTATCTGTGTACTATCTAGGTACTGACTTGTTAGAATAATTTAAATTAATTTAGAAAAAGAGATTATAAATTAGAAGAAACTACACATTATCTGAGGCAACTAGGTTGTTCAGTGAATAGAGTACTGTTAGAATAATTTAAATTAATTTAGAAAAAGAGATTATAAATTAGAAGAAATAGTACACATTATCTGAGGCAACTATGTGGCTCAGTGAATAGAGTACTGGGCCTGGAGTCAGGAAGACCTGATTTCAAACTTGGCTTTAGACACTTATCAGCTGTGTGAATCCGGTCAAGTCACTTAACCTGTTTGCCTTAGTCCACTGGTGAAAGAAATGGAAAGCCATTCCTGTATATTTGCCAAGAAAACAACATAAAGGGATCACAAAGAGTCAGACATGACTAAATGACTGAACAACAAGAAAAGTATGCATTTGATACAACTCCAACCAGTTTGATTTGAACAAGCTGCTAATGTTTAAAAAAATGGTAAATAGATAAAAGAACAGACATTGAAGTAAACCATAAACATCTCCTAATCAGTTTGGGAGTCTGGAAAACCATTCAAGCAATACATACTTGATCTACTTGCCAAATGGGGAGATTTGGCTACCAAAGGCAACACCAGTATAGGATATAAATTTGTAAGTAGTATCTTATAAATAAGAATGGTGGAAGATAATGCAGAACAATATCTCATAAAATAGAGAAAAGCAACAGAGGGAAAACTAACATTTAAAAAATTGGGGTAAGTCACCCAACTAAACCAGAGCATCCAGAGGGCATTCAGTGATGAAATCTGAAGTACCACATGCAGACCAAAAAATGAAAAAGTTCATAAAAATGATGTAAGTTTTATATATCAAACTCTTTTCTTCATCAATAGAAGTGATACCTTGACAATTCAATATTAGAATCTAATATCACAATCCCTGATGTATTGCAAGAAAAAGTGGAAACTTGCACTAAAGAAAACAAAGATGGGAAGGGTGGCTATAAAAGACCAAACTGAATAGCAAGATAGCTGGGGAAGGAGAGAAAAGAGGATAAAAAAGTGCATAGAAAAAAATCTTATACCCCATTAGCTACCCTCCCCCCCAAAAAAACAGGAAAATATCAATAATTTCTAGCCTTTTTTATTTCATTCTAGTCTCTGCAAAATTTTTGTGACATAATTTGTACATGTATAAAAGGAATCCTTGATGAAGAGAAAATCATTTGCAAAAACCTATCTGTCCAATAATTAATTGAAAGATGTAGGTTATAGAAGATTCGACTGTGGTTTTCTTTTATTAAAAGTTTTTAAAAATTCAAGAGCAAAACACTACCTAAAAGTCTTTGCTACAACAAAATTTCTTTGATGCATGTCAAAATCAACCAAAGTTCCTTGAAAGATATAATACAGATAATTTTGCTTGATACCTCATTGATTAATTGCATCAAGTGAGGCATAAAACAGGAAAACATGAAAAACAACTGTTTCCCACTGTCTTAAGTTACCCAAACATAGATGAAGCTGATGAATGGTTTTCTATATGTGTTCAGATCCTCCATATGCTCTGTTTGTAGATGACTTTATGTTAACTCATCAAGTCTGAGAAAATTCAGAGAGATCAATAATCTATTCTAAATGAGAACCATAAGCTATAACCACAATGCCTACAATAAAATGTCTTTGACACATATGTCAAAATTATCTATGATTTTTTGAAAGATATAATAAAGACAATTATGTTTGACATCTCTTTTGTTAATTACATCAAGTGACGTATAAAACAGGAAAACATTTGATAATTAAGGGTGTTTTCCACTATCAAGGGAGATAATCAATAATCAATTAATCAATTAACATTTATTAAGTGCTTACCGTGCAAGGTACTATGCAAGTGCTGAGGATAAAAAAGAGGCAAAAGACAGTCTCTGGCTTGAGAATCTTGTAATCTAATGAGGCATTCAACAAGTAAATAAATACATACAAAGTAAGCTCTATACAGAATAAATGAGAATAATTAAGAGGTAAGACACTAAAATTAAGAGAGGTCAGGGAAGGCTTGCTGTAGAAGGTAAGATTTTTGTTGGGACTTAAAGGTCAGTAGTCAGAGAGAAGGGAGAGCACTCCAAGCATGGGAAGACAGCCAGGGAAAATACCCAGAGACAAGAAATAGAGTGTCTTATTCGTGGAATAGCCAATAAGCCAGTATCATTGGATCAAAGAGTATTTGTTGGGAAATAAGGTGTAAGAAAACTGGAAAAAGAGTAATCTAGTGTTTGATAAACCCAAAGACCCCAGTTTCTTTGATAAGAACTCACTATTTGACAAAAACTACTAGGAAAACTGCAAAACAGTGTGACTCAAATGAGGTATAGACCAACATCTTACACCATATATTAAGATAAGGTCAAAATGAGTACATGATTTAGACATAAAAAGTGATACCATAAGCAAACTAAGAGAGCAAGGAATAGTTTACCTGTCAGATCTATGGAGAAGGGAAGAATTTATCACCAAATAACAGGTAGAGAGCATTATGAGATATAAAATGGATAACTTTGATTATATTAAATTAAAAAAAGATTTTGCACAAACAAAACCAGGGCAATCAAGATTAGAAGGAGAGCAGAAAACTAGGAAATAATTTTTTACAGTCAGTGTCTCTGATAAAGGCCTCATTTCTAAAATATAGATAGAACTGAGTCAAATCTGTAAGAATACAAATCATTCACAGATTGATGAATAGATATGAACAGGTAGTTTTCAGATGATATGATTAAGGATGTGAATAGGCAGTTTTCAGATGAAGAAATCAAAACTATCTATAATCATATTAAAAATGCTCTAAATCACTATTGATTAGAGAAACACAAATTAAAACAACTCTGAGTACAAAAATATTTATAGCTGCTCTTTATGTGGTGGCAAAGGATTGGAAATCAAGGGGATGCCCATGAATTGGGAAATGGCTGAACAAGTTGCACTATATAGATGTGATGTAATACTATTGTGCTATAAGGATTGGTTTGCAGGAGGATTTCAGAATAACCTAGAAAGACTTTCATGCATTGATGCAGAGTGAAGTGAGCAGAACCAGGGCAACATTGTAAACCATATCACCAACATTGTATGATGATCAGCTATGATAGACTTAGCTCTTCTCAGCAATACAATGATCCAAGACAAGTCCAGAAGACTCATGATGGGAAATGCTATCCACTTCCAGAGAAAGAGCTGATGGAGTCTGAACATAGATCTAAGCATACTATTTTCACTTAATTTTTTATGTTTTTTTATTTTGTTTTGTTTCTTCTTTCATAACATATGTTTACATGATTGCACATGTATAACCTATGTCAAAAATCTTAGAGAGGGGTGAGGGGAGAGAGGGAGGGAGAAAATTTGAAACTCAAAATTTCATTTAAAAAATGAAAGTGAAAAATAAATAAATAAATGAGAACATGAGAACCAAAAAAAAAAAAAGACTAGAAAGGTAGGTGAAGATTAGATTATGAAAATATTTGAATGCTAAACATAGCATTTTTTATTTGTTCTTGGAGGCAAGAGGGAGCCACTGGAGTTTATTGAATAGGGGAATGACATGATCACACTTGGCTGAATGGAGAATCAATTGGAGTGGGGGGGGGGGATCTTGAGACAGACAGATTCACCAACAGGCTACTGCAATAATTTAGGTATGAGGTGATGAAAGCCTGCACTAGAGTGCTAGCTAGTGTCAGAGGAAAGAATGAGGTGTATTTGGAGAGACGTAAAGGTGAAATCAGCAAACCTTGACAATAGCTTAGACATGGAGGGTGAGAGATTAGTGAGAAATCTAGGACAACTCCTAGGTGATGAACCTGAGGAACTGAGAGGATGGTGTTGCCCTCAGCAGGAAAAAATTTTTGGAAAAAGATAATGAGTTCCATTTTGGACACATTGAATTTAAGATACCTACTAGCTAGATAGCTCGGGATGTCGGAAAGGCAGTTGTTGGAGATGTAAGACTGGATATCAGCAGAGAGGTTGGAATATGATAGGTAACAGAGAAGTGGATGAGATCACAAAGTGAAACAGAATAAAGGTAAAAGAGAAGAGAGTCCGGGACAGAACCTTGCAAGATCTTCTTTGGTTAAAGGATATGATCTGAAAGAGAATCCAGTAAAGCAGACAGAATGGTCAAATAGGTAGAAGAACCAGAAGAGAGTGGTGTCCCAAAAACCTAGAGAGAAGAGTTTGAAAGGAGGAAAGTTTTGGTGAGGAAAATGAGGATTGAGAAAAGGCATTGGATTTGGCAACTGAGATCATTAATAACTTTGGAGAGAATAGTTTCAGTGGAATGATAAGGTTGGAAGCCACTTTGGAAGGAGTTAAGAAGAGAATGAGGGGACAGAAAATGGAGACAATAAGGGGCAAAAGAGAAATAGTACAATAGCAGGGAGAGAAGGATCAAATGAACTTGTTTTGTTTTGTTTTTTCAGGATAGAGAGACATGGGTGCATTTCTGGCAGTAGGAAATGAGCCAGTAGACAGGGAGAGGTTGAAAATAAGTGAAAGAGCATAAATGACAGAGGAGGCAATCTGTTGGAGGAGACAGGATGAAATGTGATTACTTGAACAAGTAGAGATGACCTACGTAAAGGCCAAACTAAAGAAAGATTTCCTATATGTGTTGGGTCCTCCATATGCTACATTTGTAGATAATTTTGTGTTAACTTCATTGTGACTGAGAAAATTCAGAACTTCCTAAATAAAATCCCCAATCATTCAGAAGAGATCAGCCTAGTTATCCACAGAGGAAATAAATAGCAAATGAATGAAGAAAATTTGAAGACCTTAAAATAAACAATGACCCATAAAGCCAAATTCAGTCAGGTTCCTGTTTTTGTGAGGCCTAGCTGAGAATGGTTTTTAAATTTTTAAATAAAGCCATTTTGTTAAAAATGTAAAAATGATTTTTAGCTTGCTGGCCATACAAAAACAGGATGTTGCCTGATTGACCCCCTGGGTTATAGTTTGAAGACCTCTAGACTATGATATGTAATTGGATTAACAACCTATCGAGATGATCTGTCAGTATACACAAGAGACAACAAACTGGAACCAGAATTGAAATAGGAGGTAGAACTCTGGCTTTTGGCAAATTGTTCAATGTTTCCAATAACCCCACACTTCTCCATAAAACAAAGGCCTTCATTTTTAACATCAATGTTCTTCCAGTGCTATTATATGGTGAGTCATTGAATGCCAGATTCTCTAAATAATTAAAGCTGTGCATCACCCAAAGGGCACTGGAGAGATAAAAGGTAAACTTTCATAGAGTGTCAGAGGCAATTCATTTTGAGAAAGTTTTATTTAGTATCAGATACTTCACTAAGCAATATGGATAGAAATGCAAAAAAAAAAAAAAAAAATTCCTGCCCTCAAGAAACTTTTGTTCTTTTAAGGGGAATGACATATACACAGATAAACTCAGTGCTATCATGACCAAGCTTTCTTAAGGTATCACAAAAATGAGTATTCTAAAAAAGGATAAATGATCTGGGGCAGGTATTTCACACAATTACCCTCCTTCACCTGTTGTAGAGACTGATCTTGGGCCTAGGGTCTGATTTTGACTAACAATCCTGTCCTACTCTTTGGATTATGTGGAAAGAAGAGAAGAGCAGAAGCCATTCAAGGGTCAAAGGAAAGATACATAAGTGACACAGGGGAGAAGCTTCCATGGCATCAGCAACACTGAACTGAACTGAGGCTGTACGGGTAAATCACACATAAAGAGTATCATGGCAGATCTTTCTGCTAAAATATATTTGGACTATAGACAGAGCTTATTAATTTTTTACTTCTTCCCTCTTTCTCTTTCCCTTCTGAGAAAGTGATTCTACATCTCTGAATATGATGTTTTTCCAGGATTTGGAAGGCTTTAATCCTTTTTTCTTGTCTGTTTACCCATTTTATATTTAAAAGTTTACTTTGTCTCGTAAGCTGAAAAATAGGATAAAAGTTTTAACTTTTCAACTAGGTTGATTAATCTTGTGTGTTATGATTAGACTACAGTGTGAGAAGGGGCAACTGGGAAGAACTCCCAGGAGTGGAGACAAATAGATGTAAAACTCAGGTTTCAAATCCCAGAGCAGGGTCTCTGGCTGGAACTGGAGTAAGGAAAGTGTATTATTTATTCATTTTTACATACTTTCAGGTAAAAGATGATCCTTTTATTAATATTTCTCTGGGGATACTAACCAGAAGCAATGTCTTTGAGCAATGATCAGCTAGGCTAGAACTGAGACAGGTATTTTACATTTTCCCTTGGGCTAGGTTGAAAGGAAAGCAATTCATCATGTTTGTGGGGTACTGCGGGAGTGGCTAGAAAGAAAGCCATTTACCCAAAGGAGAGAAGTCCACACCACCAACAAGGTTACAGCAAGTAAAAGTCACTGACATCTTTCTAAGTCATTCAGGATACTGAGAATATATCTGGGAAGGTATTTTCAATTAAAAAAACACTTTGTTTTGTTTTTCCCTTTTCTGCTTTTAGAATTTAGAGTATTATTTTATTTCTTTTTCCAAATTTTAAGGAGGGTTATCTAACATTATTACCACAAATATTGAAGATACTTTCACTCTGAAATCTTTATTTTTAATTTTTTTGTCTTATTTTATTTTTTCCTTTTCTGCTTTTTGGTTTTGAGCCAAATGCAGATCACCTTTTCTATCTCTTGGTATTTTTTGAAAGGATTGTTTCTGTGGATTTTATCATTAATAATCATTTTTAAAGGTATTCCTATTCCTTTCTCACTGAGCTTTTGTAGCCTGCTTTTAAAATTCTGTTTTATTCTTGTATTCTGTTTGTTTTGCATTTTTGTTTTCTAGCTACCCACAGCTATTTCCCCAGTATCTCACTCAATCTGCTACATTCCTATAACGAACATAAATCTGAAAGTCTATTATTTATTGCTGTTAATAAGGCAATAAGTACATTTACTAAAACTATATGACTGTTCCCAATTCAGATTCAAATGAACTGTTGGCATATGGTTATGGTGTTGTTTTGCTATTAATTGCATACATATTTTGTTGTTTATATGCTCACATGATTCATTGTTTTTCTGCATTAGTGCATGTAATTAATACTTAAATATAAAATTCATGTTCACTGCATCAAACTGCTATATTGGTTGCTTCAAAATTGTTATTATGGATTAATCACTTGGAAAATAGAGGCTAACACATGTGATATCTATTGTGTTAAGAGTTTAAAACCTTGGAAGGATCCACACCACAAACCTGTTCACAAAAGCTTGAGAGACAAATTGGTGCTGGTGAGATACCATGACAAGCATATGATTCCTTCCTTGACTACCATTAAGTACAAAGAGAAGGAGGGCCCACTAACTTTGAAATTCATGAAATTCACCTAAAGAGACCATTCCAAAGAGAAGCTATAAAACTTGAGGCAGCCCACGAACTTAGACTGAAAAGTGTGTATGATGGCTTGACACAGAGCCAAGAGTAAAATGGTGTCTGACTGACATTGATCTGTAACAGCCTCCACCAAATTTTAAACAGTTAGTTGGTGGAGTGTGAGAGCAAAGTTGCCAAGGAGCATTTGTCTCAAAAAGATACAACTTTAGCTAGCTTTGAAATATCTTCTCATGTGTGGACCATGGAGGCAAGGTAAGGAAGCCAAATTGTGGATTGATATTTAAGGGCTTAAGACCAGAGAAAAGCTGCTGAGAGATGAGATGAAACCAAAAAAGGCAATGGACACATACTATATAAACAAGGTTACCTGGAGACAACCAGAAATACCTTCTATTACAACTGCAAAACACAAGTCCATAGGCAAGTTTTACTTGTGAGGGTTTTGTCTTTTTGAAATTTAATTCTATAGGACCAGCATCAAGAATAGAGTTAGAACCAAAGAATGAGGTCTTATCAGATTCTTCAAAAAGCAATGATTACTTCATATTCAACATTCAATTCCTTATGGATCTATTCCACCGAGGCAGCTAGGTTGTATAGTTATTAGAGTACTGGACTTAGAGTCAAGAACACCTGGGTTCAGATTTTGTTTCAGAATTTACTAACTTTATGACCCCAGACAAAAATATGTTTGCCTCAGTTTCCTCATATGTAAAGATGAGGATGATAATAGCACTTACCTCTCAGGGTTGTTGTGAGAATCAAATGAGATAACATTTTTAAAGAGCTTTGCAAATATTAAAGTGCTATGTAAATGCTAGTTATTTATTGTTGTTAGACTCATAGGGCCCTGCATAGAGATGATGGTATAGATGGAGAATGTGGAATTCATTGCTGTCCAGAACAGTAGAGTACAAGTGACCATCATATGTTAGACATTTATCAACTATCCCTTTATAGTCTTTGAAGGAGCTTGGACTTAGAGGACTGACTGACAAAAACTACTCTTCTATGGAATACAAGAATGAGCTTAAAATTTCCTAAGGAAGTTGATAATGTCAACAAGACAATGGATATCATGTCTTGGGTAAATTCAGATTCACCACTTATCAATGGCATATCAGCAATTCCAGTCTTTTCACTATACTAGCAGGATAGTACAAACAACAATCTGGAACCCAACACATACTTTTGCCATCCATGTAACCTATGTCATGACCTATAAAAGAATAGAAGCAAGTAATGTCAGGGAACATGAAAAGAGTACTTCTTAACCTTAGAAGTGGATCCTAAGAAATCTGACTGGTGATTCTCTATCCAATACCAGAAGAAAGGAAGAATCAGTTGAGGCAGAAGTTCATCAAGAGGATAGTTGTCTTTTCATTGCCTGATTAAAATGTGTGTGAGATGCAACTGAGGAACAAACCGCAGAATCCAACTCACCAATTCTCAGCTGTTCAGGACACAATATAGGAAGTTTCCTTGATCTCTAACCTGAGAAATCATTTCAAAGAACTATTGACTAATGGTGTCATCACAGCTAGTAGCTCATATTCACTACCTACAGTGGTGGTATGAAGAATGAGTGAAAAAACAGAGATATTTTTAAACTATTGAACTTTGAATGACCTCCTTACCCCCCCCCCCAAAAGTTCAGCATTATACTGTTCCATGAGTTCAAGATAGTTTGAAATCCAAGTGTTCTCAATGTTGAATTTACATAGTAACTACCAGCAAGTTGTTATGTCAGAGGAAGACATGGAGAAGACAGTTTTTAAGTTGACTGGCTGGATTTTGCCAGTTTTGATATATGCCCCAGGTATGTTTGGGGAGCAAGTCACTTGCCAACAATTGATGGACAAAGTAGTTAGAAATACTATCTATGTAAATTCAACCACCCACATTGATAGAAATATATGTGTCAAGATTTAAAGCAATTTAAAGAAGAACATGTGAGAGTGCCCAGAAGGGGAGAGGGAGAGATTTAAAACTAGGGTATCTTGCCAGAGTATGATCACTGGCTAGAGTCTCAGACTTAGGAAAAAGAATTGTTGATTCATTTCTATAACTGGCTAGAGCAGAGAGAATATTTTTACTGGCATTTCTCTAGTTAAAAAAGTCAGAAACATTTTCGAAGGACAGAGATTAACTGGACTCATATTCAGCTAGGCATCTGCTATTTTCCTGTTAGTGAGGTTGAGATATTTGAGAGACAAAATGACTGCATCTAGATAAGAATGGAAGTGAATATATCTTTGTGTCAAATTTCTCTGATAACTATTTGGTGTTCAAGATGTATGTGTGTGTGTGTGTGTAACCATAGCCATTCTCAAAAAGATAAGTGGCCAAAAGATATGAAGAAATGTCAAAAGAAGAAATACGAAGTATTCACAGACACACGAAGGAATTATCCAAATCAGTACTAATAAGAGAAGTGCAAACCAAAACAATCTTGAGGTTTCACTTCATGGCAAAGATGACAAAATTGGCAAAGATGACAAAAATTTTAACATTGGAGAAGTTGTTGAATGATAGGCATATTAATACATTGTTTGTGGAGCTATAAAATGGTAAAACCATGTGGGGGGGAATTTCAAATTATTGAAATAAAATGACAAAGATTCCTCTGCCCTTTGAACCAGAGATTTCACTGTTAGACTTACACCCCAAAGAAATTATCAATAAGAAGTCTCCATATACACCAAAATGTTAATAGCAGCCATTTTTATGATAGTAAAGAATTGGAAACAAAGTAGATACTTATCAATTGTGGAGTGGTTAAACAAATTGTGGTTTATAAGGTATGGAATATTACTCTGCTCTAAGAAATGATGAGTGTGATTAATACAGAGAAGCATGGAAATATCTACATGGATAGATGGATAGTGAAGGATGCAGATTCAAGAAAACTATCTGCATAATAACAGCTACAACAATGTACATAGAAAGAACAACCACACACCAAAAAAAGTGAATGTGACAAAATTATAAAAATGAAGCATGACTCAAATGATGAGATATGAGAAGACAGCCCCAGCTAATGCCTTTTAGGAGATGAGAGGTCCATGAATGTGACTCTGCATTTTTTTTAAACTTTTTCACTGTATCAATCAGCTATGCTGATTTCTTTCATCTCTTTAAATAAAATACTCTTTGCCATATGAGATATCAGTCTTGATGGGGGAGGGAGAAGCATATTGGGTATAACTAATTATATAAGAAACAGAAGACATCAATAAAAACATTTTTAAAAAGAAGGCTATAAAAGAAAAAATAACAGAAAGCCACTTTTCTAAAGGAAGAGCCAAATAAGTAATTAGAGAGAAAGCCATAACCAGAAAGAAAGTAGTAAGCCAGCTGCACATCAAAATATGAGATTAAGTAAGAGTGAATGAAACCTGCCTGGTTGGTTCCCATCTCAATATAGCACTTACCTTTAATATAAGTAAATACTAAATATAACAAAGTAATTTAAGGCAGGAGTCTTTGTGACTGAGGGAATCAGAAAAGGAATGTAGAGATTGTTATTGATCTGGACCTCAAGAGAAGCATAAGGAATTCTCTAAAATGGAGGCAGTGGAGTATATCCCCAGCTAAGCTCAGCATGTTCAGGGATCCTCTGTGCATAGTCACAGAAAATATGAATAAGAATCACATATGACAAGAAGGCATAGAGAGGTTATGGTATATATTATTGGAGGGAGTGTCTACATCAATGAGGTCAAAGGATCATTGAAGCAGAGAAATATGTATACCAGAAGGAAGCTCTAATCTGGTCATGAAATCTATAATACCTCCAGGAAATAATGAAGGCTCTAAGAATAATGCTCAGGCTATCCACTCTAATGGAAATACAGTTAAGTGTCCGGTGCCCCTCTAGCTTAAAGATTAGCCAGAATATGCCTATTCTGGCTCAAAATTATTCAGCACATTCTAATTGGTGCTTATGTTAGGGTGCTTCCAGAGGTCTGTGTAGACATTTTGCACTACTGAACTTTCACAGCTGTGTTTTATATCAGATATGATCAAGACTTCTACACTAAAATCCTACTCTGATTCTTCAATGTGTTACACATTTGATCCTGGGCCCTCAAAAACCATGTTAGCAAAGGTTGAGCTCTCTGGCATATTTCACCAAGCAGGAAAACTTCAAGCATACATCTAGTGAGAGACTGTAGGTATATTGTTTGAGGTTAAATATGGCTAAATTCAGAAAGATTTATCACCAGCAAATTGAAATCCAATGATCATTTTATAAAGTCTCATCAACTTGTGAAGACTATCTGTTGAGATCTAGCAGGTTATGATCTGTGATAGTGGAGGGAATACCAACACCGATAAAATCACATTCCTTGATGTATGGTTGACACTAAAGGTCCATCTTTTCAGATGTCTATGTTACATTTTACAGCAACAATAACTCACATTTATATAGAACTTTGAGACTTGCAAAGTGCTTTCCTCACAACACTATAAATGAGTAGTCAAGTATAATTATTCCTATTTTACAGAAAATGGAGAAATGGAAATTCTGAGACCTCAAATGACTTGCCTATGGTCACATGGCTGCAAACATTTGAGGTGGAATTTAAACCCAAGTCGCCTGACTCCAGGTTTAGTGAACTATCCATTTTACCATGCTATCTCCCAATATATTAGCCTATGTTATACTGGCAGACTTATTAATCTTCATGTTTTCATGATAACATATAGACCTGGCATGAAGATTCCAGGTTGCCATAATAATCTTTGTGGGGAAAAAAAAAGTATCATTTCTTGTAACAGCAAAGATCTGGAGAGGAAGAGGGTGGTTATCAATTGGAGAATGGCTAAATATATTATTTATGATATATGAATGTAGTTGCACATTATTGGGCTGGTAAGAATGATGAAATGGATGCCTTCAAAGAAACCTGAGAAGAACTGGATCAACTGATATAAAATGAAGCCAGCAGAACCAGGAGAACAATTTACACAATAACAGCATTATAAAGAAAGACAACTTTGAAAGATTCGAGAAGTCTGATCAACGCACTGAACAACTACACTTCCAAGGATCAACAATAAAACCTACAGGCTTAGATTCTTAAAATCTAGCTACTGCTCAGATTAGTATAATCTAGCCAATAGCTCATTAATGTTCAGACTCCTTAAGAGTCTGCCCAATATGATGGATGTTCCAATAAACCTTGTCTTTGGCTGAAAGAAGGCTTGGGTCAAATTCTTTCAGGCAGCACCCACATGCTCTGATTTTGGGGTCCCAGCACTCCTAAACCCCTAAACTTTTTGTATCAGTTATATCAAGCAACTTTCCATAATTTGGTTATCACTAAAATAATTTGGCTGTTGTTGATTATTGTTTTAATGTGTAAACTTGCCAAAAAGCTTGTTTGGGTTTTGGCTTGTTGAGAATTTGCAAGTATATGGAAATAATCTCTAACGATTGGCTTTTTAGACCAAGACAAATTCAGATTTGAGCTGTAAATCCTGGAGAAGTTTTTCTTAAGCTGTGATTAGTGAAACTTGCTGTGTGAGGTAAAAACTCATAGGATTTTATTTTGAGTTGTCTGATGGATCA